>NC_044984.1:39178310-39506475 GCF_008728515.1 Papio anubis
ACCCTAACATAGCTTCTCCCAATCCTTATCCTGGTTTATTTTCTCTCTAGCACTAATATTTTCTGAAATTATTCTGTGTATGTAGTTATGCCATATTCAAATTGTAAACCCCATGAGGACAGAGCCTAGAGCCATTTCTACCTGATTCATTGCTATATCGCCAAGGCTTAGTAGGGGGACTGACACAAACAGTTCTTGAATGTGCAAGTATTTAGCAAATAAAAGGTGATGGCACAAATAAAAGACCTAATTTTTTTAAAAAGCAAAGAAAAGAGATTAGTTAGCTAGGATGGCAAAACAAGTGTTAGCTTAGAATTGTGATGGTGAAGGCAAGATCTATTTTCAATGAAAAATAATGACTGGAAATCAAAGATAAAGAGAAGTGACAAGGACTAAACCAGAAGAGCAATCTGAAGACTTTATCTACAAAACTGTGGGCAAACATCTGTACACAATTTGACAGCTTCTTTTTCTTTTTTCTTGTTTTTTTAAAATAATAATAATAATAATTATTTGCCTACAGGTGCGTGCCACCACGCCCAGCTGTGGTTTCGTGCCACCACGCCCAGCTGTGGTTTAATGAGAGACACAAGTGAAACAATGGTTAGACCAAGACAGTAATCTAAGGTCATTTAGAGCCAGGACAAGCTGAATTACTTGCCATCTTGCAAAAACACTCATGGGACTGGAGAGACCTAGGTTTGGCTTTTACTCTTCTATTTATAGCCATATTACAGTGGGTAAGGCAGGTGCCTTCTGTGAGCCACAGTGTCTCCAATTGCAAAATGAGAAAAATAAAACCTGCCCTGTAGTATCATTTTTAAAATAGAACAAAGAAATACACGTAAAAGGCTGCACCTAGTACAGAACCTACTTCATGTGGGAGATCATTGAATAGTGGTCATTGTTAGAATAGTGCATCAATTACACTGCCCAACTAGAAGGGTGGCAAGCAAAACATTTAATCATATTAGTAAAGGAAGATGTATTTCCTTTCATTTAAGTAACTTTAAAGGACATCTATTTTAGATTATTGCATGAGCAACCTATTGATCATAATATATAATTGTCAGTAAGGGCATGATTAATCATAAACTACTGACTTGGAAAAGAAAAATCATTCATTATGATAATTGTTATTCTTTCTCATTGTATATAATTGAGGCTTAGAAAGTAAAATTGAAAAAAATCTTTCACTGATTCTGAGTTAATTAGCATACCTTGCAGGTATTTACATTAAAACACCCAAATGTTCTTCCTATATTTTCTTCTAAAAGAAGAAGAGATTTGAAGAGCTCTCCATTTCAGGCTAAGGCTAATTGAAAGGCAGATAATACATGATTAGTTGAGGTATTTGTTCTGAGTGTGTAGTTGTTAGAGTGAATTTTTCATTTGAAGATAAACATAGTATTAAAAGTCCAGGAATCTCTGAGTTGGGAATTAGGGCAGAGAGCAGTCAGCAAATCATACATTTGTAAAATAATTTGGAACCTTTTTCAGAAAACTGATTTCTGAGTAGTCTGTCACCTAGACAATTTCATAATGATGCTGATTTGCCAACTTCTCCTCCAGCAAGAGGCAATAAATCAAGTGTACCTGGGTTTATATGGGGAAGAAACATATTAATTGATTTATGCATATAACATTGCAGATACCCATAAAGCAAAGCCTTTGGCAACTGGCAAATGTAAAATTTCACATTTACCTATGGCTCACCAAGTACAATCCACTGCTTAAAGGCAAAATTTTATGTTTTATTTTTAGTTTTTACGATTGCTTCCATATAGTCTCTCTGTGCATTAAAAGTCCATTTTCAGAACCATAGGTTTACCAATTTTTATGAGTAAAAATTTTATGAGATATTATACTGAGGTAGCATAAAATTATTTTCTGATAATTTTTACCACCTTCAGAACTCTCCTGTTACTTTGTTTCCACATATGCCTAAGGATATCATTTGTAATACTTCTAAATATGACACATTTCATTAGAAATATGATATATTGCACAGAGATATTATATGAAGCTTCAACTTCATAATAACGTTATAGATATAGTTTTTAATGTTGGTTACATTGACAATTCTATTTAAAATCAAATATAAAGAAGGATATTTAATAAAATGATTAATGATTTTTATATTTACAGGCAATGTGTCATCTTCTGATCATAATTATGAGCAAAAAGAATTAATCCTTTAAGTGAAGGGCTTTTTGTAACAGTTACTTAAACACTCCATTGATGCACAGAGGAAGACTTAAGATAAAATAGTTCATTAGGTTTCTATGCCAAAATTATTGTTACCCATATAGATTTTCTTGTGTTTTTGCACTGCCTTAAGTCATATACATAATATAAAAGTTTTACCATTTAATGATATGCACAGCCGCAGTATGTTGGGAGTACAAATCTTACCATCACATAAGTTCCAAAGAAACATAAAAAATGTCTTTTTAGCAAGCTGTGAAGTTTGATAGCCATCACTAGTGGGCTCTAAATCATCTCAAAAGCCATTCTGTTTTTCCATGCAAAGATATAGGAATCTGACATCAGAGTGCCTAAACATGATGAAAAATATCCTCAGGTGAGAAAAGCGAAGTGCAAAGAAGTTAGGGAGATAGTATTCATTACTAGAAATATGATACGTTTAGAGCCAAATCTATGCATTGGCAGTAAAAATTCTAAGAGGGCCATAAACCATCTAGAGTTAAATGCCTATCTCAGCCTGCATATTTTGTAGGCTTTGTCAATGACTTGCAGGATAAACATAGGACCACTTCCATGCCATCACTTTGCAATGTGTGTTAGACAGGATTCCCTCCCCAGGTGCTCCAGGTAGCAAAAAATTCTGAGAAAATATTATTTCAAGATGAGCTGCAACATACCACTGAAAGTCAACCTTTCATTACAGATATAATTTAGCATCAAACAGGAAGACATATCGGCATGATAGTTGGACTTAAAGTGGGTAGATAATTGCAACACTAGGCCTGATGGGGGAAAATGTCATGAAAAATCTTACTGTGGTAAACAAAAGAAGTCTTTTCAATCAGACTGTCCTGGGTACAAATCCTGTTGGTATCAGTTGTGCAGCATTGGACAAGCTATTTAACTGCTCTCTGAGCCTCAGTTTACTCCCAAGTAAATTAAGAAAAATCCTACCTACCATATATATTTGCATGTGGTTTACCATAGATTAAATATATCAAATACCTGGCACAGAGCAAATTCATGACAAATGTTTGTTTGCTTAGTCTGAATTGAATATGAAAATACAGTCAATCTCCTATATAGGATTTTCTTGAAGAGTCCTCAGTAATATGAAGGGAAATGTATTGGAATATAGTTCGGGGGCTACTGATTGAATTTCATCTGATCTCTTTCAGTAATCTGTTGGATGATATGGGAGGATTCCTGTAACCTCCTTGACTGTCATTGTCTGTAACTATAAACGGAAGAGTTTAGTTTGATTCTTTATTTATCAATGTTATTTTATATTCTTTGAGAATAGATGCTTTGCATCTAGTGAGCATTGACTAACTGTTGAATTAGTTCAATAATAGTGTGATCCCTATTATGGGGAACTTGAGTATATCATTGGGAACTTCTGTGAGAAATGTGGACGTCGCATTCACTCTATTCATGCTATGTGGAATCTATGAAACAGATTTGCTGTAGCCACCTCAGGCTTTGAATGGATTGTGTCGGTATAAAGATAGGCAACTGCCAACAAGCATGTAAGGTTCTTTACTCTAGCATGTGGACTTGTTTTCCAAAAAGACCCTGAGAGTGATAGAATCTCTCTCCCATAGGTGTCCAACAAGGAAAGTAATGTATTTTAGACTTTTCTTGGCCGTTGACCTCTGGACTAACAATAGTTTCAGAAAATTTTTTAATTCACTAAGGGAATAATTCTCCAACAACAAAATGTATTTTATTCTTTCTTTCCCTGTAACCTGCTCCAGTGTATCTCATTTTCCTAGTCTTTCCTCTCTTACATGAGGGTGGATAATTTTTCTCTAGAGCTCAGAGGATGAACACTCTTGACCTAACACTCATTGAAGAAAAGCATGGAAAGCCTGCCAGTTCAAACCCATTGCTCTAAAGGTCTTACTTTCTGTTACATATTGTCACAGGGTGGTCCATAGGGGTCAGAGACAGAGGTTGTTTCAGAACCTGAAGTCTTTACTAAAAAAGATGAAAACAGAAAGAAACCACACTGGGTACAGACCAGTGAGGATCCAACCTATTGTTTCTAAAAGCCTGCTACATTCAAGACACAGTGAACTTAACCCAGTTTTGTTTTGTTTTTTAGAAGAACAACCATCTTGATTTCACAAAGAGTTATGGTCAGAATATTTAACTACTGGTACAGCAGCAGTACTGACCAAAGAGAATAGATACTGCGCAATCAGAATGGACACCAGCTGTAAACAACCAGTGTATCCATATTGGTGCACACTGGCTTTTAACATTTGCCATTGCAAAAACTACTGAAAATATTAAAAGGGAATCTCACATGTCAGAGTCCTCTGTTCTACTAAAATTCAAGTTATTTTATGCTAACAAAATTATTTGAAACTAATCTAATCATAGTCTCTCTCCAGATACTGCCTCTTTGCCCTACTCCGACTAACAGCAAAGCTCCTCATTAGAGTTCCGTATTTATTTCCTGTACTTCTCACCTCCCGTTTTCTCTTGAACCAACTCCAATCAGGCCTTTGTGCCCAATGTCAGCTTCCTCAGGAGCTCAAAGTTCTTATCGATATCAACAACCCCCATTTTGCCAAATCTGATGGTTAATATTCAGTCTTTTTATTACTTAACCCTTCAGGGGCATTTGACATAAGGCAATCATGCCTTCCCTTTTGAAACATTTTTTTACCTGGCTTCTAGGACACCACTTTCTCTTGTTCTTCTAATGCATGTCATTTCTTTTCAGTTTTCTTTACAGGATTCTCTTCCAGCTTATAAATGAGGGAGTGCCTCAGTCAGTCCCTGGCCTCTTCTCTTGGCTTTCTATGCTCCCTTTCTAAATGATTTTATCCAATTCTGTGGCCTTAGATCAATAGACTGGTGAGTCCACATCTATATCTCCAGCCTTGTGCTCTCCCCAGAGAAAACTTCTCAGAGAAGTTTTCTTTTTAATAATTAAAATAGAAGCCACACCCAACTTACTATTCTCCATCCCCTTTCTCTGCTTTATTTGCTTCAGAGCACTTATCACTATTTGACATCATATTATCTTGCTATTTTCTGATTGGTCTGTCTCCCCAAATAGAATATATGCTCCATAAGACATTCCAGAAAAATGTACAATCGTAGAACTAAAACCATTGTGAAGAACTCTGGAGGTCATTCACCTCTACCCACCATCTAATATTTTAGATCAACTTTGTATACTCTCCCTTATTTGTAAAGTGAATATTTTTATATTGAATCACATTTCCTACTGATCTCCATCATCGTTATTTTTTCATGGAGAAAAATGACCTCAATATTAAATAAAAATGTTACCAAGGACAATAATACCTACTCTTGACAGTATGCAATTAATTTTCCTATACAGCCCACAGAAGAAATTATTCATTCAGACAATTGAATGTGACCATTCCTGGCAGCATGTGTGCAGCCAGAACAGATTCTGGAGCAGTGACATTTTGTACCAAATATGCAAATATAATAAAGCACCAAATAAGTAGGAGCTATGTGCTATTGAACTGTAGCCAGAGCCTGAACAAGAACACAAATATGTTGTCTAATAACTTTGTTCCGCTAGATTTCACTCATTCCTTATTGGAGGAGCACTCATTTGAGTAAGAAATATGCCAATTTATATAGTTAACTTTCCTTCTTCTTAGGAAGTGCTAACTAGATCAAGTTGTTTGATAACTAATGAAGGTGATCCAAGATGACTTATCATTGAGTACGTTTCTTTAGACTTTGCACTAACTTTAGTTATCAGCAACTCTTCATAGCCAATTATTTGTACCCCCTATCCCCTTTTATTGGTGTCTTTAAGATGTTAAGCATTCTTTCCTGTGTACTGGTTAACCATATTTGCCTAGTGAGGGGGTATTGATTTTCCATTATTCCTAGATGCCACATGGTACATTTCTATTAGTTGTAAACACTTATAAGACTGACTTATATTTTGTCCTTCATCACATCAGTCTGCCAGGGCAGGACGTCTTTAAATGAGGCCCAGTGCATTTCATCAGACAGGTTTCTACCTTGGCACTTAAAGGAATGATGTTTTCAAGGTGTCTAGATGTAAGGAAGTTTGCTTTAAAAACCCGCTGCTATCTTGCCAGAGCCTCAAGGCAAGGCCTCTGAAAAGTAACAGACTGTACTTACTTTTCAGGCCTCTTCTGGGCTTGACTTATTTGCTTTTTCTATAGGCACTAAACTATTACTTATATTTAATTTATATATATTGACTTCAGAATTTTCCAGAAAAATTCATATTGGCCTTTGCAAGTAAGAAAAATTATTGATGAATGAAAGACATTAAACCACCCTTTAAAATAGATCCTTAGGATAATTAAATTGTTTCAGCAACAACAATTTTGAGAGTTCATTGGTGTTTTAGAATATACAAAAGCACATAAAAAAGTGAAATTTTAAACAACATTTCAAGTAAGGGGTTAAGTTTGACTTGGATCTGTTTTAGTGATGAATGAGGTCTGCCATCTTTACTACTTGTTGAAAAAAGCCTACTTGAACCAGAAAGTCTAGATTTTTCTCCACAGATTTTAATTTCTTTAAATAGCATAAGTTCCTCCTGAGAGAAAACTCCAAAGGGTTACAAAATTAATTTGCCCTTGAAGGGAAAAACAACAGTAAATATTAAGAGAAAATGAGAATACAACATATGAGAAAAGAGGACTTGTCAAAGGATATCTAGGAAGTAACCTCCTGCAATGTCTCTATTGTTCATCCTTCACATTTACCGCAGGGCATCTCTTACATTCAGCCTTGCCTTAATGCTCCTCCTGCTGTCATTCACTGTTCGAAATGATCACCGGACCTTTAAAAAATCACATGTTGGTTTATATTCTCTTTCCTTGTTCTCTCCCTTGGTTAGACATGTCTCATGAACTTCTTTGCATTTACATGATGACGAAAAGGGTGACTTGGATCACCCCAACAAACATTTTTAACCAACTCTCCAAACATTTACTGCCTCTTCTCATGATATTTACAATGACTTCCACTCTCTCTAATTATCCACTCCTTTCCTCTGTGATCAATGACAAATGGCTCAATCTTTGTTTCACTCTGTATAATTCCAGTACAACTAGTTTATAGGGGAAAAATAAGACACCAATTTTTAATAATTAATATAAGATTGATGTATAATGTTTATTTACAAAAACTAGTATTTATTGTGTTGTTTCTATTTACTTATATCCATCTTGTGTTTCCATTTATGTGAAACCACAAAGGGATTCCTTTTTTTTTTTTTTTTTGAGACAGAGTCTTGCTCTGTCACCCAGGCTGGAGTGCAGTAGTGCAATCTCAGCTCACTGCAACCTCTGCCTCCCGGGTTCAAGCGATTCTCCTACCTCAGCCTCCCAAGTAGCTAGGACTACAGGCATGAGCCACCACGCCTGGATAATTTTTGTATTTTTAGTAGAGATGGGGTTCCATCATATTGGCCAGGGTGGTCTCGAACTCCTGAACTCAAGTGATTTGACTGCCTTGGCCTCCCAGAGTGCTGGGATTACAGGTGGGGATTGTTATATATCTTCAACCTTCAGAGAGTTCCATTCATCAATTCAACAAATATTTGAGTTCTTACTATATACTGAGCATTATTTCAGCCATAGAAAATACAGCAGTGAACAAAACAGAAAGAAATTCCTCTAAGCTCCCTGGAGCTTACATTAATAAACAAATAAATAAGCAAAATCAAGGTTTCTATGTCAAGGTTGCTATGGATTTATTTGGCCAAGTGATACTAGGGCAACTTTGCCAATTAGAAGAAGTACAGTGCTTCTAACTTTGCCAATTAGAAGAAGTACAGTGTTGCTGAAAGAAATCAGGCACTCGAGTTTCTTAATAAGAAACAAAAATATCACCCAAAGCCTGAGTACAATTCTCCAGGCCACCACTGCTCACTGTCATCTGAAATTCGGTTGCTAGGACACTGCTAAGCATAGCAAAGCTAAGGACACTTTACAAGCTGGGGAAATTTTCAGTAGAATGATGTTTTGATATTCCTAGATCTAAGTTCAGTTATGAAATATGGGGGGATAGAGATTAACATAGAAAGAAATAAATATATCTGTAAAGTTGATGTTTGATATCATTCAAGCTTAATAATCTAATGCCTATAAAGAGAAGATATACAAATTATTACATTGAAAACTGTTGGCATTTTATAGTAACGTTTAAGAATCTATTGTCAACTCTGTTCTAAATGGTTATCAACTTTTCACTAAAATCTAATCTAATCTATCAATTTTCTCATAAACCAGGTGGATAATTTTTAGCCTAGAAAATACAACTTTTATTCTGATACTATGGCTTTAGTTTTGCAGGGTGGAGTAATCATTACATTTTTATCTTCTAACGCTTCTCTAAATAGAAATGAGGTCTCTTCATTTGATTTGGGAAATTGAATGCCAGTCAGGGAATTCAAAACAGTGTTGGTTTCAAGCTTGAGTTCCCCTGAATAGTACCAAATTATTTTCCTTGACCCTGAGGCATGGGTCTCAATGAGAAAACACTGGGAAATTATGAATCCAAAATATCCTGAGATGATCTTGCCTGTATATTTAACATCAAACTTAAATTCTGTGTCTAATGTGGCTCATGAATAATAGGGATCAGTAACTGATTTTCATAGGCAAAAGTAAACCATCCATATATGTAAAAAATAAGATTGTATATATATCATTTTATTTTTATATGGGAAATACACCCATATGAATAAAAATTAACTGTTCATCATATATGAAGCAAGATGCAAAGTTAGAAGTCTGTTCACACTGTGTACATTACCTTGAACTGATGAGAACTGGAGTAGCGTAATACCATGTGCCTAAGTAATTCTCACATCACTGAACCACCGATCTGATAGACCTCTGTAGTTATTGTAAGATTTAATAGCAGAGAATAAGAAAGCTGTGAATTACTAAACACCGATAACACTTCTTAAAGAACAAAATAAATGAATATTTCATAGTATACAATCCCAGGATTAGCCTGTCTACCATGGGTTTTGTAGCTGAACACCTCTTGCCTCATCATTCCCTTAATTCAACATTTTTATCTTGTATTCAAAATATGTATTTTACATTTATGTAGAAGGAAAGAAAGCCATGACTCTCATAACACTTCTATACAATCTGTGTATAAAACTGGCTATACATCCATAGTTATGATGCCAAGAGAATCTCAATGTTTGCTGTGAATCACCCATTAGTCAAATCTCTCCACTCATCAGAGTCTGGTTAGAAGCCAACTATCCCTGGGGCAGTTGTTTCTTGAAGAAAGTGTTAAGTTGGTCTTCTTGTTTACATCAAGGTAGTATGAATCAAATGACATCCCTGTGACAAAAAAAAAAAAAAAAAAAAAAAAAAGGAAAATAGTTTAAAGCCTGTCATGTAACTGGCTTTTGGTGACGACTGCCTTCAGTGATTCTCAATTAGAACATATACAGCAGATAAAAATAATTCCAGTTCTGAATTAAAAGCAGGAAGTGATGTCACTTTCCATAGTTAAAGGCAGCATGGCCTAGCAGAAAGTATGTATTTTTTGGAGCCAGATAAAACCTCAGCTCTGCTGCATGGCACCTATGTCACTTTGGACAAGTGACAGCTTCCCTGAGGCAGATGTTCACATCTGCAGGTGGATGTGTTAATTAGCTTGATTGTGGTTATCATTTTATAATGTATGCATATATCAAGACATCACATTGTGACCTTAAATATTTGTAATTTTTATTTGTCAATTATACTTCAATAAAAAAAGGGTTAATAATAGCAAGCAGGATGGTTTTGTATGTAAGTATATACATGAATATACAGTCTAGGATGATAATAGAATGTTGCAGATGCTCCATAATTTATAACCCAAATGTCCACAGATTTCCTCCGCCATCGGTTACACATGTTGCTGGCTATGCCTCCCACCTGCATAGCAGCAATGTCTCCCTCACACTGTTAAAGTCTTTCACACACAGCGTGACCCACATTGCACAAGAAACCAGTAAGCTCCTGTTCTTCTGTCTTCGTGAAGCCAATGCTTACATGTCTCTGAGGGAGGTGCCCTTCTCAACAGCCCTGTTCCAGGCACCCTCTGGGAGGACTGTGCTCTGGCCCAAGTCCCGGTCAAAGGCCCCAAGGGGCCAGTGTTCTGCAATGGATAAGGTCAGAAAGGAGAACACGGCTTTCTTCCTTTTTCTCCTGGACCTTGAAACAGCCAATGTGTGGCCCTCCTGGAAACATACCTATCCACTTCCTTTGCTTCACTGTCAGGATAAACTTGACCTTGATATTATGCCAGGAAATAAACCATTTTTGTTGGACATTCACCTGTCTTTCACCTCTATCTCCAGCAGTGTGCTAATGTTATCTCATCCTCCCAAGGAGCTTGTGAGGCTGACATACTAAACACCAATTTATACATGAAGAGACTGGAACCTAGACAGATTCAGAATACCATCCCCACTCTCTCTGCTTTCTATCTCCTTTAAATACCTGAGGTTTCATCAGCCTAGGATGTCCATTTCCTTATTTATTTTTTTATTTATTTTGAGACAGAGTCTCGCTCTGTCACCCAGGCTGAACTACAGAGGCACAATCTTGGTTCACTGCAACCTCTGCCTCCCGGGTTCAACCAATTCTCCTGCCTCAGCCTCCCAAGTAGCTGGGATTATAGGCACGCACCACCACACTTGGCTAATTTTTGTATTTTTAGTAGAGATGGGGTTTCACCATGTTAGCCAGGATGGTCTCAAACTCCCTATCTCAGGTAATCTGCCCACCTGTCCCACCCAAAGTGCTGGGATTACAGGGGTGAGCCAACACGCCTGGCCAGGATGTCCATTTTCTATTAAATGAGCCCCATGTGTCCTGCGAAATGTTAACAATTATCATTATTACTTTTCTGCTCCAAGTTAAATTAGGCCAGAGTTTACACTCACTCAAGAATGATGAGTCTGAAGAGATATGTAGAGTAGGAATTGAAATGTAAAAATCAGAATAGTAGAGAGAGAGAATGGAGGGTACGCCTTTAGGAGATTAAGTAAAAGAGTTTGGAAAAACAAAATCATAATTATAAAAAGTAAAATAGAAAGGATGAATATGAAAGACTTTATGAATGAGTCATTATCTATTTTATTTATCTTCTTTTAAAAAATTCTTACATGGCACCAGCTGCTTCTCTCACACTTCACACCCCCAGGTCCAAACTACTTTCTCTGAGCCCTTTCTTTTAAAAAAGAAAAAAAAGTAAAGTAATCTTCCAGATAAAAACTAAGACTTGTTCCTTCCCCTCTTTCCTTTACTCTCCATTTCCATAACTTATCTTTCTCTGTGAAAGTACAGGTGGGAAATAATCAAGGAAGTGTGTGTGTGTGTGTGTGTGTGTGTGAGAGAGAGAGAGAGAGAGAGAGATTTTGATCATAGTCTACAAGAAATCTCTAGAGACTGCTTTCAAACTAAAACCAATTTCATACCCAATAGAAAACTTTAGCTTCATTGAAGGAAATGCTAAATGGGAGCATTCAAAAGTGTTTTTCTAGAAAGAAACCAGTTCTGAATACACTTGCCCAATTACTACCAAGAAATCTTCTCTTCCTTAAACCCAGAAATAAAAAGAGAAGTGCTGTATTGATAATGCTTTGTGTCATTTATCCAGGGCAAGTGAAAGATACTCTGGTTATCAGTGATTTTCTTTGTCAAGCATAATTTTTCATGAGTTATACTTTAGCAAAATACTAAATTCAATGTCAATTATTATTATTTTTGCAAATGTCTTCCAAGCAACATAGAAAGAACAAAGGTGGTATTAGTGGGAGAAAAAAGGCAAATGCACATTAACCTAATATTTTAGATCAAAATGTGCCAAATTAATTCAGCTTTAGTGTGTTGGGTTTTATGAACTTCCCAAACTACATGTCTATTTGCTGCTGATGTCTGAAAGACAAGTGGAGGTGAGACCAACAAGAGATTTACATGTACACTGATAGAAAGGGATAATGTTGCATCATTCCGTTTTTCTTCTTGTATATTTATTTCTTATTAGCAGCTTGAAATGATCCATAGATCAGGAAACTGGTAGACACTGCAGACTTTTCTGGTTACTGCCACTCACATATTATCTTTTCTTCAAGGCCCATTCACTCTTAACCAGAATTCCCAACAGAGAGGAGAGTGGAATAGACATGGAAACCTCTAAAAAGTTTAGGCACTATATTACTAGCACATCCCTCTCAGCCGCAAATATAAAAGTCTCGAATAGACTTAATTTCTTTATATTGATGTAATGGATTAAAATCTCAAATTAATATTTTGTTTCTGAATTTTTCATATTCATTCTTTAAAGAATATTAACTAAATATAGGACTGATTATTTGGTGATTATTTAGGTGTTACAAGTGAAAATGTGTATACTAGTGTCTATGGATCTATCTCAAATGTTTCTTCAAATTTTGTGTATTCTTTCTTCATATGCTAGTTATGAACTTTAATTTGGTGCCTCTATCTGAAAACCAAGAGGAGGTCAGACACCTAAAAATATCCTCATTTGCATCTGTTTCCCTTCCTTCAGAGAAGGAGGGTTGGCCCACCCAGTTTTGCCTTGACAACAAGGAAATAACTAGTGACAATTTGGTAATTAAAATTCATTGTTGATCTCTCATGCTACCATGTCAGGTCTTCCATTGTTTGGCTTAAACTGATGCTGAATTGCAAGAGAGCAGGACAGGTTCCTGTCATTTTTACATTCTGGATGGTTGCCAGCAGATGTGATCAGTAAAAGTCACTTGATGTGAATCAAAGAACTTGGTTAAGTGAATCAGATCTTCTTTACTTTGTCTTCTTACAGAAAACATGCTATAAGGTTCATATTTTTTAAAAGTCATGAAACAAGAAATAACAAATTTATCCCATATTTATTAAATACAGATCACTTCCTTCCTAAAAACATTTAAGATCAGTTCTCCAGAATGAAAGAGATAAACATGTGTAGATGCAAATCAATTCTGTATTGGCTTCTTATTACCACATTAAAAAGAAAATCTGAAGATATAAGTTACGACTTAATTTTGATTTTGAATGTGTACTGCTACCTAATGTACATAAAATAACCATCACAGAATGAAACTGATCTATCTAACAGCTGGCTGCATTTAAATGATTTTAAAATAAGTGCTTATAAAAAGTCAATTTTTGATGTTTTGCTGCTTAGGAATGAAACAAATCACAAATATGTTTTTATTTGATTTTCTCTGACAGGACTGGGAATTCCCCCATTTCATGGGAGACGTTGATGTAAATCTCCCTGGTTTGCACACCCCTCACATGCAGTTCAAGATTCCTTTCTTCCAGAAGATCTTCAAGGAGGAATATCGTATTCATATAACAGGTGTGTTGTATCTTCGAACACAATTTGATTATCTTCGTACATTAGTCAGGGTAATGCGAGTTGCTGTAAAAAGCAAGCCATAATATTTGAGAGGCATAAATACAATTTTATTTCTCATTCACTTAACAGTGCAAGGTGGTTTTCAGATCAACAGGGGGCTCCGTACTATCATTCTGGGACCTAGGTTACTGGTGGCTTGGACAGTTTCAGTGTTAGCATCCAGCAGGCAGATGGAAATAAAGAGAATAGGGAAAGTGATTAAGAAGGCTTGTCTGTTCTTTAACCTCTTGGGCTTGGAAAAGAAATGTGTCACCTTTCTTCATGTTCCATTGATGATATCTGGTACATAGCCCTAGTTAGAGTCAGGGAGAGCAAGGAAATATAGTCCTTAGTTGAGCAGCCACTTCTGGTGTCAGATCTAGTATTCCAGTGTAGGATTATCAAAGAGGGAAGAAAAATCTTTGGTGTGGAGAGCCATTTCTGCCATACTCCATATACCACTCTACCTGACCTGGTTCATTGGATGGGTTTATTTTTCACCACGTAGGACTCAGTGTCTATTTTCAATGTTATATTCTTTATGCTCTTGTTCTTTATTTGTTGCTGAAATTAAAACAATGGTATCCTAGAGCCCCAATCAGAACATACGCTTTTAGGGAGTTAGGCCACTTCTCATTTGATTTCTCTAAAACCTACTTCTGTGGCAAAGCTTGGGTTCGTCTTAAGTGATTCTCTTGTGGATCTTCAGATTATTTTATTTTCAGATATTTTCTGCTTTTGAAATGGCTAAAATATGATTTATTATAATATCCTTTCATGACATATCAGTCATTCTCATCTAAAAAGGGCTTCCCGGAGCTACGTTTTATATCTCTCTCTCTTTATGACAAGAAGCAGACAGCTGAATGATCACCGATAAAGGATGGCATTAGTTCAAAGCTGTTCAGATGCAGGTAATGAATGTGTGTCTGTTTTAAGGACAATGGCCTAGGATCCCACACCTGGTATAATCAAATCTGCTGAAGAAATCTGTGCTTACACTACCGTCTGTGCTGCCGAATAAAAATAGTCTGAGCCCAGAAAACATTAACATCTGAGTACTGCAAAAAACCTTTGCTTCCCAGCTAGGAGGCTGTTTTTTGCTTTGAGCATGAGGCGACCTTCCTAAATTGGAGAATGAGCTCATGAATAGGGAAGATGCAGCAGGTTTCTTTTCCTATTCAAAATGAATGAGGCCCATCTATTAAATTCACTGGGTAAATCAATCAATTTGAGTTCAGGTCACATAGTGTGGTTTCAGAGTCCCCACTTAATCTCTGCAGCATGCTACCCTCTTGGACTTCTAAAACAGCTATCACACACATGGCATCATCATATCCCTTTGGGTGGGCTTTTGCGTAGACCATCTGTTCTTGCTACCAGCTCTTGTCCCAGGCCATCATTACACTAATATTGTCTCTGACTATCAGAATGCCTTGTCAAAAATATCCTCCTTAAGTACAGAACTTCAGGTTTAAAAAGGAAAAAAAAAAAAAAAAAAAAAAAAAGGAGAACCTATTGGTAAGAAAAAAATTGAGCTGCTAAAAATATTTAGTTTTGGGTTATTTTGTATAACTTTATCATTTACATTGTCATTTATAGATGGTACAGATTTCAGATTTGTGATGTCCAGAGTTTACACAATGTGGAATACTTGCAGTGAGCTGAGATTCGGCCACTGCACTCCAGCCTGGGCTACAGAGCGAGACTCCGTCTCAAAAAAAAAAAAAAAGATGAATATAAAATTACATCTCAAAATTATATTCAGTGCCTCGGAAGGGGGCCATGCATGCAGAGTCCCTAAAGCTTCAGTGTTATTAACTTTGAGGTAAAGCCTACTGTGCATTTAGATAGAAGCAGATACATGACTTCCATTTGAACTAAAACCCTTTTCCCACCAAGAATTATTTTCTGAAAACCTAAAAGGATGAAAGGCTAAATTTTTGTAGCAGACTGCACATTAATCTGGTTTGCCCGAAGGTGGGAAAGTATTGTAATTAAGACTTTGGTGCAGTGTTTGCCATATGATGCTGATGGCCTAGTCATCAGGGAACTTTATAAATACTCAGATTGTTGGGTTTCATAACTGATGTTTTGATCCAGTAGGTCTGGGTGAGGGCCAGGGAATGGGACTTTGGAAAAGCTCCCCCAAGTGATGTTGATAATTGGGGATGTCTCCTTTCTGATTGAGAGACTACAGACGAGATCAGAGCATCTCCCTGAAATGCACCATGCAAACAATTGGGTGCCTGGACTTACCAAAAAGGCTTTTGAGGATCCTGGAGCTTAAATTCAAAATATTAATAAAATAGGGGGCGAACGTGGTGGCTCACACCTATAGTCCTGGCACTTTGGGAGGACAAGGCAGGAGGATCACTTGAACCCATGAGTTTGAGACCAGCCTGGGCAACATAGGGAAACCTCAGCTCTTAAAAAAAATTAAAAATAAATTTAAAAAAAAATAGAAAGAAAGAAAGAGAAGGAGGGAGGGAGGGAGGAAGTTAGCTTGGTATGATGGCACACTCCTGTGGTCTTAGCCACTTGGGTGGCTGAGGTGGGAGGATTGCTTGAGCCCAGGTCAAGGCTGCAGTCAGCCATGATGGCACCGCTGCACTCTAGCCTGGGCAAGAGAGCTAGATCCTGTCTCAAAAAATAAACTAAAATAGGGTAGGTGAGGACTGTGGAGTGAAGGGCTCCACCATAAACAAATTAAATCCAATTTGTGGTAAACCTGGTTTGTTCACATGCATTCACATAGCCATGATAAAAATACCTAGGAAAATGGCACAGGTTTGGAATTTGAAGCAGTCTGAGCTTTTCTCTCTCATTTTCGTTCTGTTTCTTTTACTCTTTCTGTTTTGTTAATTGGCTGAAGAGGTTGCTGAGGCCACCCCAGAATGGCATCTAGTCTTCTGTGAAGGGCTTTTTGCTTTACCTGACTACATTTGTAAGACAATTGTTTCTGTGGAAACCTAGGTAAAATTTCCAAAATACTGTGCTACATGCTGCATTTCAATATTCTCAATAGTTAGTAGCCTACAAATTTCCATGTGAACTACAAATTCTAGCTTGTTGATCAGCTCCTCCAAGTCCTGGTACTTTTTTTATGGAGACTTCAGTGCTTTCCTTGATAACTAAATATAGTATCACCACTGGGGTTAGTAAGCATAAAACCCTCTAGATCCATCAGGGGATCACAAACATTAATGTGTATTAGAATCACCTGGAGAGCTTATTTAAAAGACATCTGCATTAGCCACACCTCCAGAATCTGATGCCTGAGGTATGCGGCAGACTTGGAATCCACCCTTCTGTCAAGCATGGCAAGTGATACGTCTGCTGGCTGGCAGAGAACTGCTCTTTGAGACACACTGCTACTGAGAGACATTTTCTATAGTTAGAATTCCTCTTATCTCAGCTTTAATTTGTTTTCATATGCAACTGTTAAAATCAAAAGCCAAGGGGTAGAATGCAAATTCAATAGCAGTGGGATGACCAGGGAGAAAGGCACATGGTAGAGTCCTCCTAGGAGCTGAAATTTTAGAGCTGGGTCCAGCAGAGGAGACGATGATTGCGGAAAGGTGCTGGTCTGAGTGACCACAAAGGAAGCTGGAGCCAGGGATGGGAAGGGAACCTGTAGAACCCCAAATGGCTCCCTCTGTTGCTTTATCTGCTAGATAGAAGAGCCTGGACAAGGACCGTGAAGGGTCTCTGGAGTCAAAAGTTGACTCCACCTTGGCCCCAATCTACCATGTCCCTATGATCTGGAAAAGACATCCAGCATACACGGAAGCAATGGAGCAAAGAGGTTGGATGCATGGGCTCTAGCTTTGCTACTTACTGGTGATGTGGTCCTCGTCGAGTTCCTTAAGCCTTCAGAGACTCAGTTTCTCATCTATTTAATGGGCACAGTAATAATACTTATCCCTTAGGGTTGTTGTGAGAATTAAAATAATATATGTAAGGCACTTACGACACTGCTTGCCATGTAGTAAGCTTTCAATAAGCTTTCACTGTTTTTTACTTAAAGCTTTTTCTTTCATCTGTCCAGAGATTGTCTTTTTTATTTAATTCAGAAATGCTGGGTAGCTTGAGAGGGTGCCCTCTTGCCACCTATCCACTCTTCTGAGTTCTCTACTATTATCTGCTGTCCTGAGTCCTTAAAAAGGAGAAAGCTAAGAATACAAAATTCTCTCTCCCAAGGAAATACTCTGTATGTAGAGGGTTATCTGACACTGATGAGTTCCCATTGACATTTTAAAAGCATTTAGGATTTGAGTATTTTTTTAATCCTGATTCCAAGCTAGTTTTATTTATACATGTCAGAAATAACTTGAATTGTTGCATCTGTTTAGCTCATCTGGATCCCCCTTGACAGATGGCTTGCTGCAGTATGTATGAGCTTTCATTTTATAAGCTGGGCCACAGCTTATAAAAATAAATCATTTCTATCCAAGGGTGTTTTAAAATATATTTTTTCTTAGAATTTTGACTTCAGTAACAAAGGGAATAAATGGTCAGCGATTAAGTAACACTGGTACTTTTAGCCCAAGTTCATTGTTCTCCTCCTAAAAGTAAACGCTAAAAGCAACTGTATAATGATCTTCTCTGCCCTCTTCCCCTTTACCTATAAGGTAAGTGCATAGATGGATTGAAAATGCGATGTACTAAATCTCTGGAGGTGAGAGAGGAATGGCCTCTCAATTCAGTCTCGGAAGCTCCTCTGAGTCCTATTAATGCCAATCCCAGCGGAAGCTCTGCCATCTGTCATGGCAGCCAGACAAAGGAAGTGTCCCATTGGTGGCCATCATCTGAGTAAATTAGGAGGGGGTTGGGCAAAAGGCCAGAAGGAAGGCCTGTGCAGCCTTGAGAAAAGAATTCACACTGTTGGCACGATGATGCCCACGGGAACCCTTTCGGCAAAAATGGAACATGTAGAAGTAAACAAACCTATGTAGTGTCTGTTCTATTTCAGTTTCCTGTGTTGTGTGAGGGTACAGGTGTTTTACAATGGTAAGAATGTGAAAAATAATGAATAAAAATGAAGGATTTTATTTTCATAGGTGCATGATTTCTAGCAAATGAGTTCCCAGAAAGTGGTTTTTTAAAAGAACTCTCCTGTATGAATCAGGCCATGAGAAGGCTGGGGAGGGGAAGGCCAGTGGTTCCTCCAGCAGAATGTTCTGTCTGGCAAAATTAGCAAGGGACTTGTTATAAGGAAATGCGATGCATCCTGTATACAAAGAAAGTCCCCGAAGATCATGAATTTATCCAAAGTACACAAAGACCTCTTGCTCCTCTCTCAGTTGTGAATTTTTCCAAACCTCTCCTCAAGCAATTTTCATTTTCAGCTCTAAGAGTTAACTATGTTTACTTCTATATAAAGCAGCAATTCCTTTTATTTGTCCAAAACTCATCTTCTTCAGGGCCATCATTTTGCCCATGACCTGTCAGTTCTTGCTGGCCCTGAGTGTCTGCCCTGCCCACCCTGAGGCATCCTGTCTTCATTTGTACATACATGAGCACCTTTGTAATAAAACTTACATGCCCTTTAGGAATTGTCTTCAGAGCCAGAGGAAAGATTTGAAATATATAATTATTCATAATCCTTGAAATGTGAACATTCTGCTTTTCCCAGTTTTTCAGATTATATCCAGTTTTAGCTATATCATGGAATCCATCAGATAATTATGACAAGTGCATTTTATTTGAAATGCTAAAACTTTGTGTATTTTTCTGGGCACATTGTCTCATAGTTTACAAGTTGGCTAACAGATATTTTTCTGAGTTAATATGTGTCAAAAACTAGTTGGTATCTGGAGAACACAGAAATGAACATGACACAGTTCCCAATCTCAAGAAAGTCATAGTCTAATGGTCATCTCATTCAGTATAACCACTTGTCTTCTTCTTTCTCTGTTTATGATCACATGTTCCTACCTGTACTCTTCACATTGGATTGCTTCCTAAGGAATAGCCTCCCACTTAGGAAGTAACAAAGACAAGAGAGGCACTTTGAGAAGCTGTATCAGTTTGTTTTTAAGTCTTAAGAAGGTATTTTGATAACTCAAATAATTATGACTATTTCATAAATTAATAAGTAAATATTTTCAGTTTGCTACATGGCCTCCTCATAACCCAAGTACTTAACATGGTTTCTAGATATCCCTAAATTGCCTAGGGAGAGACATGAAGAGATGCTAACTCATGAGCCCTGGTTTTACTGCTCACATCTAGAATGAGGGGAGATTGAATATGGATGGCCAAGAAAACTGGTACAGCAAATTGCGTATTTCTTTTACTTATCAAAAATTCATCTTCTTCAAGGCCCTGGTTTTGTGCTGTCCCATGATGGTTGCTGAATGACTTTGTGGAGCATAACTGCACATCCATACACCTGCACTGGGTGTCAAAGTCTAGCCAAGTCATCGCACCCATGTGGTAGAGAAGGGCCTGCAGCACAGCTCAACCACAATGCTAACTGGCACTCTGCAGAGTAAAAGATTAAAAATATTATATTTGCATATTTCAATCATGAAAAGTTCATTCTGTGGTGGAATTATCAGTACCTTATAGTCTTTTTCCTTAGTTGAAAAAATAACACTTTCCCTCAAATTGTTGTCATTTGCTATTTAAGCGAGGTTGATATTTAATGAAGAATCCTTTTAAAATGACCTATCCTCGGATTCTGTAAACTCCCACAAAGTAAAAAGATAAAATTTTCATTATAATATCATCTCTGACAAGCAGTAAGATTCATTAAAAGCCCCAAAACCAAAAAAGAGGTAATCCCACCAGCACCATGCAGTGATTTCTCATTAGAGGAGATAGTGAAGTATTGCAACAAGGAGATTAATAGAAAGAATGTATGGATTCTTACCCTACCTCCTTGCTGATTTACATCATGCTATGTAGTTGAAACAACAGGGGAAAATGCAAAAGCTCTCATATGATTAATGCTGAAATACAAACCCTCTGGTTACTGTCGATTATATATTCACAACAACACACTTGGGAAAATGGCTATAGAAGCACTTTCTATTCTGTTCTTTTTTGTCTTAAATCCTTTCTATATGGGTCATTTCAGGGACTCAAATTTATTTTTTATGGTAAACACTGTTTCTCAGAATATACAATTTTTTTTCAGAAAACCTTTCTCCTTCTAAAATTGTATATTCCATCTTCTTTGCTCTAATGTTGAGATTTCCTGGCCCAGCACAAAACACTAAGATTTAGGCAATGTTTATTTCACAGACTCATCAAAGAGACTTTTAGGGCTGGGAAGAAATCTTAAGGATTATCTAGCTCAACTCCCTCACCTTATAGACAAGAACACAGGGGTTGGGTTGCCCTGCCTGACTTTACCTTCTGCTTTGCCGCATCTGATAGAGCAAACTGAATTTCTTAAGGAGGAAGAAGCATTACCAAGGTAACGACACAGTGTGTGGAAAAAATGGAAGGATGGATGACAGAGAAAGATGAACATCCTTCCTCTGTAAACAGATAAATGAACTAGAGGTCATATCAGGTGGGCAGAAACAAACAAACAAAAATAATAAGAAGGGCCGTTTTTTTCTACCATTTTAGCAGCTTCAAGTTTCAGCTGAGTGAGGGAAGGACACTGCTGCATCCGCAGGAGGGAGAAGAAGGGAAATGTGATATGAATAGGCAGCCTGGCTCACTGCATCCCTTCCCCTCTGCACTTCCCCACCCCAACATGGCCTCTCTTCTGTGGCAGAGAGGTAGGGACACGATCCCCTGTTTTTTAGCCTCAAAATTCATAGATATAAAAGGTCTTTCCTCAGGGCCAATACTACTGTAGACAAATTACTAATTGCTAAGGATTTTTAACATGTTAAATATGCTGATTCACAAAGCATATTTACATAGAGCCACACACTGGGTCCTCTTGGATAACTGGTTCCATGTCATCTTCCTATTGTTGGTATTTAGTAATATATACTCTTTTATCCCAACAGAAAAATTAGATAATATCATCAATTTTAGGATATATCTTTGTTACAATCCTTACATGTCCTTCTCTCTATTCCATCACCAAGATCCTATACTGTGTGGAATAAAGAAGTAGGGAAAAGAAATTGGAGAAATAATACCACCCTACATTTTTGGCAAACAATATATTTCAGAGAGTGTTCCAGTACAACATCTCACTTTATCCTCACAAATAATCCTTTGAGGTAGTTACACTGGTATTATTCTCCATTTCATAGAATAAAAAATTGGATTCTATACACGACCAATAAGTAGACAGATTTGTTGGAGGAGGGCAGAATTATGGAACTGGAAGGCATCTAGTTCAGTTTTCTCAATTTGAAAATAGAATAACCGTGGTCTAGAGAGGTTAAACAGGTGACCCAAGGTCATATGCTTTAAGTTTAGTGTTGGGATGAGATGGCCATCTGCTGATTTCTAGCCTGCAGCTTTGTCGCCATGGTGCTCCCTTTTACAAACCAGTAAAGATATGTTGGAGTAGATGATGATATCCACTAACTGATGTTAGGCCACACAGTTTTAATTTGCTCCTTCTCCATCCCATCTAAATGTTCAGACATCAGGACACTTGAGAAATAATAAAAAGTGATCCTTGGGTATGCAAGTTTAGTGATCAAACTGATCCAGCACTATTCACTTGGTAGAAAAATAATTGAATAGTGCTGGAAAAAGTTCTTTGGGAGAAAGAAACGTTTGGGAGTCAAGAAAGTAGTGGGAGCCAGGTATGGTGACTTGGGCTTGTAGTTCTAGCTACTTGGGAGGCTGAGGCAGGAGGACTGCTTTTGTCTAGGAGTTCAAGGCTGCAGTGAGCTGTAATTGCACCACTGTGCTCCAGCTTTGCAACAGAGTGAGACACTGTCTCAAAAGGAAAATAAAAATTTAAAAAGGAGATGGTGATCAGTCATACAAGCAAAAGGACCTCTTCCCCCACCATGTGGTCTGGCTTTGTAACACGTACAGTTTATAGCAAGAGAATAAATATAAAGCTCCTACAACAGAGGAGAACCCAAAGCCCCTCTTTCAACTTTCTTTCTGTCATGGCATCTACAGATTAGTGTCTCTTTAATACTGGATAAGAATCTCTGAACTTTTTCATTTCTCTTGTTTCTCATCCCTTTCCGGCCTTTTTCTACAATAATCTCCATTCTTTTTGTTTGCTGTCCCCTCAGCCTCTTTCATGTCATCTCATCTTTTCATATATACTGTTCTATCTGCAACATACTGAAAGCGTAAACTAAAATAAACACAAAATTTTCCAAACTGTTTTCTGTCCTGCTTGTTCTTCAAGGACCACATGAATTGTTCCTTCCTCAAAATCTTCCCTGCAGAAAGTATCCTTCAGTTTTTTTTTTTTTTCCATTTCCTCAATATCTACAGCATTTATGGTTTGTATCACTCATTTGGCACCTCTCAGATGTAGCCTCTTATTATTTATCTGTTGATCTCTGTCCTGTTCCCCTAACAAGATGATGAATTCCTTTCTGAAAGGCAGAAACATATGTCTTCAGCATCTACCAATGTGTTCTACACAGAGTCTGTTATGGTTGATCCTTAGTATGAACCTGGTTTAGTTTTGAAGATCTCATGAGTGGTTTGAACTTAACAACACCAGATGCTATAAATATTTCATTATATCTGAAACAACATTCCCAGTGTTCAGAATTACTTTCCAGTTGGGTATGCCCAAAAAAATCATTCAGGCAAGAGTTTTCATTTCAAATATTATAAGCTCTATATAGCTGAACAATGTCAGGACAAGCAGATTCACTATTTCCCTTCATATAGTTTAGGTAAGTTCTCTTCGTAGAGGAGCAAGTTGCACCTTCTCATGCAAATAAAAAAATTACCATGGTTTAGGCAAGGCTTTCGTGACAATAATTACAATAATTACTGGGCCCCTATTATGTACCAGGCACTGTCCTTAGTGTCTAGTAAACCCCTATTATGTACCAGACATTGTCCTTAGCATCTAGTAATCGCATGAAATTCTTTAATAAATACTATTTATTAAACTTTAATAAATACTATTATTTTCTACATGTAAAGAAACTGGGCTTTAGAGAATTTAACAGCTGACTCCAGATCACACAGCTAGTAATTTTGGAGCCAGGATTAAAAGTATTTAGTCTTACCTATAATAGGAGCTTTAATAAAATATGTAATTATGATGATAAAATACTTTCCTAAACTCCTCACAGTTATGTCTTTTATATTTTTATGTAGCTGGATATTTTGTTAGACTGTATATTGCCAAATAATCATATGAAGCAGTAACAATAATGTTAAATAATGTTACTTCAAATACAAAAGAAAAAAATTTGGCATAATACATAAAATTATTTTAACTAAAGCTTCTGGAACCTGGTACATACGTCCCCTAACTTGCTACAACAAACCTATAAGGCAGGTATTACTGTATTATTATAATATACATGATGCTGTAAAACTTGCAATAATCTATAATGAAAAAATTATAATAGAATCTAGTATCACTCGAAAGTTTTTCACTTTTTGTCCATTTGTAGAAATTATAATAAAAATATAATGGACTCTAGTATACCTGAAAAGTTTTTTCCACATTCTTTCCATTTGCAAATGTAAAAATTTCATTTGGTAATATATCATTAAATATTGTATTTATATAAGATTTTTAAATACTAAAAAAAGAAATGTTAGTTGCAATCTCTTCAAATATATCTTTTCAAGCAGTTCATAAAGTATGGTTACATTTATGTCTGATAAATGCATTCTGTTCAATGAGAATTTGATGCAATTATTTTTAAAGTCTTGAAATAAATGCTCAAGGATTATTGATCTGAATCACATCAACTAATGGTTTAATCAACAGGTCACCTACAAACAGCAATATGAATTCATTTGATATACTGCTGTGCTTGCATTGCAAAATGATTTGTTTCTTGCCCAGACATAATTATAAAACTGTAAGAGATGTTCAATCATACATTGAACTTTTCTAAGTATTTCATTAGACTTTGTTTTTTCACATTAATTGAAATGTTCTAGAGGATAACCTACATGGAACCAAATTTGAGTATAGCCGTGGTGCCTATAAAACAGGGAGACTTGATCTTGTTAGTATAAATACCATAAATTACTGGCTCAGGGACCTACAGTTGTGTTTTCGTATGCCCAGAATCCATTTAGTAAATTCCCTTTGCCAATTCACTTAATGGCAGCACAGCACTCTCAAAAAATTAATTGTTAACCAGTCTAAAACATTAACAATTTATGCTATATACCATTATCCTCATTTTATTGAAGAAAACCCTATTGCAATTTTATGGCCCTTTGATTAATGCAGTATTTCTTTTTTAATGCAGGCAAATGGTTTAACTATGGAATTATCTTCCTCGTCTTGATTTTGGATCTTAATATGTGGAAGAACCAAATATTTTATAAACCTCATGAATATGGGCAATATATCGGCCCGGGGCAGAAGATATATACAGTGAAAGACTCAGAAAGTTTAAAAGATTTGAACAGAACCAAGCTATCCTGGGAATGGAGGTCCAATCACACTAACCCTCAGACTAATAAAACATATGTTGAGGGAGACATGTTCTTACACAGCAGGTTCATAGGAGCCAGTCTTGATGTCAAATGTCTGGCCTTTGTTCCAAGCCTGATAGCCTTTGTGTGGTTTGGATTCTTTATTTGGTTCTTTGGACGATTTTTGAAAAATGAGCCACGCATGGAGAATCAAGACAAAACTTACACTCGCATGAAAAGAAAATCTCCATCAGAACATAGCAAAGACATGGGAATCACTCGAGAAAACACCCAGGCTTCAGTAGAAGACCCCTTGAATGACCCTTCTTTGGTTTGCATCAGGTCTGACTTCAATGAGATCGTCTACAAGTCTTCCCACCTAACCTCGGAAAACTTGAGCTCACAGTTGAACGAATCTACTAGTGCAACAGAAGCTGATCAAGACCCAACGACTTCTAAAAGTACACCTACGAACTAGACTCGGAGATAGACTTGGAGATAGCACAAAAAGCAACCTTGAGTGTAACTTTAAAAATTTAGTCTTTCATTTTGTATATGTAAGGTTTACGTAGTGTTAGGTAAAAATATGAACAATGCCACAACGGTGCTCAACATGCTTTTTCTAGGATTCATTGTTTTCTATTTGTATTATAATACACGTGCCTACTGTATACTTAACAGTCCTCTAGAGATTGCTTTTCACAATTGCACAAGCTATTACTGACTTTACAGCATAGTAGAAGATTAGCTGATGACCCATGTATCTGATGTTCAACCATAGTGGTGCCTTGAGACATTAAACTGTTTTTAACTGTACCAGAAATGAAGTGTGGAACAGTTACCTAACCTATTTCACATGGGCGTTTTGTATACAACTATTTTGATCTACACTTGATGTCTGAGCAGTAAACAGAAATAGCTAAATGTGACTCAGGAAGTATCTCTTGGTTTCTTATTCAGCAGCAGAGTTGGTGACT
The DNA here is from genome assembly GCF_008728515.1 of Papio anubis. Taxonomy (NCBI): domain Eukaryota; kingdom Metazoa; phylum Chordata; class Mammalia; order Primates; family Cercopithecidae; genus Papio; species Papio anubis. The sequence continues at coordinate 39,204,449 of NC_044984.1, forward strand.
TTGACAACTGGACTGCAGAGAAACATGTTGATCACCTTTTAATTTTTATTGGCTGTCTGCCAAATATAAATACAGATGCAAAATTCAGTAATGGGAGATCTATAACCCAACATGGGTCACTACTCGTGAAATGTGACTTTCTCCCACCAGTAATTGCAATTAGGTGATAATACCTAATTATGTTTCCTAATTAAAGATAAATTGCTACTTGATTAAAAATCCTGCCCTTCACCTTTGGGAACAAAGGTTAAGAGACACAGTTGGGTGAACTCTCAAATTTATTGGCATTTACACAAAGCCCCAACCAAGGAACTGAAGTTTTCATCATGTGAGAGCAGCACAGCCCACCATTTACAATATTCGTATATCTTTCTGCAAATATGACTCTGGATAGTGAAAATTGAAAAACATATGCCAACCCCGAGCAAGGGAACTCCTCAAAAAATCATGCAGCGGAACCTTGTCAGGTAGAGAAGCCGTGCATGAAAGAATTTGTTTAATGTCTTGTTTTGCGTGTGTGTTTTTTGTTTTTGTTTTTTAAGAACTAAATATTGCACATTAATAAATAAGAATTATACAGCAGTAATTATGTGATGCAGTTTTTTGTTTAATTGTACCTTGGCTTAAGAAAAGTCGATTTACATGGGGCTTTTAAAGCTTGATGCCAGGCAAGTTAAGAAAAGGCACACTCTGCCAACTTACATTCAATTTTGTTCCATAAATTGTGGTTACGTTTCTTGATGGGGTGAGGGGAAATCACTTTTAAGGAAAAAATATTTTCCTGTCACACACTGACATAGCTGCATTTTGTCTTTATGATTTTTTAAATCTCTCTTGTTTTGATCTATCTGCTTTTAAGCTTGCAGCATACTGAATTTAGCATGCATAATAGAACTATGCATTTATCTGTCACTTGAGAGCCAGCTTTAATAAACATCTTTACTAAGCATTTGGAACCATGCCCCTACCTTTAATAGCCATGCATGGTGCTACTTAGAATCATAAACATATCCAACACACACACACAAATGCAGAGATCAAGCTCACTATAGTAACCCATTGCCCATACTATCCAAAGGAACTTACCATGTTATGTGTGATAGGTGGCAAAACTAGCTATTACTAAATTTTGGCAGCCTAGAACATTCAACTTTTAGCTCTGGGACATGTAAAAACACCTAGCACCATATTTTTATTTATTCTGAAAGTCATAGTCTTGTAGAATGAAGAAAGAAGTTGATTTAGGAAGTAGATGTTTATTATCAGTATGCATGTCTTATAAAAATATTATTTGAGAATTTTTACATGGGTATTAATGGAAAATGTTTTAATGAGAAAATCTAATTAGCAGAAGTAAGAAAAAAGATAACAAACCTAGAACAACATGTTTATGTGTTTCGAGGGATTAGCTAGAAAAACTATAAAAAAAAGAAAATATATATTTAAAGTTTTCATAAATTTAGTAACAAATGGAATAATTTCCAAGGATATTTTAATAGTCAAACAAGACTTCAGCCTTCTAAAGCTTCCACTATTGAACTGTATTTACTGATAGTGACCTTTTCTTACCTATACACGGATCTACTTTCGTCTTTTGCTGCCTCTTTTCGGTATTGAATTTATACCAAGTAAAGATACTAAAGTGAAATAAAATCAAAGTAAAAATTAAATCCATTCACGTTCAGTCTTGAATCCTGAGTCATATACCAATAGACTGAGACTCTACAGAGCTTTTTGAGTACCAAAACTTTTAAATTATTAAGGACATTTTAAAAAGAGATGTGTAGCAATCTCAGAAATCGAGGTTAAAAAAAAAGATTTAAAAAATTACTAAGCACAGATTCTAAAGAAAGCTTAACAAATGTGATGTCTTAATTGCAGTGATGCTTAAGTACTATAAACAATTATATTTCTACTGTTCAGTAATTACAGTACTTTCTTCCACACAGTGCAGAATTTGAACTAATTTGACATAATTTTAGTATCCTACATTTATAGAGTACTTCATTAGTAGTTTAAATGGAAAATTAAATAAACACTATGAATTTGTGCCTGATAATATACACTTAGACATAAATCTCATCACCACATGTCTATTTGTATTGTATAATCATAATTAGTTACCCCATTTTCTCCCCATGGTAGCTACTTATCATGTTACCTTATCTTTTAGCATAACTGAGATCACCGGAAAATTCTATTTAAAATGTTAAGAATTATTTCTTCTGCATCTGCCCTAAGAGTCAACCAGGTACATTTTTTTTTTTTCTGTAGCATCAGATTTCACACAGGTAATGTCCAAAAACACTGCACCGCTGGCTGACAGTATAGGGAAAAAAGTCCAACATAGGCATTCAGATTTGAAGGAGGGATTCAATACATGGTAACTCACCACTGGGGTCCATAAGCAATTTTGTTATATTATTTGGCTGCCCCATGGGTCACCAACACAGCCCAATATAAAATATGAGAAAAACAGTGCTAATAAATCACTCTTAACTGTCCCTATAACTGATAATTCAGGAGGCCAACTGGATTATCTGACATTCAGCTAAGACCTCAGTACCCTGCCATTGCTTCTCATCTATCTGTCTTCACTCTGAACTGACCCTTATTTTAAATTTCAACTCATGGTTAGGCAGTTACAAGTAGGGTTATATTGGTTTTTTCCTCTGAGACTGTGACTTGGCTCACTATCCTATCTGGCCTGATTTCCTCGAGCTTTGTCCCTCAGAACCCAACTCTGGCCTGTTAGCCAGCCCTTACCTTTAAGAGAGCAAGAGAAACTCAATTAGTTCTGCAGCAGATAAACTGGCACTTTCCTCATTTATCCCCATTTAGACATTTAAACATATTTGTGTGCATAGAGTTGTAATTAGTGAGAATAAATATAGATAACAGAGTCAAGCTCAGAAACGTTTGGCTTGCTTCCATTTAAACTGGTCTACAACTGTCTTATTTGAACAACTAGGGAAGTTTAGATGTAGTATTTATAACTCACAAGTCACTCTTGTTGAAGAAACTAGAAAAATAGGTGGATATTTATAATGAAAAGAGAAGGTTAGGCAGATGGTGGAGAACAAGTGAAGGTTGCTGCAATGAAATCTTAAAATTAAAAACAGCAATTTAAACAGGCTTTAAAACTGCAGGGAGAGGATAGAAGCCTCTATGAAAGGAACTTCACCGTAAAATTCTCATTAGGCTAGTACTCTTCTGTGTTGTGTAGAGCACTCAAAAGTTATGTTCAACATAACTCAGCGACGGTATTACATAAAAGGCTGGTTGGTTGGTTGGTTGGTTGGTTGGTTAGCTGGCTTCTTAAACATTCTAGCATTGAAATTACTCTCTGTCTGCCCCAGGGAGCATGATGAGACCTGGGAGGGGAGAAATGTTACTGTGAAACAAACTATAGTAGGCAACATGAGAAGAGAGAAAAATCACCACATCAGTTTAGAGAGACTGGAACATCCTTGATGGAAGAACAAACATCGGGGCAAATTTGGCTTGTAAGCATATTATCAATATATAAAAGCTGATATCCTGTAAATGAAAATACCTTGCAGGTACTTTCTCCTAGAGAGAGATTCTGAAAAAATTTAATGAGAAACAAATTTGGAAAGTATTACTAATTTAATATGTATAAAATACTACTGATAATATTTTAATTTAGTGTGAGGTATCAATTATTTTACTTCAGTGAATATAAAACACATTTCATAGGTTTATTTATCTACCTCCAACATAAGCTTTCTTAAGGTCTTAAATTCCTTAATACCAATTGTACTATCGGGCTTTTTAAGGACTTAAATAACTGAGAAGGACCACTATAATTTATAATTGAGAATTACAGTAACAAAACCAATTTATAGATACTCCTTGCTCTAGTAAACTTTTTCACCCTATCCAGATCTTTGCTCAATTCTCATATTAATGATACTACCATTTTGAATATTTTCTATGTGAAAATAAATATTCCATTCAATACTCACATTAACCTTAACAATTGAAGGTAAATATGGTTAATTTCACTATACAGATGATGAACCTCAGGCTGAGAGAGGATTTTTGACTTGCCCGAGGACTTAATGCTAGCCAAATGCAAAGTTAAGGTTGGAATTCAGGCTTGTCTGACTCCAGTTTTCCATCACAAACATCTATAAACACCCATCAAAACTCGAGTATCTGTATCAAATGGGATCTTTGGTAAGGATAACCTGGGAAATGGTTGTAAAGCCATAAATATGCTTGACTTCTAGCAATTCTTACCTCTCAAGAATCTAAGTTAAATATTAATTTCTAATAGCTGCCTGGATGCAATTTACAATTTAAAGCATATGATTGAAACAGATAAGTTCAAATTAAATGGCAAAAGCAGTCAGTTCATTGCCAGGTGTTTTGATTTAAGCTACATTTTTAAAACCACAACACAGATTTGTCCCAATACAATTCCCAGCATTGGAATTTGTTTCTTTTGTCATTTCACTTTCTTTGGGGAAGGGAGACTGGAGTTCTGCATGTTTTGAACATATCCCCAGGAGAATGCTGGAGGAAGAACTGGTAGTTATGAATATTAAAACAAGGGGAAAAAAAGATTAGCTAATGGCCAGTTCTAGGAAGCATAATTTGAATATGGGCTCTAGAGACAACCATATTTTACAAACATATTTTGAAATGATGACTCCAAATTTATTATTTTTAAGAATCTTTATCCAGGTATCAAGACTGGCCATGAAGATGTTTCCCTTGACATGATGAGTTATTCTCCTATTCTCCTCCCTGGAATGGGAATTCCTCACAGGGTTTTGAAGATGACCAAAGAAGACTGTATACGTGAAAGCATGCAAGTGGTTGCAACAAGTCACGCAGACATGAGGTGAATATGACAGGCGTGGGCTCCAGTCCCCTCTAGTGCACAGCTTTCAACAGAACCCCCTCAGCTTCTTCCGAGTTGATGTTGCCATTAAACATGATTAGGCCGTTTGCTCCCAGTTTTCTGTCCCTGTCGGTTGCTTTGAACTCTACAAGCTGCAATGTAATCCCTTTTCACTTTTAACAGAAGTTCAGATCCCTTAGTTTAAAGCAAGCAGCTATGTTGTCTGAAATCAGTGGTCATAATCCCTTGGAGCTGCTGGGCCAAACTTATTCCTCAAGGTTTCCTAGGCTCTAGAGTTCTAAATTATTTCTTTCCTTTTATGATTGCTTTACTAGCTTCTCTTATCAGGACACTCTCATCTTGCCAGTCATTCACCACCTTTCATAAATCCTGAAGTGAAAGTGCTTGTGTCTTCAGCATTTAAAGAAAGCTGACACATACACCTGAGCCCCTGCACTTTAGGATCTCCCAGCTGTATTTGGATGCAGTTGAGGTAGCCACTTCTGAATTGGGGTGTCACTCTAGCCTTGCCTTTTAGACAGCTCACCTTGGCAGCCTGTGGAATCAGGGCAACACTTCAGCCAAGCCACAGTGCTTTGTAGAATAAAATTTTAAAACAGTGTCAGAGTTTTCCATTTACCATATAGACTTATTTGCTTCGAATACATCATTTTATCTGGATAGTCCAGTTGACTTCAGCCAAACCACACTAGAAAAGATCTGCACTTAAAAACAGTTACTCTTGACTGAAACAAAATGTATAAGATGAGACAAAGAGCAATGGCCAGATCAGGAAAGAACTCTTCACAATTACTCTTCAAGCTTGATAACCATGAAATTACTATAAAATTATCTTTGAAAAATTATAATGTTTTTGAATTTGAGGAGCAACATGTTGAACTTCAAATACACTAGAAAACTCAGAGGAACTGTCATTTACATAACCAAATGGTCTCCAAAATGAATAGATTTTATTTACTTCTGTCTCCTATAATTGGTCCACTATCCTATTCTCCATCATTATCACTACTGCCATGCTGCAATCTCATATTCTATTCCTAAGATGACTGCAATTAATCTTAATTGGTCTTCCTGGCTCTCACCTTTTCCAGTGCTACCTATTCTCCACACTTGTACCAGAATAATATTTCTGAAGTGTAAATCCAATTGTAACACTTCACACTTTCAGTGGCCAGTTATTGCTCAGCAGTGGTTTTCAAAAGTATTGTGTACAACTCCAAAATCCCAGTGGCTTAACACAATAAAAATCAATTCCTTGCTCATATGGCCACTGAACTGGGTGTTCACTGGGTGGCCTTACATACAATGACTCGGGGACTCAGACATGTTTCAGCAAGAGGTTCTTTGACTTTCTAGAGTCTTACGGCCTTCAGCATATTCAGCAGGCTGGTGATGAAGGAGAGCAGGTGAGGAAGATGCTGTAAGAATTTTCAGGAATAAACTTGGAAGTAGCATGTATCCCTTCTTGCATTCCATTGGCCAGAACTCAGTTACAGCCTCTGCCTAACTGCAAGGAATGCTAGGAAATGCTCTTCAGCTCTATGCCCACAAAGGACAGGGAACAAGCTTGGGGAGTTTCTGATCAGAAGAGAATTTACAAAATATGCCCAGCCATGTCTCACACTTGGAAGTACAATTCAGTGGGTTTGGGATGGAGCTGGAGCTGAGCTAAGTTTTTAAAGTTCTATAGGTGAGTCTCTTATAAACATCAATTTGAGAACCACTAATAAAATGCAGATTACTGCCTAGCACTCAAGACTGTATGCCAGCTTCTCTGGTTTTCTCTCCCCTGTCCAGTGACTTCTAACCCTGCAACCATGTTGAACTACTGACAGCTCTCCATTGCATCACTCGTACCACTCAACTCTGCTTTTGCTCAGTGTCTTCTGTTTGGAATCCCCTTTTCCACCATAACAACCAAGACCAGTTCAAGTATCATCTATTTTATTAAGTCTTTCTTCATCTTCCAAAATAAAATGTACTGCCCCTCTATTGTGTTCCTATATGACCTACTTTTTATCTATTATAGTATCTTTAGCATTTCTTCCACTGTATGTTTATATATCTCTGTCTCCTATTAGATTATAAACACTTTGATCCTGCCTATAATGATGACTTGGTGTGGGAGGAGGAATTATACATTAATTATCTTTTATCACAGTTTCTGACTCAATAAAATTTGACTGAATAACTACATATTAAGTGAAATAGTGTATTTAGAGTTGACTCATTCAGGCTGGATGCAATGGCTCAAGCCTGTAATCCCAGCAATTTGGGAGGCCACGGCAGGCAGATCACTTAAGGTCAGGAGTTTGAGACCAGCCTGGCCAACGTGGTGAAACTCTGTCTCTACTAAAAATACAAAAATTAGCTGGGTGTAGTGGTGGGCACCTGTAATCCTAGATACTCAGGAGGCTGAGGCAGGAGAATCACTTGAACCAGGGAGGCAGAGGTTGCAGTGAGCTGAGATCATGCCGTTGCACTCCAGCCTGGGCAACAGAGCGAGACTCCAAAAAAAAAAAAAAAAAAAAGAATTGACTCATTTATGTAGCACAATATTCTCAAATTATCTGATCCTCTCCATGATAGATGTTGTAAGGGAGTGAACTCTGCCAGTCAAATCCTTTCAGTTAAGAGGGAGGCAGGGTTATTTCTTACATTCAGTATGGGGAATGAGAGGTAAGAATGGCAAATTTAAAAAATTCAATTTAAAGAGAGTATCCCAGTTGAGCCAGAAAAATTTGAACAAAACTATCAAGTAAGGGAGACCCACAGTAGGGAGTGAGAGCAAACCAGGACAAAGTATGAGAGAGTTAAACAAAGAGCAGCCAGTCAGAGGGGCAGCTGGAAGTCCCCTGCACTAATTTCTGAGACAAGAGTGCAATATCTTCACCTGACTCTTCAGTTCCTTCTTCTACTACAGCTTTTCATGGTGAATTGACTGTGATTGATGGGAAGGCAGTTGTGTGATGACTGACTCTGTATCTTGAGATGCCAGTCTTTTAGAAGAAAGGAAATAGAATGTCCCCATTCTGTATGTTTTTCTACAGTTCATATCTCTGAGTGCAGACCCATAGCACTTAGTAAATTTACAGGCAGGACCAGACAGAATGAAATTGAGATGATGAAACAGGTTTGCATTTTACATGTTGCACTCTGAAAGCCACAATTGGATAATAAACACAAATCGGAAGCTCTAAAACTCAGACGAACTGTGATTATAGCTGTACTTTTATAACTGGTATCTCAGAACTCCCTAGAAGCTTATTTACATGATAAAAACATCAATTATTCCTCCCATTTGAAATACATAGTTCTTGTAATCAATTGCTTTGTGCCAATGTTTAGAATTATTCATGAAAGAGTTATATTTTAATGGCATTTGATGAGAACCAGCAGCAGCATCCATTAATTTGATTAGTTGTGTACGGGCTGGAAGAAAAGCCTGGCACCTAGCCCTAAGCAAATCAATAGTGTGAGGTCTAAGTGTAAGTATCCATCCAAGCCAGCCTTGCCAGCCAGGATTCAACACAGAGTGACAACAGTGGAGGGAGGGCAAAACATTAGAAGTGTCTTATGGCCCCTCTTTCTGCCTGCTTGGCATTTTACCATCAGTCACCTCTTATCTAAAGGCAATGAGTGTAAGCTGTTTTTCTACTCCACCCTACTCCAGCCCCACACCCTGTTGTCCCTTCTGAAGGACAGAGTGGAGGGATTTTTGTGGGTTGTAGTTTTTTTTGTTTGTTTTGGTTTGGTTTTTTTGAGACCTAAGGACTGAAATATGTATCATCATCCAAGCCTGAAAACAAATAAATCTGGACATTGAAGAAAACTGGAGCAAGAGCCAGGGGCCCAGTTCCGCTGCAGAGTTCCTCTATTTGAAAGGGTTGAGGAGTAGCTTCTAAAGAAGGCAGAAGAGCCCCTGATGCAAGGGATCCAATATGGAGGGAAGTGTGGCAGCAGACACTGCTGGCGCTGGCAAGGTTTTGTCATTTGTTCCAGAGAAATCTGTCCAGTTTGAAGCAGGAAGCATTCCTGGGAGAAGCCAAAGGAGAGGCATACAGACATCCCAAGCTAGGACATCAACCAGTTTGCATTTTGTGATTGACCAGTCACTTGGCCTCCAATCAAATGGTCTCGGATTTTGGGCAGGGTACCAGTAGAAAATGGACTGCAGACAAGAGACCAGGCTGTATTCTAGTCCCAACCACCAGACACACCATATGGGGAAAAGTAACACCTCAGTGCCCACCCCACCCCCACACAGGAGGGGCTGGCTCCTGAGAACAAACCTAACTGCTGGGGGCAGGCTGCTGGGACACCGCTGGATTTTGGTAGGAGTCAGTGACTGAAGAAAACCAAATCCACAGACCTAAGGATGCTCCTGCACACAAAAAAACAACTGAAATAATGCCAAATAATAATGCTTTGCTAAGGCAGGAAAGATTGCATTTGTTTTTATAACAGTCTACCTTCAAAAAAAGGAAGTCCTTTTTATAGCTATAATTAAATCATTATTTGTGTCATTATGTGTTTTAAGTGTATCTTTCCCTCTAGTTATTTGTATGGCTCAATCCTATATATCTAGTACCTCTCTCAGGATATATGATAAATATTTGTGAGGATGGATATGTTAATTAGCTTGATTTAATTATTCCACATTTGTATTACAAAATCATAGCATCATTTTGTATTCTATGAATACATACAACTATAACTTGTCTATTTACAATACACTTTTTTTATAACAAAGATATGCTGAGATGGGAGAGGTGAGCAGGGTTCAGATAATGCTTGGGCCTCATTGACCATGTTGAGGACTTTGCACTTTTTTCTGAAGATAGTGGGAAACCACTAAAGAATTTTAAGCAGGAAATGGCATTATTAGGTGTAGCATACTTTAAAAAATACTCTGATCAAGAAAAGATTTCAAGGCCCCATCAATACAATAAAATAATTAAATCAATTTTGACTTTGGTGTGTCAAGATTCCTTCTCCACAACTGGATGAAATTACTCACCACCTGCTTGTGGGAGGATGGTACATCAAACTGGCTCCAGGGATTCTTTGTCCATATACTCGCTCTATGCAGCAGGGTCATGGTGACAGATAATGGTTGGGCCACCCAGCTGAAGGACCTCAGAAAAGGCTCTTGTAACTCAAGTCTTTATGAGGACAAAAAGGATTACCTGCAAAGATTTCATTTCATATAATAAAGTGAAATATATAGTGTTCTTCAAAAAGTTAACCTAAGCCTAGACATAGGGAAGAAATAGGCAGCTATATCTGGGTTTTTATGTACAAATAATATACAAAAGTAGAAAGGTACTCATAGTGTCCCAGTTCTAGCTCCTTAAATCAAAACAAAACAAAAGAAAAACTTCAGTTCTGCGAAGAGTTCTCACAAAACAGCAAGAATACCAATACAAACCCACTTAATCACTTGTGGTCGACATGGAGGTGTGCTGCCCCAGATCCCTTACAAAGTGTTTTCCGTTCAGCAGCAGGCGATATACTCAGTGAACAGCTTCCAGGTGTCAGCTCCTTTAGGATCTACCTCAGCTGTAGAGAGCCACCTTGCCCAGGGAGACAGTCTCCCTGGAGCAACACACATCCTGTCATGGAGCTATGACATAAGGCCAGAAGAGCCACTGGATGATTAAGCTCCACGGGAAGGCCCCGGAGATGAACATTGACCAAGAACAAATAAATGTATTGGTAAGAGGGGCAATGGCATCACCTAAACGTAGACAACCACACACTCAACCCAATAGTAGCTCCAATCACAGCTGCTGTGCCAGATGCAGTGTTTTGTTAGAGCAGTGGTAGCTCCAGCAACCACCAGAGCTATAGTGGGCCACAGCTGATGGTGAGAAAGGTTGTTATTTACTTGACTTATAACAGTGGAGTTGATAACACCCCAAAACAATTGAGGCCATGTGGTGGTGCTTAAATAATGGAATCCAGGGTATAATGATTAATTGTGATTCCTGGCAAGGTTAGAGTGTCTTCCAATGGGTTAGATCTATAGAAAATATAGGAGATGTGTCTTTACAGGCAAAGTAAATGGGCAGTCAACTGGGGTGATACTCAGCCTGCTACAGCAAAAGAAATTACGTACAGAGGATCAGCAGACTAAGCATAATCACCCTAATAAGTCATTACCCTTGTTCAGTTTCTAGACCTGAGCCAGTTTAAGACCTGAAGCCCATTGATCAAAGAGAGAACTGGGTCCTCAGGAAGAAAGATCCTAAAACACCATAGCATGTACTATGGCACCGATTCTACCAAACTTTCACATTTTACACACTTACCTGACTAAATGGCTACAGATCCATTTGGAGGAAAGTTTGGGAAGTATAAGGACATAGTGCCTGCATTGGATGAGAGCCTTCTCTCTGTGCCATAACATGGCAGAGGTCATTACATGGTGAGAGGGCAAGAGTGTGTCAGCTCGAGTCTCTCTTCCTCTTCCTATAAAGCCATCAGGGTTCCATCATGGGGCTCTACCTTGATGACCTTGTCTAATTCTAATAACCTCCAAAGGCCACACCTCCAATCAACATATGAATTTCAGGATTACGTTTCAACATACTAAATTTGGGGATGTGTTCAAACTACAGCAGTGTCATAATAGTCTGTTGTTATATTGAGGAGCACTCAGGAACCAAGTTATAAATGGAGTCCTGGCCAAAATCCGGCTTGTAGTAAGTTCACTGGATCCATGGACCTGCCCTGTAGTCATTTCTCCCTTTCCTGAATGTATAGTTGAGATTGATACACTTAACACCTGAAGTAAGCTCCACATTTTGTCCTTGGCCTATAGACTGAAAGCTATCATGGTGGAGAAGGCCAAGCAGAAGTGTCTAAAACCAATCATCTATGCCCAGCCAAGATAGCAAATTTTAAAATACTGCACCAGATTGGGAAAGAGTGGAAATTAATGCCACTCTTGAAGACCTCTAGATCCCAAGGTAGTCATCCTTATCATATATCTGCTTATTTTACCAGTCTGACCTCTGGAAAAAGTGGGTGCGTCCTGAAGGTAGAATATTACCACAAATTCTACCAAATTATAGTTCCAACCACAGCTGCTGTGCCAAATTCAATATTTTTGCTAGAGCAGGTTAATATGTCCTCAGGTACAACATATGCAGTGATTAATTCATCAGATAAATTCTTTTCTATCTTAATCAAAAAAGAGTATTGGAAACCATTGACATGTACATAAATCAGGCAAAAATATACATGTAGAGTTTTACGCAAGGATAACATTCCTACTGCAGGCACAACATAGTCCAAAGAAATCTGGACCATGTAGATATCCTAGGGAACTTCACATTGATCAATTTCATCAATGATACTATAGTTACAGGGGCAAATAAGCAAGAGATAGCTGGCATGCAGGAGGTCTTGGTAGTAGATACGTGCCCAACAGGGTAGCATATGGGCCCTGAGAAAATTGTGGGGCCTGAAACATTTATAAAATTTCAGGGGCCTCTGTGGTCAGAAACATGCTGACATCCCTTCCAAATTAGTGTACCTTGCAGTTCCCACCACTAAAACGTAAAATAAAAAGAAGCATAATGTCTAACGAGTTACTGTATTAGTTCATTTTCATGCTGCTGATAAAGACATACCAAAAACTGGGCAATTTGTAAAAGAAAGAGGTTTAATGGACTCACAGTTCCACGTGGCTAGGGAGGCCTCACAATCATGGCAGAAGGTGAAAGGCACATCTCACATGGTGGCAGACAAGAGAAGAGAACTTGTGAGGGAAACTCTCCTTTTTAAAAACATCAGATCTCATGAGACTTGTTCACTATCATAGGAACAGCACCGGAAAGACCTGCCTCCATGATTCAATTACCTCCCACCGGGTCCCTCCCACAGCACATGGGAATTCAAGATGAGATTTGGGTGGGGACATAGCCAAATCATATCACCTACATTACACACAAAAAAATATTCTCCATTTGATATACTGGGCAAAGGGAAAGGCTTCCAGGTTTTAGTGGGGTTGTTAAGTCTAGAACAGAAGAGGACTCTACAGCAAGTCCAAGATGCAGAGCCAAGCAACTCTGCCACCACTTGGGCCATGGACAGGTAAACCCAATGGTGTTAGAGGTATCAGTGGTGAGAAAAGAGGCCAGGTGGAGCCTGTGTCATGCCCCAGTGGGAGATCACAACACTGGTGTCTGGGTTTCTGAAGCAAGGCCATACAATCTATAGCAGGTAATTACATGTTTTCTGAAAAACAACTTCTGACATAGTACTGGCCCCTGCTAGAGATGGGGTACTTACCATGGCACAACACATGACCATACAATTCAATTGCTCATCATGGGCTGGGTCCTATCTGTCCTAGTCATAAGGTTGGGTAGGACCAGCAATAGTTCATCATAAGATGGAAGTGGTACATCCAGCATGAATCGCAAGCAGGACCAGAGAAGACAAGTAAGCTCCATAAGCTTACTTGTCCCAAGTCCAGGCACCCAGAGCTTCCCCCTTTATTATAATAGCATTCCTTTTTCAACTCACACCTCCGGACATATGCTGGACACCAACTGATCAACTACTAGAAAGGAAAAAAATTAACCTTGGTTTATGGATGTCTTGGCTTGGTATGCAGCCATCAACAGAAAATGGACAGCAACCATAGCATGTTCAGGGATGGCATTGAAAAACATTGAAAAGGGATATTCTTCCCAATGATCAATGCTTTGGTTTGTTTACCTGGTCATATCCTTTGTGTGGAGAGAAAAGTAACCCAAAGTTGGAATATATGTGAATTTACGGACTGTGACAAGTGGCCTAGTTGGCTGGTCAGGGGTCATGGAAGAGTATGGATGGACATAAGCGAGTGATTACAAAATATGAAGATCTTTACAACACATGTTAATGCCTGCAAGAAAACATTCACTACAAAGAGGAAGTAAACAACCAACAGACAAAATGACCCAGCAGTGGATATCAATATCTGTCATCAGAAAATGCTAAGGCTGAGTCATAAGAGCAAAAAATTAACTAGGAACAAACTACAATCGGCAAGCTAGACTGTCAGCCCCTACGTGAAGAAACCAGAGCAGCCCACTAAAGACGTATTATGTTGTGCAAGATGTTTTGTCTGTCACAATCCAGAGAGATTTTGCAGCAAAATCGGTTAATTTGTGCTCGTTAAGACAGCAAAAACAATCTGTCAACCTGATCCTCTCCACTATCTTTCTGGAAGCCTTGGGGCTGTCCAGAAGCTATGGGGAGACCTGCCTGCTTGACAGCTGGTTAGAGTACTTCCATGAGATGCTGCCATGAATAGGAATTTTTAAATAAGTGCTCTGAGGTTTTTTCTCATTCTACGTAGGTATTCAAAGACCATCTGAGGATATTTGAATGATTTTTAAAAGCTTACATTAATTAAGGAATATTGGATCAGATGCCCTCTTGCATCCAAAAAGCATGTTTATTCTATCATCTTGGGACCAAAAAGGAAAATATAGAAGATTAGCAAAGGAGAAAAGATAGCAAATCCACAGATGCAGTCCTACTTTTATTGTACTGTCAATAATTACTTTTATTGCACAGATGCAGAAATATCTGATAATCCATGACAGACGGGAATTCATCTATTCTAGACTCATAAGGCCTGAAGTGGCAGTGGGTGTTCATTACTTGGTAACAAGAAAAGCTGTCTTCATCAGTATGTCTTCTGATGTGGTCAGTTTACGTTTGTCATCAGAAGAAAAGACAATAGGGGCTTCATGGGAGCCAGATCTGATACTGAATTGCAAAAATTCATGTCTCCATTGGCAGACAAGGGAGAGTCCACCAGAGCATGCTTTCTGAGGTTTTCTTCTCCAAGTACTGGTAGGTTTTGGAAATTCTATATTGTTTTGCAAAACAAACTTCCACACCAAATAGCAGTCACCACACTAAAACTGAGCAAAGACTGGCATACTTTGTCATTCTGAGAATCTGTAAACACAAATGCTTGTATACACACACACACACACCCCACACACACATACACACATACACAGGGTGAAACATTTAGCACATGTAGTAAGGTGATGGTTAGGCTTTCCTGAGTATACAATGTTTTACTGGCAAAATAGTAACAAAGCAAATGTAATGAAAGTCCGTCATGTATTATCCCATGAAACATGGTTCCTTGATATGAGTATTGGCCACTTGGCAACCAAAACCATGCCTTATAAAGCTCTCTGTTTTAAACAGCACCTGTAAAAATGCATGTTGATGGGTGAATAAAGGAAGGAATAAAGGAATGAATGAATGGATAGATGGATGCATGAATACAACGTAAGTACTATGATAACTTTGCATAATACATGGCCTTATCACTAGTATTTTCTTAACTAATCTCTTAAAATTTGCTTCCCGATATTACCCAGAATCCAATAATACCTCCCTGAGGTGCTCTCATTTCAACTATTAACCCTGTGGACCACTCAGTCCTGTGGGCATTTAAGAGTAATTGTAAGTCTGCTCAGTCCATTAGTGTTATTGGTTCCTTCATTGCCATACGTGGTTACTGTTGGAAATTGGTCCCTTGTAATCACATGGGTTGTTTGACACTGCTGACTAATCTCAAATTATGGGAGTTCACCACAGAGTTTCTGATAATATTGAACCTCAAAAATGGGTGACAGAGGTCTCTTTTACTCTAAGGAGGCTTTTTGACCCCCATATGCCAATTTACTCACCTTTATATAGCAGGGGATGTTGACAGGGACCTGCCTTGTCAGGCTGGCTTCCAAATGTTCTGCTCTTTCTTCCTCAAAGGAAATCGGCCTTGCTTTTACCTAACTAACAAGTACTGTACTGCTCAACTGATTCCTGCCTGAATGAAGAAAACCCGAGGCACGGTAAAATGTGAGTCTATCCAACAAAGAAAATACAAACACGAGTTCTTTTGCAAAAACAATTTAGAGTTCTCGCTCACCCAATACTATACTGCAATGGTCTCATTAACACATATTAAGTACGGTGTCTCAGACCTTTGTTAAACAGCTCACATGCATTAGCTCCTGTAATACCCACACAATTTCCGTGACAGGCACAATTCCTATCTCCTTTCTACAGAATTGAAAACTGCAGTCAAGTCATTTCAGGACCTTGGACTTGCAGAACCAGTTAAGGGTGAAACCAGATTCAAATAAAGAGCATCTAGCTTGTGTCACAGCCCTGTCCTGTGCTATTCATCCATGCTTTGTGCAAGGAGCAGAGTGGGCAGGCAGCAGGAGGTGTGCAAGGGAGAGATCAAAGATAGGCTACAGGTGTAGGTAGGCTCATTCTGTCTTTTTTGCCATCATGATCATTTGCCATGGCTCTACAGACAGAATTATTTTTCATGTAACCTCTGAAGCTCCTCATTGAATTTAAGATGAAGAAGTCTCAGTCTCACTGAATCAAATTGGATTACAGACATATTGCATACTCCCATTTCCTGCAGCATTCTATGAGAATCAACATATTTAAAATCCATACATGTTGGAATGTATTGTTTCTTTGGCCAGTCTTTGTTACGATATGCTCTTGCCTTATTGCTCCTTTAGAAAACCAATTTTCTCAAATGCAGAGCCTAGGAAAAAAAAATTGCTGGTGGAAAGGCCACTTTTAGTTTTTGCTGTATTCTTCTATTGGCAGAGGATTTTACATGATGCCAAAGATAAGCAAAGAACAAGTAGATTTGAAAAGAGATTTTTTTTTAATGGTCAAAAAATCTCCTATTATGGGTAGTTGTATATTTTTGTAGAATGTCAAGATTTACATAAGCAAGTTATTCTTCTTTCCTTGAAAGCATTTCTCTTCTTGAGTCCCAGATCTTGGTGTTACCATATATGCAACTTACTTTAAAATACTTCACCTTAGACAGAGTGATGTAAATATGTGCATGTTTGTTTAAAGTACACTCCAGGGAAGTCAGCTGTCCTAATTGGAGCTCTCATTTATTGGATGATCAGTTAGAAAGCTACCACCACATCAGAAAGGCCACATTCTAAAGTACCTTCTATACCGGTCCAGTTATGTTGGCCTTGGATGTGATATTGTTATGTAGCATAATGAATTTCAGAAACAAAACATCCTTGGTGAAATTAGTGATAGTTAAAATTTGAGGATACTTTAATGATATTTCTAATTCTTGCATAAGCATGGAATAAGTGTTCTAACAAGCCCTTTAGTCTCACTTTAGAAAAGACACTCAAGACTTGATCCCTAGAGGGCCCTCTGTGTCCAGCCACTGAATCAGAGGATCCAAGTTTCCAGATTGTTAATAAAAAGATGCCCTGAATCCTGCCTCAATTATTCAGTCAGCCTCAAATGAACCTTTAATGTAAACTTGGGTCAGTTACTTTAAAGAACAGACAAATGGGATGTCAACAAGGTTACGAGACAGGTTGTATGCATTGTTTTATGCCCACTTAGAAAATATTTAATACATGTCTAAATGTGTGGCAGAATTTTGTCTGAGAGCTGTTTTCATTATATATTCTACCCTTATTGCATAACAGCTAAATTTCATCACCTCAATTTTTTGGAGGCTATATATATCTACAAAAGCACCTAAGATGGGTACACCTTCCAATAGACTTGAGTCTATTTATACTTGCATATTGTCACCACTCATCCACTTACACAAACTAGAAACCTGAATCAACTTCAACATTATCCTATTTCTCTTTAAGAGGCAGGATCTCTCTCTTTCTCTCGTCACCCAGGTTAGAGTGCAGTGGCACAATCATAGCTCACTGCAACCTCAAACTCTTGGGCTCAAGTGATCTCCTGCCTCAGCCTCGTGAGTAGCTAAGTCTACAGGCAAATGCCACTACAGCCAGCTGATTTTTTTTTTTTTTTTTTAAGGACAGGGTCTCACTATGTTACCCAGGCTGGTCGCAAACTCCTGGCTTTAAGTGATCCTCCTACTTTGGCCTCCCAAAGTGCTGGGAATATAGGCGTGAGCCACCGTGCTTGTAGTACGCCCTTTTTTTGGTAATAAATTGGACCATGCAGCAAATCTAAAACTTTCTAGTATACTTCAAATTCCCTCTTCTCTGCCTCCACTGCTGCTCCACAGATTAGCTTTTTGTTATCTATTACATGGACTGTTGGCACAGCCCCCAACTGTCCTTCACCTTAGTCTTTCCTTTCACATTGCTGCCATAATATTTCTTAAGAGTAACCATGTCATCCACTGTTCAGAAACCTTCAATAACCATTCCCCCCTTTAATGACAGAATAAAGCAGAATTCCTTCAGTTGGAATTCCAGGACTGTCATAGTCGCAGTTTACTTTTTGGCTTCATCTCTTCCTCCTAGTTCTCCTACATTCGCCACACACATGCCAGTCATTGCCAAGGTCCTTGCTATTGCTCCTGGGGCTTCCTCTGCCTAGAATGCACACCTTTCCTTCTGCAAGCCTCAGAGCTTAAAGTAAATGTCACCTTCTCCACTAATCTTTCCTGATCCCCTTAAGTAGAAGTAATCCTTGCTGCTTCTATTACTACATGTCTCTAAATTTGATGAGTATCATAATTAGATGTTTTATCCTGTCTTCCCTAGTAAATTGTGTTTTGAAGGCATGAATTATATATAGCCTTCCTTTTATCTTCTTTACAGCACAATAATATTCAGTTAATACTCTTGAATTGTACAGTATGCATACATACTCAGTCTAACTTGGTGGTTTCTTAAATGTCTACTCTAAGAGCAGTAGGATTCAAATTTAAGTGAACATGAGAACCATGGTGGTTGTGGTGGTGGAGCAGGAGCAAAAGGGATTTATACTCATAGATTCTGACACCCAACATCCTAAGATCTTGACTCAGGTCTAGGATATGAACTTTTAAACACACATCCCAGGTAATCCTGAAACAGATGGTCCCAAGACCATATGCTGGTGTATGAGTTGATGGCAAATCATGAACAAGGAAATACTAACGTGAGTTGGGAGGACTTGCTGGCACTGGGAAAGGAAGCTAGTAGGCAGAGCAGATAGCTCTCTGGGTTCTGTGTCCTGGAATCATGCCAATCAACCCAAATCAGTGTCCTAGGGTTTCATTGTTTTTCAAACTGGTCTACAAAAGCATTCATACTTTTGAACTACACTTAAAGAGCACCTGCAGGAATTCATCAATGTTGATTGTTTCCTTACTTTGAACTTAACATACTTGAAGTTGTCAAACAGAATGTAATATTTGGGCTGGAAAGTGGGAGATGGGGTGGAAAGGTGGAAAGAAAGCCTAATAGAATCCTGTCTCTGAAGGCTAAAACAATTTGCAACAATCAGTGATAGTCCTTCTGTTATCACTAATTCAACTGATTAAATGCAATTGCAGGCTGGGTATGGTGGCTCATGCCTATAATCCCAGCACTTTGGGAGGCTGAGGCAGGTGGATCATCTGATGTCAGGAGTTTGAGACCAGCCTGGCCAACATGGCTAAACCCTGCCTCTACTAAAAATACAAAAAAAAAAAAAAAAATCACCAGGCATAGTGTCACACACCTGTAGTCCCAGCGACTCAGGAGGCTGAAGCAGGAGAATCGCTTGAACCCGGGAGATAGAGGTTACAGTAAGCTGAGATCGTGCCACTGCACTCCAGCCTGGGCAACAGAGCAAAACTCCATCTCAAAAAATAAATAAATAAATAAATAAATAAATAAATAAATAAATAAAGCAGTTGTATTATAATAAAGAGAAAGTTGATCGTCAAAATGTATAAAACACCTTCAGTTTCAGCTACAACATGTCAAAAGCTTGGAAGTCATTCCTTGCATCCTTTTAAGAAAAAGCCCAACATATTGAAAATCAATAACTTTCCTTCAATTCATCAGAGAATTTAGTTCAGGGGAAAAACTGTGTCCCTGAAATTTAGAAAAATAGATGAATACATAGAATCATGGCCGAACTCAGAGAATCATAGCCAAATACAGAGAATCACAGTTGAGATTAGCTTATCTGCTGCAGAAGCCACAAGAGCTATAAACTGGTAGAAACACTTTAATGATTATTTTGATGAATTGCTAGAGGCCGAGTGTAAACTAGCTTAGAGTAAGACTTCTTGGGCACCCAGGTCCTAGAGGGGCTGTCACACTTTTCTGAATTTTATCTCCAGGAATCCTCAGGTTCTCATGGTGAACAAGTCATGGAAATTAAAAAGAAAAAAATTCTTATTTTTGGTAGGAGGAAGGGAAAATAAATCATTTTGAGAGGAATCCAGAACATGCTCTATGACAAAAGCCTAATCTCTAGGAGAAACAACTTTTCCAAATGCTTATACCACCAGTGAGAAAGGTATTTATCCAGTCCCAGTTTCCTCCAGCCTTTCTATCTCACCTAAGGAGAGAATAAACAAGTTAAGAAACACTGTAAAAGTCACAGTGCAGACACACAGACACACTAAAACACTGAGATACCATCATAAAATTATAGAATATTTCTCCTCTTGTACCTTATCACCAACAGGGCTTCAGTACAGTAAGAGTGGAGAGCTGCAAGACACAGATTCTATTTAAGGAGTAGCTTTTTGGGAAGCCAAATACAAGAGGGGAGACATAAATGAAGAAAGTGAAACCTTTGGCAACTATATCTGCCATAAACATGAAAACAGCCCAAACCCCAGCCGGAGAAGCATAAAACCTTACACTAAAGGCCTATTTCCCTCAGTTCCTGTTATTCCATACATGTCCAGATTTCAACAAAATACTATGAGTCATGCTAAAATGCAAAGAAAAAATAAAATAAAATAGAACCTAATGAGACAAAGCAAGTATAAAAACAAAATTCAGATATGAGAAAGATTTGGAAATTATTAGGTAACTTAAGCACTATGATTACTATGTTAAAGTCTCTAGCATAAATGTAGACATGTAAGAACAGATGGGTTCTGTAAGCTGAGAGACGGAAACTCTAATCAAGAGTGAACAGGAAATGCTAGTCAAAAACACTGTAATAGAAATGAAGAATGTCTTTGATGGGCTCATCAGAAGACTGATCAGGAGACTGGGCATGGACTTGAAAATATGGTAACAGAAACTTCCAAACAGAGATACAAAGAGAAAATACAAAAGATAATAAAAATTTTAAAATCAGAGCATCCAGGAACTGTGGGGCAATTTCAAAAGGTATAACATTCATGTACTTGGAATGACAAAAGAAAAAGAAGAAGGAGAGGAGAAGAGAAGAAATATTAAAAGTAATAATGTCTAGGATTTTCAAAAGTTAGTGACAGACACCAAATCAAAACCAAGGAAGCTTAGAAAACACCAATCAGGATAAATATGAAATAATCAACACCATGGCATATCACACTAAAACTGCAGAAAGAGAGAGAGAGAGAGAGAGAGATTTTTTTAAAGCCAGAGGGGAAAAAAATACTCCCTTCGCCTATAGAAAAATAAGGATGAAAATTATGTTGAACTTCTCCTCAGAAACCATGCAAGTCAGAAGAGAGTGAAGCGAAATATTTAAAGTATTGAAAAAAACAATACCACCAACCTAGAGTGTTATACCCAACAAAATCATTTTCAAAAAAGGAAAAATAAAGGCTTTCTCAGACAAATAAAAACTGAAGTGGTTTATTGTAAGTAGGCCTGTAAGAAATATTAGAAGTTCTTCAGAGAAAAGACAAATTATATAGGTCAGAATTTTGATCTACATAAAAAAGGAAGAGTATCAGAGAAGGAATAAAGAGGAAATCAAATAAAATACTAAGAAAGGAGAGAAGATGGAATTATATTAAATACTCAATCAAAGCCAGCCAGAGAAGTTAGAAAAAGAGAGCAATATATTTTTAAATGCAACCAGTAGAAAACAGTTACACACATTGTAGATATTAAACCAGTTATATCACTGTATCAGACTCATTTGGGCTACTAAAACAAAATACCATATACTGAATAGGTTAAACAGCAGAAATTTATTTTCTCACAGTTTAGGAGTCTATAATTATATGCTGTCAACAAGAAACCCCTTTGACACACACAAACACACATGCACACACACACACACACATATATACATATGTATAAAGGAATGCAATGCTGATGCTAATCAAATGAAAGCTAGAATACCTATATTAATTTCAGACAAACGACTTCAGAATAAGGAAAATTATCAGGGATAAAGAACAACATTACATAATAATAAAAGGACTAACTCTTCAAGAAGATATAGCAATCCCTAATGTGTATGCACTGAACAACAGGACATCAAAATACATGAGGCAAAAGTTGATAGGACTGAAAGGAGAAACAGATAAATTCACTCCCACGGTTGGAGAATCTCATACCTCTTTTTCAGTAATTGAAAATGATTCAGCAGGCAGAGAATCAATAAAGATATAATCAAAATAAACAATACCATCAATCAACTTGAACTAATTGAAATATATAGAATATTTTTATTCTTCCCAAGCTCAGGTGGAACATTTAGCAAGATAGACTACATATGAGCAATAAATAAAATACAATTTAACATATTTAAAAGAATATAAATTATATAAAATATGTTCTCAATCACAATGAAATTAAACTAAATATCAAAAACAGAAAGATACCTGAAAAATCCAAACACACAAATACATCTCTAAAAAAGGGTCAAAAATAGTCTCAGACATTTTAAAATATTTAGAAATACATAAAAATTAAAATACAATTTATCAAAATTTGTGGAATGTAGCAAAAGCATAGCTTAAGGAAAATGACAGTAGCTGCACATGTTAGAAAAGAAGAAATATTTATAATCAACAATGTAAGCTTACAAAATGGCAGTAGCGGCACATGTTAGAAAAGAAGAAATATTTATAATCAACAATGTAAGCTTATGTTCTTTCTATAGTTTCCTATAGAAAGAACATAAATTTAAGCCCAAATCAAGCACAAAATAATAAAATAATAAAAACTAGAAAAGGAATTGATGTCATTGAAAACAGGAAATCAATAGAAAAAAAATCAACAACAGAAAATTCTGGCTTTTGGAAAAGAACAATAAAATTGATAAACTGATAGCCAGGTATCTTAGTTCACTTTACTTCTACAACAGAATACTTGAGACTGGGTAAATTATAATGAACAGAAATTTATTTTGTACAGTTCAGGAAGCTGGGAAGTCTATAACTGAGGGACCAGATGATGGAAGGTAGAAGGATACTGAACTGATAATATCCCAAAAAACAGCACTGGACAAGATGCAGGGAGCATAGACAAACTCCCCCCTTTTTAACAAACTCACACTGACATTAATTTAATAATGAGGGAAGAGCCCTTATGACCTAATCACCTCTAAAAGGTCCTACCTCTTAACACTGTTATAATGGCAATTAAATTTCAACATAAATTTCAGAAGGGACAAAGATTCAAATTGTAGTACCAGGCCAACAAAGAAAAGAAAAGAGATGATACAAAATTGCCAGTATTAGAAAATAAAGAGGAGTCTTCATTACTGATCTCATGGTCATCAAAAGGAGTGGTGAGAGTGAGTACCCTTGTCTTCTTCCAGTTCTCAAGGAAAATTCTTCCAGCTTTTGCCTGTTCAGTGTTATGTGGCTGTGTGTTTGTCATACATGGCTTTTGTTTGAGGTATGTTCCTTCAATGCCCAGTTTGCTAAGGGTTTTTAACATGAAGGCATGTTGAATTTTATGGAAAGTTTCTTCTACATCTATTGAGATGATCATGTAGTTTTAATTATTAGTTGTTTATGTGATCAGTCACATCTATTGATTTGCTTATGTTGAACCAACCTTGCATCACAGGAATAAAGTCTACCTGATCATAGTGAATTATCTTTTTGATATGCTACTGGATTAGGTTTGATAGTATTTTGTTGATTTTTGTGCCTATGTTTATTTGGGATATTGACCTGAAGTTTTCTTTTTTCATGTGTCTTTGCCAGATTTTAGTATCCAGAGCAATACTGGCTTCATAGAATGAGTTAGGAAGGAGTCCCTCCTCCTTGATTCTTTGGAATAATTTCAGTAGTATTGTTACCAGCTCTTCTTTATATGTCTGGTAGAATTCAGCTGTGAATCCATCTGGTGCATGGTTTTTTTCTGGTTGGTAGGTTTCTCATCCAATTTCAGAACTTGTTATTGGTTTGGATTTCTTTCTTCTTAGTTCAATCTTGTGAGGTGATATGTTTCCAGGAATTTATCTATTTCTTCTAGGCTTTCTCGTTTGTGTACACAGAACTGTTCAAAATAGTTTCAGAAGAACATTTGTATTTATGTGGGTCGGTGGTAATATCCGCTTTGTCATTTCTGATTGTGTGGGTTTTTTTAACTTTTATTTTAGGTTCAGGGGTATATGTGCAGGTTTGTTATATAGGTAAATCATGTGTTGCAGGGGTTTGGTGTACAGATTATTTTGTCATCCATGTAGAAGCATAAGCACTTGATAGGTAGTTTTTCAATCCTCTCCCTCCTCCCAGCCTACACCCTCAAATAGGTCCAGTGTCTGTTGTTCCTTTCTTTGTGACCATATGTACTTAAAGTTTAGCTCCCACTTATAAAACAGAACATGTGGTATTTGATATTCTGTTCCTGTGCTAGTTTGCTTAGAATAATGGCCTCCAGCTCAATCCATGTTGCTGCAAAGGACGTGATCTTGTTCTTTTTATGGCTGCATAATATTCCATGGTGTATATGTATCACATTTTCTTTACATAGTACACCGCTGATAGGCATCAAGGTTGACTCCACATCTCTGCTGTTGTGAAAAGTGCTGTGATGAACCTATGTATGCATGTGTCCTTATGGTAGAATAATTTATATTGTTTTGGGTATATATCCAATAAGGTGATAGTTGCATCAAATGGTAATTCTGATTTAATTTCTTGAGAAATCACCAAACTGTTTTCACCAGTGGCTGAACTAATTTACATTTACAACAGCAGTGTAAAAGTGCTCCCTTTTCTCAACAACCTCACCAACATCTGTTAGTTTTTTGAGTTCTTAATAATAGCCATTCTGATGTGTGAGATGGAATTTCATTGTGGTTTTGGTTTGCATTTCTCTAATGATTAGAGATGTTGAGTATTTTTCTATAGATTCATTGGCCATCTGTATGCCTTATTCTGAAAAATGTCTGTTCATACCCTTTGCCCACTAGGTGAATGTCTGTCAATCTTATTTATTCTTTCAAAGAAACAACTTTTGGACCCATTGATCTTTTGTATAGATTTTCACATCTCAATTTTATTTAGTTAACCAGATTTTGTTAGTTATTTTCTTCTGCTAGCTTTGGGATGGGTTTACTCTTGTTTTTCTAGTTCTACGTGTGATGTTAATTTGAGATCTTTGTCTTTTTGATGTAGGCATTTAGTTATTAACTTCCCTCTAAACATGCTGTAACTATTTCCTAGAGATTCTGGCACATTGTATCTTTATTTTCATTAGTTTCAAATAATTTTGTGATTTCCGCTTATTTTCATTCTTTACCCAAAAGTCATTCAAGAGCAAATTTTTAAGATTTTCATGTCATTGTATGGTTTTGAGAGATTGTCCTGGTATTGATTGCTATTTTTATTGTGCTCCTGTGTGAAAGTGTGGTTGGTGATTCCAGTTTTTTTAATTTGTTGAGAATTGCTTTATGACCAAATATGTGGTTGACATTGGAGTATGTGCCATGTGAAGATGAGAAAAATGTGTATTCTGTTGCTGGGTAGACTATTCCATAGATGTCTGTTAGGTCCATTTGGTCAAGTGTTGAGTTTAGGTCTCAAATATCTATTAGTTTTCTGCCTAGTGATCTGTCTAATAGCATATGTGGGTTGTTGAAGTCTCCCAATATTATTGTGTGGTTACCTATCTTCATAGGTCTAAGAACTTGTTTTATGAATCTGGGTGGTCCAACACTGGGTGCATACATGTGTAGGATAATTAAATCTTCTTGTTGAGTTGAACCTTTCTTCATATGTAATGCCCTTCTTTGTCCTTTTTGATCATTGTTGGTGTTTTTGTAGATTTTTCTCCATCCCTTTACTTTGAATCTATGGATGTCATTGCATGTGAGATGAGTATCTTGAAGATAACAGACAGTTGGGTCTTGCTTCTTTATCCAACTTGCCACTCTGTCTTTTAAGTGGTGCATTTACCCTGTTTACATTCAAGGTTAATATTGACGTGAGGATTTGATTCTTTTATCATCTTTTTTAGCTTGGT
Organism: Papio anubis; assembly: GCF_008728515.1. NCBI lineage: Eukaryota > Metazoa > Chordata > Mammalia > Primates > Cercopithecidae > Papio > Papio anubis. The sequence continues at coordinate 39,230,516 of NC_044984.1, forward strand.
TGTTATATAGACTATATATAAAAAATAAATATCCTCCACGTGCTCCATGAGCAATTGAAAATGGAGCCCACTCTAATGACAACCATCACAATGAAAACAAAGCCTTTAGAAATGGTAAACAGCCCTGACCGCTTCCATTTCCTGAAGCTTCCAGATATTTAAAAAATAAGAATGGATCAAAACAGTACCACAAAAAATTGTGTGATCAATAAAACCACCTTAAGGAAGAAATGCACCACACTGCCCCACAGCCTATGTCTGACTCCAGCGAAATACCATTTGAATTTGCTCTCTGCTTTGCACGAATAATTCACAACTATGGCCCACTGCTGCTGCTGGTGTAGACTATTCTTCTCTACCTGGTGGCCCCAGGAGATCTCTAAATTCATTTTGGGACCTCATATGGCAGAGAGAAGCTGCAGAGCTCTCCAGAGAGGTACCAGGAAGGACATTTGCCCTGCAGCCCATGGGAGAGAGTTATGCCAATATTGTTCCTCACAGGTGCCTGACCCCACTGAGGAGCCAAACATCCAATTCCCCTCACGGAGGAGAGAAAAGGGAGCATCCCATTTCTGGAATTCCCTGACTCTGGTTACTGGCACAGGTTGTGCTCCCTCTCAACCTACAGCCTGGAAGTGCTGCTTCCCAGTGACCACATTATTTAATTAAGAAGTTTCCTTTAACTCTAACACTGAAGTTGGCCTTACAGGAAGCAACAAAATATTTCCACAGTTTTTATTTAGTGGCAGTAACCTGATTTTCTATTTTAAAAATAAAAGAAAACCTCTGCATTTCATTCATCTAGTAAAACAACCTAATAATAAGATTTTATTTTCCTTTTTGGTGATGAAAGTCCCAGGTGTTGTATTGTGTGTGTGTGTGTATGATCTTGGACAAGTTACTTAACCTATTCATACCTTGGTTTCCTCTTCTATATAAATGGAATAACAATACCTACCTCACGGGGTTATTGTGAGGATTAAATAAGTTAATACATGCAACTAGAGTGGCTACTATGATACCATCCATGAGAAAAAGAAATCAAGCAATCTACCCAGGGTAATTATGCAAACAAATTTCTAACTATATCTATACTGCCCAAGCCACTAACATTGCCACTCCTTTGGATCTATGCCTTTTGTATTAATAATGATTGATTCTACATTTTTGAGCCCTCTCTCTTGAACTTTAAATTTAAATGTGCAAATACCCACTAAACACATATACTTGTACTCAATTGGCATTTTATATTTAGTGTATGTAGAACTTTCTGACAGACTTTCCTGATATATTGGTAATTTATTTTTAAAATGTTTCTTATTTCTATATAAGTGATGTGAAGTAAGTTTAATTTTTAAACAGTTGTACAGATTAATCCTAAAAATGCCTGGGGGAAGCCGGGTAGGGGTAATTAGGAAGTATTTGAAGTACTCCATCAGAAATCAATGCTCCAAAGATGGTTACTAAACATTTGAATTATTATTATCAAAATTTGAGACCCTAGAGTTTGTAATTCTCTTTAAAAATATTAGCACTTTAAAAAATTATTAAGGAAATGAATATGTTTAAGAAAGGTGACTGGCTAGGAATGTTCTGCAGGCTCCACTACCCTTGCAGGAACACAATGGTTCCATGGTTCAGCGTTCCCCAGCCAACCCCCTACTGCCACTCCCCAACACAGGCCACCCCTGACTCTACAAAGGACCTTGTAACCTAACTCAACTAAAAAGAGTTGTCTGGCCCTTCATTCTCAAAGTCCTGGAATCAGTTCTCACTAGCCTTTACTGCAAGGTGCTGGTCAGATGCCTAGTGCAGAGTATGGCACTGGTTTTGTGTCTTTTTACTAATCATTTCTGGGACTTGCTTTCAGGGTAACACCCCATCTTGTTACAAGTTGTGGGGAAAAGGAAGCATAGACCACACCTACTTCTGCTCCATCAGAGGTTACTGTATTTACCAAATAATCTGGCATCTTCTGATCTGCTAAATTAGCTTTAGAACAGTTTCCATGAATTTCCTATCTGATGGTTGGCCCTATGGTTCACCCAGATACCTAAATCGGACCTGTAGAATTTGTCCTAGATTATTTTCTTTTCTTGCCCTTACCCATTCCCATAGTTGACATACTTACAGTCTCTCCAGGGCATCTCTTTGAGTAAATCCTTATTAACTGTACCCTAGTTCAGACCCCTCTGTCTTCTTCCTGGAACACTAAAAATGCTTTCCCCCTCATCTCACTATACCTTCTAACACCTTCCACATTGCAGTCACAGTAATCTATCCACAAGTATAACCTTATGCCTATTCCACTGCCTAAAAGCTTTTGAAAATTTGCATTATCAACAAAGTGAAGTCTAAACACCTTGCTTACATCCATCGTTTTATCTTCCACCTGGGACATCTCTGTCCCTGGTCAGATCTTGCTCCTATGTTCTGGACTTACAGAACCTCATGGCAATTTGCTCTCATTCATCTCTTTATCATCAACAGCCAGAGGGTAGCTCAATTCACATTTGCTAGAGGAAAGAGAAACACAGTAGTTGTCTGAGTAACTACTTAGAATAGAATTCAATATAATAGCTAACAATTTTTGAGTACAGTAATTACTACGTGCCAGACACTATTCATAAGCACTCCACATGAATTAATTCATTCACTTCTCAGAATAATATAAGGTAGTATTGTAACCATTCCATTTTTACAAATGGGAAAAACTGAAGCACAGAGAGGTTAAATACCAATGCTACACTGGTTGTAGTTAACAGAACTGGGATTCAAACTGGCAGTCAGGTCCCAGAGGTGATATTTCTAACCGTTACACTCTGCAGTCTTCTGCAGCCTTTGGGACAGATGGAATTCATGGTTAACAGAAGTTTGAATCAGACACTTCACATCTCTGAACCTGATTCTCATTCAGTAAGTGGAGGTAATTGTGCCTGCCTCACAGAGTTCTATAAGAACTACATGAGATGATTCTTTATAGAATCATAGCATTTTGCTCTGTGCTCTGCTCATTATATTGTTGCCTTCTACTTCCTCTGCCCCGGTTTTTTCTGCTGTAGCCCTTGGCCTCCTTGCATTTCCTCCAACATACCTTACAGGCATCTGCTTGCCTTAGGACATTTGCATAGGATATTCCCTCCTGTCCTTCCAGATGCCCACGTGGCCAGCTCTGTAGCCATCTGCAAATCTTTGCTTGGATACCGCCTCCTCAGCAAAGCCAAACCTGAGAATTGTATTTGAAATGGCAACACTACCTTCCTTTCCCGCACTACTGAGACTTCTTACCTTGCTCTGTTTGGCTCATCTTTCCAGGTCACCTGTCATCTTCTAGCAACTATATGATTTATTTATTATGTGTTGATTGTCTGTCTCCCCTGCCTGGACTGTAAGTTCCATATCTGGTTTATTTAGAGATTTAGCCCAACCACCTAAAACAGTGTCTCACATGGAGAGGCACTCAACAAATACTTGTTTAATGAATGAAAGCTCTTTTCCATCACCTATCTTCACACATTTTAGCCCCTTCTTATCCTCCAACTTCAGTTTAGCTTTGCTTTTGCAAGGAAAACTCTGACAACTCCACTCCACCCCTAGCCCAAGACTATATAGTCTCCTGGTTATTTTTTCTCCTTAGCACTAAGTACGATTTATCAATGTTTATGTTTGTGAGTACTTGATTAATGTGTTTCTCCAGTACGTGATAATGTCTGTGAGGATGGGAATTGTTTTGCTCATCATTTTATCCCCAGGCCAAGCACACTGGTGGGTATGTGAAAGGCCTGGAATACAAGTGGATAATGAATGTTTGGAGATAAAGGAATGAGTATTCCCTTATATTCAGCAGGCAGTAAATAGGTAAGGCTCATATAAACTCCACATATGAATATCTTAGAGTCATATGATGCTTTAATTTACTTAGCAAGTTTGTCTACTATGATGGATAATTTTGTATGTCAGCTCACTGGGCCACAGTGTACCCAAATAATTGGTCAGACATCAATATTATCTGGTGTTTCTGTGAGTGTGTCCTTGGATAAGGTTAACATTGACTCTAGTAGACTTGGTAAAGCAGATAGCCCTCTCTAATGTGCATGGACCTCATCCAATCAGCTAAAGGCTTGAGTAGAATAAAAAGGTTGACTTCCATGAGTAAGAAGGATGGAACTCCTCCTGATTGGCTGTCTTTGAGCTGGGACATTGGTCTTTTCTTGCCTCCAGACTCAAACTGAAATATTGGCTCTTCCTGGATCTTAAGCCTAGAGCCCATCAGACTAGTCCTACACCATAAGCTTTTCTGGGTCTCCAACTTGCCAACTGGAGAGGTTTGGAATTGACAGCTTCCATTATTGTGTGAACTAATTTCTCTTTCCCCTATTGGTTCTGTTCTTCTGGAGAACCCTTACTAATACACCTCCCTTATTTGGCTTAATTTTCACCACAACTTTGAAGTACAGGAGGGACAGATGGTTTGATGTGAAGTCACATATCTGCAATGTGGTCAAACCAGAAAGAGAACCCAAGTCAGAAGATTCTATAAAGTCCTGTTTTAGTGCCCTCTTGCTAACCACTTTGGACATTTAGTAGAATTTTGTCTAATACTTGTTTTCAGAGTAACATACCAACTGTTAGCAAGATTCTTGGATGACCTTTGTAAAGGTTGTGTACTCTTCAAGTGTGCATAAAGATTTCCTTGGCATCAGACTCAAGAGCTCCCAAACCAACCCCTCCAGCCCTGTCTCAGTCCTGCCTCCATTTATCACTTCGCCCAAAATCTGCAAGAAGGAGGACAACTACTCAATTAATTGCTTCCTAGTCACTGTTGCCTATGGCTAGAAGCTATCAATTAAAAATATAAGTATATACAATTTTAATTTAATTATACATAAAAATACAAAACATATTTCAAGAGTCACTGAAGGCACAAGTAAGAAAAAGAAGTATGTGTAACTGCATAATTCTAATTTAACATTGGAAATGTAAAATGTATAATGGATTTTAAAACCAAATCTGTCTAACTCTGTTACCTGTGAGACCAACAAAAATCTCACCTCCTTTGTGAAGTCTTAGCAATCTGGTCCCCCAAAGAAGCAATTTCTTTTGACTCTGCATCCTCTTCTCTGTGGAAAAATGTCATTCCCATATCAATTATCGTACACAATTGCAATTATTTCTTTACGTGTTCTTCTTTCCCCCAGACTGAGGGTTTTGCATTTGTTTTGTTTTGTTGAAAGAAGGACAGTGTTATCGTGGTGGCTCATCTTGAGCATAGTGTTCTACCATATTCTAGTTGCTCTATAAAGTTTCATGTGTACCTCCCAATTTCCCCACCCTCACCAAACCAGACACTCTTCTTTCTCAAGGAATGTTCAGAGAGAGAAAACAAAATAATATACGTCCATTAGCCAGAATATTTTCTGACATCAAGCTGTCACCACTTTAACCAAAAATAACTAGACATTTGTCACTTTTTTCTGGTTGCCTTGATGATATTGGAGTGAAGGGGGCACAGCTCTTTAGACCTTTTCTTGGATAAATGAGAGGAGAAAAGTGCTTACCAAGGTGCAACTACAAAAGCTTATGCTAAAAACTTAAGCTAATGTTCAGGAAGAGAAAATTTCTGATGAATTTCTGCTGCCTAATTCATGCACAGAGAAATAATGAACAGCAGCCACTGTAATTAGTAAGCGGTTCTTCCAGCAACAGGATTTACACCTGGACATAAACATGTTCACTCAGGTTGGGATGAACATTTCCTAAGGCAAACACTTTTTGAAAAATTGTAAAGCTAATGATCTTGCACTGACAGCATAACCTTGAGCTTGTTGCCAAATAGAATGCTGAGAGTAAACACTTAATGAAAGGAAAAAAAGCTGCAGTAATGATCCTTCTTGTGACCTCAAGCTCAGCAACTCTGAGTGTTTTTGAAGAGTTCAGTGAAAACATTTTTCTATTTGCTGGTAATTTTTCATACAGTTTTATGTATTTTATGATCTGACTTGATATGGATGAGATCAATCAGAGCAAAATGAAACAATTGCATCTCTTCCTCTAACTTCTTATCCCCAGAAGTGGAAATAATCAACCCTGAACTTTAGTAGGGGTCAGTCATTATTTTGCAACATTGGTAAGGGTCATAGTTAAAAAGCCTTAAGGCTTATTCTGTGGATTGGGGACATTTGTGTAATTTATCATATATGGGGGTGGGAAACTGGAGCCATGTGTTGGTTGATGAGAACACAATAAACTTCTCATTATTTAAAATCCCAGTAACTAAACCTCTCTATTAATTGGAGAATGGCCTTGTGAAAGAAACATAAGACACAGAATGAAAGCGCTTGGGTATAAATCCTGTTCTCCAACTTCAAACGAGTTAAATAATCATTCTGAACTTCCAATTACCTTATCTCAAAAAAAGGATGGATGGTAATTCAGGGGTTATATGATTGTTATAAGGATAAAGTGGGATAATATGTGTGTAATTGTCTGGTACAGTGCCTGGAACAAAAGGCTCAATATATATCATTAGGTAAATATGAACTAATGGAAAGGATCTATGCTTTAAATTAAACGTATCTATATTGTACTATTTTTTTCTATATTTTTGCCTCCTCAAAATCAAATTTCTCCCTCACATCACATTATTAAAATCCAATTTCCTCCTAATCCAATTTTTCCCTCGCACTCATCAAAACGGACACTTTATTACATGTATGCAACTCCCCATTGGGGAGTGTCCATTTCGATGAGTATAGAGGCCAAATGAAGGGATACACCCTCTACTTACTTCAGAGAAACCAGGACCAGGTATATAATTATATAACATATTTTACTTATTTATCATATTTATTTTATTATATTTCTTTTCTCCAATACTATAAGCTTCATAAAGGCATGCATTTTAATTTATTTTGTTAATTAATATATTTCTAGCATCTAGAACACTGCCTGACACTAAAAAAGATAATCAAGAAATACATGTTGAATAAATTTGATACTCTCTCCAAAATATTGAGTTGTGAACAAAAAATGCAAAAATTAAGAGAGAGTTCAAATTCACTCTAGCTGGCAGACAATAATAGTTGAGATGCCTGCTGGCAGAACCTTCGAGTACTATGAGATGAAGCATCAGGCCAGGATCTTCATGTCTTTTAGCTTCCAGAGCCCTCTTGATTCCTGCTTGTTTCCCAAAACTACTTTTGCAGATTCCCCCAAATGTTGCAAGCTACCTGGCACCCTTTGTATTAGTTCATATGTTTCTTAAAACAAGTCTGGTTTCTGTTTTTGCAACTATGTGACTGATGCTGAATTGACGTTTGTTCAGTGCCTGTAGAAGAGAGTAACTGCTAAACTCAAAGCTAGTGGGAACATTATGACAGATGCAATATCATTTTGATGGTGTCACACATGGCTTGAGCTAACCACCTATATGCTTAATCATCAACTAAACAACTAGAAAGGCAATTAGATGCATTAAAATCATACTTCTTCAGCTCTAATAACCATAAGTTCAACAATCATCTAAATATCACTGGAGACACCTGTGAGCAATTCCTTGATCAGAGATAATCCTTGCCTTTAAAATGGTGAGATTGGAAAAGGCAAAAAAAAAAGAAAAAACTTTTTATGTCATAAAAAATACTAACACATGAGAAAATGATTTAAATTTCTGCTCTTTAAAACATAATTTTAAGAAAATGAAAAAGCAAGCAACAATGGGAGAAAATATTTGCAATTTCTATCAGAGTGCTTATATCCAGAATATATAAAGAATAGATATGCGTATATAATTATGAATTTATGTCAATATAAAGAATATATAAAGGACTCTTACCACTCAATAAAAAGAAGACAAATAAGCCAATTGTAAATATGGGCAAAAGTCTTGCATAGTACTTTTACGAAAGAAGACATAGGAATGCCACTAAGTACATGAAAAGGTCATAAAGTCATCATGGAAATGCAAAATAAATTCTCATACCTTGCTAGTAGGCTTGCAAATTATACAGTCACGTTCAAAAACATGTTATCAAGTTTTATAAAGATATTATTATAAAACTCACTGCTTCTACTCTTAGGTATGTACCCCAAATAAATAAAAGTATGTGTCTACAAAAGGCATATACAAAAATGTTCACTGCAGCTGTATTCAAAATAGTCCAAGCTGACAATAACCAAATGGTTTACTAACAGGTAAATGGATAAACAAATTGTAGTATATCCACATAGTGGAATACTACCCAGCAATAAAAATGGAACTACTGATACTAAAACAACAGGGATAAATTTCAAAACATTATTCTGAATAAAATAAACGAAATGCAAAAGAGTTTGTGCTATACAATTCATTCTAGTCCTAGAATCAGCAAAACTAATCTGTAGTGATGGAAATGGGATTTTGGTTGCCTGATGCAGGAATCAGTAGGGCAAGAATGGGCTGACTGCAAAAAACATGGCAGAAATTCTGTGGTTGTGGAAATAATGGATAACTTGACTGGGTCAGTGATTAGACGAAGCATATATTTGTCAAGCTCCTAAAATGTAAACTTGGAATGTGTGTGCTTGATTATATGCAAATAATACCCATCTCAATAAAGCTGAAAAAGAAGCAGATAGATTGCTTGAATACAAAAAGTATGAGGCAGAAGGTGGTAGATGCTCCTCAATGACTGATAAAAAGTTACATGGAAATGGAGAAAAGAAATTATTTTCATCTGGGAAGTCAGCAAAGGCCTCATGGGAGACATGGGAGACATGGTGTTTGAGCAGAGGCTCAGGTCTGGATGGCATTTCAATAGAAGATGATGGAATGAGCGCAGATAGAGTGCGTACAGGGGATAACAAAGAATCAAGTATGGCTGGGGTGCATCCTAAATTCCTTAATTAATTCAGCAAATATTTTACTGATAGCCTGCAAGAAGCAGGCACTCCCTTAAGAGACAAAATGAAGTACCTGTTTTCGTGGCTCTTATATTCTAATGCGGAGAGACATATGAGAAATAAACATAAAATATCAGCTAGTGCACTATAAAGTTGGGCAAAGGGGAGAGAACACACAGGGATGGGGGTGGGATCGTTCTGTTAGATAAGGTAGTCAGCAAAGTTCTGTCTGAGAGGGTAACATCTGAGCAGAATCAGGAATAAAGTAAGACCAAACACTGCAGGTATCTGGAGAAAGTATATTTCAGAGGAAGGAATGGTTAGTGCACAATCCTAGAAGAGGGAGCATGACTGGTGTATTGGGGGACTGCAGTGAGCAAGGGAGGATGTACTGGCTCCAGAGCAGGAACAAGGAGAAGGCAACACATTTGGAAAGTAGTGGGGATTGTAGGGGAAGGCAGAACTCATAGAGTGGTGCTTCTTATTAGCTTATAACATGAACCACTTGGGGATCTTATTCAACTGCAAAGTTGACTCAGTAGATCTGGGAGTAGGGCCTGAGATTTTACATTTCTAACAAGCTCACAGGCAAGGTAATGCTTGCTGGCCCACAAAGCACTTTTTATATAGACAAAGTGTAAGGCCTTGGAGGATACCTTAAGGATTGCCATCATCTGCCAGCTCTGTCTAGGGTAGAAAAGCAGAGTAGGGGAAAACGGGAAGCCATCGAAATACATTCAAGAGATTGTAGTGGTTTGGACTAGGATGGCTATGGAGGAGGTAACGAGAGAATGTTAAAATTTTGATATATTTAAAAATGAAGCTGAGTGGGCTTTTCCAACAAATTGAATTTGTCATATGAGAGTAAGAGAGAGGTCAAGAATTACACCAAGGATTTGATTCTAGCAAGCGAAATATTCTATGAGTCTATAATTCAGGGAAAAGCTCCAAGGTTGGGATAAAAATGTAGGAGCAGTGAGGGTATGGATGGTACTTCTTGCCATGAAATGAGATGAGATCACAAAATGAATGTAGAGAGGAGATGTCCTAGCACTGACCCGGGGTGAACTCTGAAATTTAGGAGATTAGGTGAAACTAGTAAAGGAGACTGAGTATAAGTGGCCAGTGAGGTGTATGAATCAAGTGCATGGTGTCCCAGATGCCAAATCATGATAGTTTTTCAAGAAAAGAGTGATCATTGTGCAGAATCTACCAATAAATTGATGAAGATGGGCCTGAGAATGCTCAATGGATTTGGCAAGGTAGGGACCACTGGTGACCTTGACGAGTACTGTTTTGCTAGAATGGTGGGTATGAAAGACTGATTAGAATGAGTTTTAGAAAGAATAAGAGAGGAGGAAGTGGAAACAGTGAGCTCCTACTGCTCTTTGGTGGAGCTTTGCTATAATAAAGCAAAGAGACATGAGATGTAGATAAAAGCCAGATTATGGAAATAATTTTTGTAATAGGAATTATCATTGTATAGTGTATGCCAATAGCCATGATTTAGTGGAGAGTGAAAGATAAGGGATAATTGCGGGGTGAGGTTCTTGAAGAGGTGAGAGAGCAAAGTATTCAGGACACAGGTAGAGAGAGTGGCCTCAGAGCCACAGGTGCAGGTGGGAAGGTAGCATGTAGATCTAGCAAAGTGGTAGATGGGATGTGAGCTTGTGGAAGTTCTCATTGGCTCAATTTTTTTTTTTTTTTTCAGTGAAGGAGGAAACAGGGTCATCAGCTAAGAATAGGGGAAAAGATGCTAGAGGTCTGACATACGTTGTGACATAATTGTTCCAGAGGATAGGAGGAAGGCTGTACCAGTGAAATGCTATCAGATCAGCAGGCAACACAGAGGTAAGTTTGGGATTTAGAGAGAGAAAAGTTAAGATAGTTTTTGTCTTTTTCTCCAAACATGAAATAAACTATGTGAGTGTAGGTTGAGAATAAGCTGTGAGTTTGAGTTAAATGGGGTTTTGCCAGACAAATATGATTCAGGGAGAGAAAGGCATAGAAGATGAACATATATGAAAAGGACAATTAAAGTGATAGGATAGTCAGAATAAGTAAATAAGAAGGAAAGAGAAGACATTTGAAAAATTGAGAGATAATGTCAAGGTGATCATTTGATTGTATTTGTCTCTGTAAGTACGGTCAAAGAAGTTTTGAAATTTAGATAATAACAAACTGATTAATAGGAGGTTGTAATCAGAGACAAGAAAGGTTAGAATTCATATTATGGAGGTTATCTGGTTATCAATACTAGTGTGTCCTAGGGTTTGCTATGAGAGAAGGCATTCTTTCAGTACCAATGAAGGTGAGATTATTGCAGAGGAGGTTAAGGGGCTGAGAGACCAAGATATTGGAGGGATTGTCTATATAGACATTGAAATCACCAGAGTTAGAACAAAAGGAAGGAAAGTCTTTCTAGTTTGGGAACTTACCAGTGTGTGTGTGTGTGTGTATATATATGATATATATAACATGTATAATATACATGTGTATAATATATATGTACTCTGGGATACATGTGCAGAATATGCAGGTTTGTTACATAGGTATACACATGCCATGGCAACTTGCTACACCTATCAACCCGTCATCTACATTAGATATTTCTCCTAATGCTATCCCTCCCCTATCCCCTACCCCCAACAGGCCCTAGTGTGTTATGTTCCTCTCCCTGTGTCCATGTGTCCTCGTTTTTCAACTTCCACTTATGAGTGAGAACATATGGTGTTTGGTTTTCTGTTCCTGTGTTAGTTTGCTGAGAATGATGGTTTCCAGCTTCATCCGTGTCCCTCCAAAGGACATGAACTCATTCTTTTTTATGGCTACATAGTATTCCATGATGTATATGTGCCACGTTTTCTTTATCCAGTGTATCATTGATGGGCATTTGGGTTGGTTCTAAGTCTTTGCTACTGTGAACAGTACTGCTTTAAACATACGTGTGCATATGTCTTTATAGCAGAATGATTTATATTAGAATGATTAATAATCCTTTAGGTATATACCCAGTAATGGGATTGCTGGGTCAAATAGTATTTCTGGTTCTAGATCCTTGAGGAATTGCCACACTGTCTTCCACAATGGTTGAACTAATTTACATTCCCACCAACAATATAAAAGCGTTCCTATTTCTCCACACCTCTCCAGCATCTGTTGTTTCCTGACTTTTTAATGATCACCACTCTAACTGCCATGAGATGGTATCTCATTGTGGTTTTGACTTGCATTTCTATAATGACCAGTGATGATGAACTTTTTTTTCATGTTTGTTGGCCACATAAATGTCTTCTTTTGAGAAGTGTCTGTTCATATCCTTTGCCTACTTTTTGATGTTTTTTTTTTCTTGTAAATTTGTTTAAGTTCTTTGTAGATTCTGGATATTAGCCCTTTGTCAGATGGATAGATTGCAAAAATTTTCTCCCATTCTGTAGGTTGCCTCCCGTTCTGTAGATGAACTATAAAATATCCTCACTCTGATGATAGTTTCTTTTGCTGTGCAGAAGCTCTTTAGTTTAATTAGATCCTATTTGTCAATTTTGGCTTTTGTTGCCATTGCTTTTGGTGTTTTAGTCATGAAGTCTTTGCCCATGCCTATGTCCTGAATGGTATTTACTAGTTTTAATATGATGTCTTGTGTTCCAGAAAATTTCTCAGCCATAGACAAAGAGTGATAGTTTTCCTGGGACTATCCTTCGGGCTTGGCAAACAAGGACCGTTGCTCATCATATTTATAGCAAAGATATCAGTGAGGATATTACAATAAACAGACACTAACATCTTAAATAAATGAAGAAGAATGGGGTATACAGGACTTCAAAATAGAAATGCGTGTCACCTAGGCTTTATACAGAGGTAAAGAAGAGGAAAGGGAAATAGTCTGTAAACAGCAGCAAAAGGCGAGAAGGACATAGCCTTTCCTAGTTTGAGAGGGCTTAATGGAAATTGGTAACTTAAAAAGAAACCTAAGTTCAATTAGAGCACAAAGGCCTAGAGAGCATTCAAAAAAAGAGGATGGATGTGGAAGGAGGATGGATGTGGAAGGAACCAAAAATAAAAGAGAGCTTAAAAGAGCTATCAAGGAATACTAAAAAAAAAAAAAAATCAGAGATAACAATTACAGAAAACTGTCCTAGTAAAATACAAATTACCAAAGTTAATCCCTAACAAGAATAAACAAAAGTAACTAACCAATTACTATAAAGGAGTTTAGAATATAAACAGGAACCATTAAAAAATGAGCAGACAGGAGATTATTTCAAAGTTAAGTTCTTTCCTAACTTTAAAGAAACAAGACTGTTTTCTAAATTATTGTAATCTTGGGATGAAAAAAGTTTTCTAGTTTCCTTTACTAGTAAATATCTTTAAAAAGTAGTCCAAAAAGTTTAAACTACATTATTGTGATTATAGATGGAAAACATCTAAATAAAATACTAGCAAACAGAATTCATTAGTGTGTCCCCCAAAATAAGTCAATATTAGTAAGTATAATTTATTCCAGAAATGCAAGGATGGTTCAATATTTGGCAATCTCTTTAAATGGCATCTCTTTGATTATTGTCCAAAATTCTCCCTAGTAATTGACCAATTAAAAAACTGAGTTTTTACTTATTTAAGAGTGTTAACTCTGGTACTTTGTATTTTACTAAGGAAATTTTCTGTGTGGTCTCTGAATTTTATTTAGTATTCCCTTATAATTCTTTTAGCCTTTTCTTATTTTTGATGCTATCTTTTTCCCAATTTCTTACTACTTTATTATGTCTTCTTCCTAATTCCCAAACCTATGTATTTTTTTCTCTTTCTCCTTTTTTCCCTAATGAAATTCACAAGGGATTGATCTCTATTATTGATTTTTTCAAAGAACCATGTTGAGATCTCTTAAGTCTTTCTACTTTTCCTTTTCCTTTGTGTTTCTTTTAATGATTCATCTCCTTCTTCTTCACTGTTTTTTTGTTGTTTATCTTTTTCATCTATTTCTTAATATAAATTTAAAGTTGTTTTATGTTTAGAGTTTTAAATGGCATTCAAGACCATGCAATCTCTAAATATAAATTAATACCCACCAGCTTTAGCATGATGTGTTCTCATAATTCTTGCTTTATAAAAAGTACATATGTAAACAAGCTTTATTTTCTCCAAAGGCAATTAAGAGCCTGCTTTTTAATATCCAAAGAGATAATATTTTTTCAGATATCTTTTTTATTCTGAATAAAACATGTTGCCTAAAAATGTATTCATGTCAGGGGAGGCTAGCATGTAACTGATTTTGTAAATATTTTGTGTACATAACAAATCACAAGTAGGCTCCTTCTTTCAAAGCCATAATCTCATTTGTTGATTGAATTATCCCAAACACTGTTCTTACTTATTTTTAGTTTGTGATATTAGTCTAGTTCTGGAAGAAATATATTAAAATATACCATTATGGGTTACATTTTAAAATCACATTTTCCTTGCATTTTTAATAAGAATTTTAAAAACATTCGGTTCCAATACTGCTTGTTGAATATAATGTATTGCTTTGTTGTATTCATAAATTGTGCTTTATTGTTTTACAATATCTTTCCTGTTTCTGGCTTTTAGCCTTACATTCTCCCTTATCCAATATTGATATTGCCAGTAGAACTTTCTTTGTATTTTAAAAATATTTTATCACTTTTTAAGGTTTCTTTTCTTTTTTTTTTTTCTTTTAACTTTTTTTTTTATACTCTTTTAAGTTCTAGGGTATTATTGCATAATCGTGTATGGTTTGTTTATATATGTGACATTTTGTGCTTTTATGTTGTTGTGGGTTGCACCCATCAACTTATCAAGACCTATCAATCCTCATCATTTACATCAGGTACAACTCCTTAACGCAATTCCTCCCTCCCTCCCTTCGCATGGATAGGGCCCTGTGTGTGATGTTCCTTTCCCGAGTCTTGATCTTATTGTCTAGTTCCCACTTCCATGAGCAGCAGCATGTGTTTGGCTTCTGTTCAGGTGATAGCTCTGCTGAGAAATGATGGCTCAGCCGCTGCATCCATGTCCCTCCTACAAAGGACACAAACTCATCCTTCTTTATGGCTGCATGACCAAGGTGTATATGTGCCATCTTCTCAATCCAGACTGCGTCACTGATGGACACGGGTTGATTCCAAGTCTTTGCTATTAGAATAGTGCCGCAC
Source organism: Papio anubis (assembly GCF_008728515.1). Taxonomy (NCBI): domain Eukaryota; kingdom Metazoa; phylum Chordata; class Mammalia; order Primates; family Cercopithecidae; genus Papio; species Papio anubis. Next base: position 39,245,566 of record NC_044984.1, read on the forward strand.
AAACATACGCGGTGCATGTGTCTTTATAGCAGCATGATTTATAATCCTTGATATATCCTCTGTAATGGGATGGCTACAATAAAATGGTATCAGCTGTAGATCCTTTTGAGGAATCACCATACTGTTTTCCCATAATGGTTGAACTAGTTTACAATCCCACCAAATAAAGTGTTCCTATTTCTCCACATCCCTCCAGCACCTGCTGTTTCCTGACTTTTAATGAACGCCATTCTAACTACAGGAGATAAAATATCTCTCATTGTATTTTGATTTGCATTTCTCTGATGGCCAGTGATGATGAGCATTTTTTCATATGTGTCTGTTGGCTGTATGAATGTCTTCTCTTTGGAGAAATGCTTGTTCATATCTTTCTAACAATTTTGATGGGGGCCAGTTTGTTTTTTTCTCTTTGTAAATTTGTTTGAGTTCTTTGTAACGGGATATTAGCCCCTTTGTCAGATGAGTAGGATTGCAAAAATTCTCTTTCTCCCCATTCTGTAGGTTGCCTGTTCACTTGATGGTAGCTCTTGGCTGTGCAGTAGCCTTAGCTTAATTAGATCCCATTTGTCAATCCTTTGGCTTTTGCTGGCCGTTGTTTTTTGGGTGTTTTAGACATGGTCTTGCCTAAGGCCAGGTCCTGAATGGTACTACCTCCAGGGTTTTCCTCTAGGATTTTTATGGCATTAGGTCTACATTTAAGTCTCAATCCATCTGAATTAATTTCGTATAAGGAGCAAGGGAAAGGATCCAGTTTCAGCCACCATGGCTGTGCCAATTTTCCCAGCACCATTTATTAAATAGGGAATCCTTTCTTCCCATTTCTGTTTTTGGCTATAGTTTGTCAGCATCAGATGGCTGCAGATGTGTGGTACTTTCTGGAGGACTGTTCTGTTCCATTGGTCTATATCTCTGCTGTTTCTCGAACACCAGTACCATGCTGTTTTGGTTACTGTAGCCTTGTAGTATAGTTTGCAAGTCAGGTAACGTGCATGCCTCCAGCTTTTGTTCTTTGACTTAGGATTGTCTTGGAGATGCTGCGGGCTCTTTTTGGTCTCCATATGAACTCTTCTTTAAAGCAGTTTTTTCCACCTGTGAAGAAACCCATTGGTAGCTTGATGGGGATGGCATTGAATCTATAAATTACCTTGGTATTTTCTTAATGATATATTGATTCTTCCCATCCATGAGGTCATACTCTTCCCATTTGTTTATGTCCTCTTTTTATTTCACTGGAGCAGTGGTTTAGAATTTTGAAGAGGTCCCTCCTTATATCCAGAAGTTGATTCCTAGGTATTTTATTCCTTTGAAGCTAAATTGTGAGGAAATTTTAAAGTTCATTCAAGTGATATGCCTCTGTTTGTCTGTTACTGGTATATAAGAGAATGCCTTGTGAATTTGAAGATTAATTTAGGGTCCGAGTTTGTTGAAGTTTTTTATCACCTTTTAAGGAGATTTTGGGCTGAAACAATGGGATTTTCTAAATATACAATCATGCCATCTGCAAACAGGGATAATTTGACTTTCTTTTTCCTAACTGGAATACCCTCCCTTGATTTCTTTCTCTGGCTCGACTGTCCAGCCAGAACTCCAGCACCATGCTGAATAGGAGGTGAGAAAGGGCTTCCCCTGGGTTCTAGCCAGTTTCAAAGGAATTTTCCCAGTTTTGCCCATCCAAAGTATGATATTGGCTGGGGCTGTCACAAATATTCTATTATTATTTTGAGGTGCATTCCATCAATACCGAATTTATTGATGTTTTAGGTATTGAAGGGGTTGAATTTTGCCTCAAAAAGCCTTTTCTACCCATTATATAACTCGCGTGGTTCTTGTCTCTTGGTTCTGTTTATATGCTGGATTATGTTTATTGATTTGGTGTAATGTTGAACCAGCCTTGCATCCCAGGGATGAAGCCTCCACTTTGATCATGGTGGTAAGTCTTTGACAGCTTAATCCGGTTTGGCCAGTATTTTATTGAGGATTTTGCATCGATGTTCATCAGGGATATTGGTCTAAAATCTCTTTTTGTTGTGTCTCTTGCCAGGCTTTGGCATCAGGATGTTGGCCTCATAAAATGAGTTAGGAGGATTCCTCTTTTCTATTGATTGAATAGTTTCAGAAGGAATGGGTGGTACTTAGCTCCTCCCTTGTACCTCTGGTAGAATTCAGCTGTGAATCCATCTGGTCCTGACTTTTTTCATTGGTAGGTTATTAATTATTATTTCAATTTCAGAGCCAAGTATTGTGGTATCTAGGATCTAACTTTCTTCTGTTAGTCTCCAGAAGAGCAAGTGTCCAGTAGTTCATCCATTTTCATAGATTTTCTATAGTTTATTTTGTAGAGGTGTTTATAGTATTCCTCTCTGATGGTAGTTTGTATTTCTGTGGGTTTGCGGTGATATCCCTTTACTATTTTAATTGTGGCCTATTTGATTCTTCTCTTTTCTTTCTTTCATTAGTCTTGCTGGTGGTCTGTCAATTTTGTTGATCTTTTTCAAAAAACCAACTCCCTGGATTCATTGATTTTTGAGGGTTTTTGTGTCTCTATCTCCTTCAGTTCTGCCTGATCTTTTAGTTATATTTCTTGCCTTCTGCTAGCTTTGAATGTGGCTGTCCTTGCTTCTCTAGTTTTAATAGGCATGTTAGGAGTGTCAATTTCAGATCTTTCCGCTTTCTCCAGGCATTTAGTGCTATAAATTCTCACACACTTTAAGCCAGTAAATGTGTCCCAGAGATTCTGGCATGTTTTATTTTGTTCTCATTGTTTTCCTAGCATCTTATTTTGGGCTCTTCATTTCTGTTGTGTACCCAGTAGTCATTCAGGAGCAGGTTATTCAGTTTCCAAGGAAGCTGAGCGGGTTTTGATTGAGTTTCTTAGTCCTGAGTTCTAGTTTGATTGCACTGTGGTCTGAGAGACAGTGCCGGTTGTAATTTGCTGTGCCATTTGTTGAGTGTGAGTGCTTTACTTCCAAATTAAGTGGCCAATTTCTGAATAAGTGTGATGTGGGTGCTGAGAAGAATGTATATTCTGTTGATTTGGGGTGTGAGAGTTCCTATAGATGTTCATTAGGGTCTGCTTTAAGCGTAGAGATGAGTTCACTCTGGATATCCTTGTTAACTTTCACCAGATAGATCTGTCTAATGACAGGAGGTTGAAGTCTCCTCATTATTATTGTATGGGAGTCTAAGTCTCTTTGCAAGTCTCATGACTTGCTTTATGAACTGCGTTCCTGCATTGCCACATACTTCCAGACAGCTAGCCCTTCCCTGGCTGAATTGATCCTTTACCAATATGTGTAATGGCTTCTTGTCTCTTTGATCTTGGATGGCCTGAAAGTCTGTTTTATCAGAGACTAGGATTGCAACCCTGCTTTTTTGTTCTCCATTTCCATTTTGGTAAATCTTCTCCTCCATCCCTTTTATTTTGAGCCTATGTATGTCTCTGGTGTGAGATGCTGGGTCTCCCTAAATACAGCAGACTGATGTGGGTCTGACTCTTTATCCAGCTCTACAGTCTTGTGCTCTTTTAATTGAGCGTTTAGTCCATTTTATGATTTAAGGCTACATTGTTATGTGTGTGAACTTTGATCCTGCCATTATGATATTAACTGGTTATTTTGCTGCATATGGATGCAGCTTTTCTACGCCCCAATGGTCTTACATCTTTGGCATGTTTTGCAATGGCTGGTACCGTTGTTCTCTTCCATGTCTAGTGCTCCTTCATAGGTCTCCTTTTGTAAGCAGGCCCAGGTGACAAAAAACTGCTTACTTGCTTATCTGTAGTTGGGATTTATTTCCTCCTTCAATTTCTATGAAACTTAGTTTGGCTGTGGGATATGAAATTCTGAGCTGGAAAATCTTTCTTAGAATGCTGTAATATTCCCAGTCTCTTAGAGTTTCTTGCTGAGATCTTGCTGTTAACGATGGGCTTCCTTTGTGGGTAACCTGACCTTTCTCTATATTGCCTTAAGATTTTTTTTCCTCATATTCTTTAACTCTTCTTTGGTGGGACCTAGTACCTTATGTGTCTTGAGCATAGTTTTTCTAGAGGAGTGGTCTTGTGATGCTCTTCTGGACTTCCTGGAATTTAGTCATGGGCCTGCTCAGCTAGGCTAAAGTTCTCCTGATGATGTCTTGAAGAGTGCTTTCCAACCGGGTCTCCAGCCTTTCCCCCCTCACTTCAGGTGGCATCCCCTAATCAGACGTATTTGGTCTTTACATAATCCTGCTACTTCTTGCAGGCTTTGTCTATTTCCTTTTTCTTGTTTTTTCTTTTGGTTTCTTCTTTTCTCGGGGCTTCCATTTCTCGCTTCATTTGATCCTCAATCGCTGATACTCTTTCTTCCATTGATCGAGGTCGCCACTAGCCAGTATCGGTCGATTTCGTATGGTTTTTCTTATCTCCTTCTATTTCGCTTTTATGATCTCTGCATTAATTACTCTAGCCAGCTAATTCTTCACTCTTTTTTCATGATTTTAGTTTTCGCGCTTTGGGTAATGTGAATTCCTCCTTTAGCTCTGAGAAGTTTGATGGACTGAAGCCTTCTTCTTCTCATCCTGTCAAAGTCATTCCCGTCAAGCTTGACTATACTACATGCATGAGCTGCGCAGCTCCTTTGCTGGGGAGGCTTTATTTTAATTTCCAGCTTTTTTCTGCCCTGCTTTTTCCCTCATCTTTGTGGTTTTATCTGCTCCTTGGTCTTTGATGATGCATGGTGACTCAAGCTGATGGGGTTTTTGGTGTAGGTGTCCTTTCCTGTTTGATAGTTTCTTCTAATAGTCAGGACCCCTCAGCTGTAGGTCTGTTGAGATTGCTTTGAGGTCCACTCCAGACCCTGTTTGCCTGGGTGCTCAGCAGGCAGAGTTGCAGAAGATAGAATACTGCTGGAACAGCGAGTGTACCTGTCTGATTCCTTGCTTTGGAGGCTCTCTCAGGGGGTATCTCCCACCCCAGGAGGTGGGCGCCGACTGCCCCTAGTGGGGATGTCTCTCTCAGTTGTGGGCTACCAGGGTCAGGGACCCACTTGAGCAGGCTTCGTCTGTCCCTTCTCAGATCCTTCAACCTCCAAAAGTGGGGAGATCCACTGCCTTTCAAAGCCACTGGACAGAGTCAGGCACTCCGCAGAGGCTTCACTTTACAGTTAAGCCATGACAAAGTGCCGTGTCCCCAGAGGGGTGGAGCTCACAGAGACAGGTGCAGGTTTCCCTGAGCTGCTGGGGAGCCCCAAATTCCAGTTCCTTGAGCCTCCCAGTGACAGAGCCACACGGCTCCCAGCAATGGTGGCACCCCCTCCCCAGCCTCGCTGCTGCAGTTAGGATCGCAGGACTGCTGCTAGCAATGAGGAGGCTCCGTGGGATCCTCCCGGCCAGGTATGGATATAATCTCCCAGGCCTGTTTGCTTAAAGCGCAGTGCATTGGGAGCAATTGATTTTCTCCAGGCTAGGTCTCAGGTTCCCAGTGCTGAATCTCCCTTTCCCTCATGCCCCAGGTGAGGCTGCATGCCCTCAGCCCCTGCTCAGCCCCGCTTGGCTCCATTGCAGCTTCTGTCCAGCACTGATTGTCCAGCACTCCCCTAGTGTGAGATGAACCTAGCACCTCTGTTGAAAATGCAGAATCTCACTGGTCTTCTGTGTCGCCTGGCTACTTGGGAGTTGGAGACTGAGCTGTTCCATCTCGGGCCATCTCTTTAAGGTTTCCTTTTCTAAATATCACTATATATGTATATGTATGCATGTATTTTATAATATATATATATATGTATTTTTTAACCCAGGTGGCCATTTCTGTCTTTCAGTAGAACATATTAGACTAGTTACACATAGTGTTATCAACAACAGTGTTGTCTCCTTTCATGTGTAGCTTGCTTGAGTGGGCAATACTCAGTATTAATTTCCTACTACTGCTGCAACAAATAACACAAACTTAGTGACTTAAAACAAAGCATCCTTAGTATTTTAGAGGTCTGTTGGCGAGGGTTCAACATGAATTTCACTGGGTTAAAATCGGGGTGTCAGTAGGCATATGTTTCTGGAGCTCTAGGGGAGCATTTGTTTCCTTGCTTTTTTCAGTTTCTAGAGGCCTCCCGCATTCATTGGCTCATACTTCTTACTTCTTTTACAAAGCCAGAAACATTTCACCTTTTTTATCACACTTCTGTAGTCAAATTTCCCACTGACCATATTTGGGAAAGTTTCTATGCCTTTAAGAACTCATATGATAAGACTCACCCCACACAAATAATCAAACATAATCTCCCCATCTCCAGTTCATTATTTAGTCACATTTGCAAAGTCCCTTTGTCACATAACATAGCATATTCATAAGTTCCTGGAAATAGGCTGTGGACTTCTTTTGGGGGTTTGCATTATTCTCCCCACCACACCTGGCTGAGGTGCCCTGAGCGACCCAGTCTCTTAGAGATTGTCCTGATTGCTGCGCATCTCTTCTTTCTAACTATTATTTAGCATTCGTTTTGCATAGTCCCAATCACTCTATCATTATGTTATCCATTTAAATTTAACTATACAAGGAGCAGAATTACTGGCATGTAACCAATGTCTCTCATTTCCTGCTACTGCTGATAGTGAAGTTTCTGTTCCAATTCATTCAGTATGTCTTTTTCATAATATGAGTGTTTTTCTCAGACATAATTTCTCATAAGTGATTCCTCGCAAATAAGTGTTTTGCTCAGACAAGATAGCAGCATAGATATTATGTGAATTCTTGCATGTTCTCAGATATCTTTCATCCTAACTGATAAAGAATATTATTCCAAGATATGAGATTCTTAGGCTGCAGTTCTTTTATTCCATCAGTCTGTAGGGTTTTTTTTAGTATCTAGCTTTTATTGTCACTACTGAAAGCTCTGATACAAAACTGTTTTTCCTTTGTAAGTCATTTTTATTCCTCCTGGTAATTTGAAAGTGTTTTTCCTCTTATTCTTAGAGTTCAGAAATGTTATCTAGATAAGCCTAGTTTTGTGTCTTTCTTTTTAATTTATTTCTGTCTGGATTCCAGCAAACCTTCTAACCTGCAGATTCAGATTCCAGTTACCCTTTAACTTAAATAAATGTCCTTCTCTTTACAAAAATTATAGCCTCTCTTACATATATTCCTTTTTCTTCGTTTGAAATTCTCATTATTTGTAAGTTACATCTATTGGATCTGCATCCTAAGCTTTCTATATGTTCCACGATGGTTTTATCTGTTTGTATCTTTTTCTTGATATTTTCAAATATTTCTTCCATTTAATCATTTAGACTTCAAATTTGAGCCTTAATAGTGATAATTCTTTTTAAAACTTAATTTATTAAATGTGTTAGGTTGAAGATCAGTCCTTTGCAGAGTTATAATTGAATGTTTTTAAAGACACTTGGGTTCCCTTAGAGGAATTATTCTACTTTGTTGCCCACTCATAGATTTATCACTGGGGCTCAAAATGTGCTTCTGATACTCCTGGAACATCAGCATTCCCTTGGGTGCTGGTGAAGATGTAGCAGTTTCTCTTCTTGTGGGCTAATTTGGAAAATCGTCAGTTCCCTATTGGGGCTCCAGGAAAAAACTCTGCTTTGCTGCCTATCAAGGTATAAAGCCAACTGCTCTCCCCACTTCAGTGAAGGACCATGCTTAGCCCACTATGGAACTGAAATGCCTTAGAAGACAAGGACGCCAGCAGGTCCTCAAAGAACAATCAAGCAGAATGATACCACTGTTGTTTTGTTTTATATTGTTTTGTTTTGTTTTTTAAAGGGTCTATGGATATCTATGGGCCAAACTCAATCCAGGATCCTAAAGCCTCACTTTCTCTCTCTAAAATGGGAATAAGATTTCTGAGAGAAGAAAATTATGAATGCCAAACACAAAAATAAAACTAAATGCTGTGAGAAAAGTATTGGTAGTTGTACTTTTCTTATTCTCAGATTAATTTTTTTTTTTTTTTTTTTTTTTGAAACGGAGTCTCGCTCTGTTGCCGAGGCTGGAGTGAAGTAGCACGATCTCTGCTCACTGCAAGCTCCGCCCCCCAGGTTCAAGCCATTCTCCTGCCTCAGCCTCCCTAGTAGCTGGGACTACAGGCACCCGCCACTATGCACGGCTAATTTTTTTGTATTTTTAGTAGAGACGGGGTTTCACGATGTTCGCCAGGATGGTCTCAATTTCCTGACCTCGTGATCCGCCCCGCTCGGCCTCCCAACGTGCTGGGATTACAGGCGTCAGCCACTGGGCCCAGCCAGATTAAAATTTTAAAAACATTTAATCTTCTAGCTTGAGCCAGACAAATTTATACAATTTTGTGTCTATTAATTAATTTAATTTCCACAAACAGACTTAGAGCAGGTATTACTCTTTATAGATAAGAAAAATGTTGCTCAGAGAACTCAGTAAACTTTTACAAAGTCCCCAAAAGCTGTAGGACCATGATTCAAATCCAGACCTTTGAATTCTAGTTCCAATGTGCTTTCCACTATTCCACAGAATTGCCATTACAATGTGATATAATGTCCTCAGGCTTTACAGAGCATCAGTTCAAGAGCCTCCCATGCTTACAGCATTATTTATCTATTAAAACTATAGATTCAGGGGTATATGTGCAGGTTTGTTACATGGGTGTATTATACAATGCCGGGGTTTGGCCTTTAGGGAACCCTTCATCCAAATAGTGAAGGTAGTATCCAATAGGCAGTTTTTCAACCCTTGCCCCCATCCTTTCCTCCCTCTCAACTTTTGGAGTCTCAGTGTCTAGAGTTTCCATCTTTATATCCATGTGTGTAGCCAGTGTTTAGCTCTCACTTATAAGTGAGGACATGTGGTATTTCATTTTCTGTTTCTGAATTATTTCACTTAGGATAATGGCCTCCAGCTGCAGTAATGTTGATGCAAACTAGCAGTACTTAAGCATCTTTTGAAAGTCATAGCATCTTATTTAATGACTCATACAATAAATTCATGTTTGGATTTAGTTTATGAAAGAAGTTTCTCTACTAACAAATTTGAATATTTTCTTCTGCCAGAAAGTCAATGCTTCATAACTCACATCTTATCTTCTTTCTTTTCTTTACTGCCAGGAAATTTAATTCAGCTCAATTTAAGACCTAATTATGGTAATCAAATCATCTTGGGTAACTGATAACACTGAGTTCCTTTATTTCTGAAATGTAAGGGATTGTCTTCTTTTTATAACTTTTTTCTTGAAAGTATCATCAAATAATTTTGAATAAATGGTATAAATTGACAGTAAATAAAAATGAGTTGCTATGTTCTGCACTTTTTAACAGATATTAAGGGGTTCTGAATCTAGAAGCAACTTACCGGGCATGGATAAGAAGAAAGGCAGAGAGTTAACCTGTGCTCCTTAAGCAATTCAAGAGAATTTGGAAGGTTAGGAAGGATATCATTTGGGGAGGAGAGACAAAGGATAGGAGATTGAAAGAAAGAGAAAGCAGTATACCAATGCTGGGCATAGAGAGCTCACATAGAAGAGATGACTGGCGAAGATCTTCCAGGAGATCTGGATGCAGAGCCCAGGGACTGACATGCATTGTGCACTCTCAACTGACTCCTGTGATTCTCCCTAAGCTCCTGTCCCTGACCCTTTGCTACTGGTCACATCAAAATAGCTCCGGTACAGCTACCTCCCCTAGCATTCATCTGGAATGTGGAAATGCATGCGTTTTTGCTCCCTCATGCCTCCTTGCTTTTGAATCCCTGTTAAGGCTGGTTGAACCTCCTTTCTACCTTTAGGTTTCTCTAAAAGTGAAGAATTTGGCAAAATAACATTTGTCCCCAATATCAGACGATGGTTGATATAGTTTGGATGTTCCCTCCAAATCTCATATTGAAATGTGATCCCTAATATTGTGAGGTTGGAGGTGAGGCATGGTAGGAGGTGTTTGGGTCATGAAACAGATCCCTCATGAATGACTTGGTGCCCTCCCCATGCTAATGAGTTGCAATGAGATCTGATTGTTAAAGAGTCTGGGACATCTCTCATCTCTCTTGCTTCCTCTCTCACCATGTGACATGCCTGCTCTCCTCTTCACCTTCTGCCATGAGCCTCCCTGAAGCCTCATCAGAAGCCAAGATGCTGGCACCATGCTTGTACCATAAATCTGTACCTGAGAGAAATGCATAGGCCTATAGAAGTAAAGTCAAAAGAGCCTACCCAACATTCTCTATAGTCACACCTACTAGGGATGCTGTGTAGACAATGGAATGTTTATACACTCCTGGTAGGAATGTAAATTAGTTCAGCCACTGTGGAAAGCAATCTGGAGATTTCTCAAAGAACTTAAAACAGAACTACCATTTGCCCAGCAATCCCATTACTGGGTATATATCCAAAAGAAAACCAATCATTCTACCAAAAAGACACATGCACTCGCATGCTCATTGCAGCAGTATTCACAATAGCAAGGACATGGAATCATCCTAGGTGCCCATCAGTGGTGGATTGGGCAAAGAAAATGTGGTACATTTACACCATGGAATACTACGCAGCCACCAAAAAGAACAGATTCATGTCCTTTGCAGCAACATGGATATAGCTAGAGGCCATTATCCTAAGCCAATTAGCACAGGATCAGAAAACCAAGTACCACATGTTCTCACTTATAAGAAGTGGAAGCTAAACAATGGATACTCATGGATATAACGGTGACAGCAATAGACACTGGGAACTACTAGAGTGAGGAGACACGAAGTGGGGCAGGGTTGAAAAACTAACTGTTGGGTAGTATGCTAGTACCTGGGTGACAGGATCATTTATACCCTAAACCTCAGCATCATGCAATATATCCAGGTAACATGTCTGCACATATACCCCCTGAATCTAAAATATAAGCTGAAAAAAAAATCAAATGCCATAGCTTAAAATTAATAAAAATAAAAATAACTACAAGAGTATAATTGTAACATTTGTAACACAAAGAAATGATAAGATTCTAGAGGTGCTGACTACCCCATTTTCTCAGTGTGACTATTGCACATTATATTCTTATATCAAAATATCTCATGTGCCCCATAAATTTATATGCTTACCATGTACCCACAAAAGTTAAAAATAAAAAACAAATGAAAAATATAAAAACATTGTTGCATTTTTCAGATATTCTTTAGAAGATGCAAAACATTCTATAAATGATTATTAAAACAGTTTAATGTCTGTACTCCTAAACAAGAAGAGTTTAGTGGGAAGGGGTAGGTACATGGTTAAAATGAAAAAGCTCTAGAAATTTTAGAAAAAAAAAAGGTAGTATGGAAACGTAGATGGCATTCTTCTTGGGAAGGTGTGAGTGGGCAGTGAAACCAAGAAGTAAAGTCTGGTTCTTCTTGGATTTGCTTATTCCCAGCAGTGTTCATTTGAATGACATTCCAGATCATGACTATTCTTACTATTTCTCTGTAAGAGTCATATTTTTAATAAAGATGTATCCTACTATAATAAGTAGTATAAAAATACAGAGTTTTGTTCAGGTAATTTTCCACTAGTGTGTTCTAAAAAGTAGCAATAGCCATAAACCCATAAGAATATATGTATGAATTAATTATGTTCAAGGGCACAAAAGTGACTTCCAGCTCTGAATAAATCAACTTGCCACCATTTCCTTCTCTAAAGGTCAGCAAAATAAAGTAGGTTACAGTTTGCTATGATTTGAATGTGGCTTGTCCCCGCCAAAAATCATGTTGAAAGTTTATTCCCAGTGTGGCAGTGCTGGGAGGTGTGGTTATTTGGGTTTGGGGGACAGATCCCTCATGAATAGATTAATGTCATCTCTCAGAAGTGGGTGGGTTATTGCTCTTTCAGGAATTGATTAATTCCGGTGAGAACTGGTTGTTATCAAGTGACGTTCGCCCTTCTGTTTGGTCCTGTTACATACATGCCACTTCTCCTTTGACCTTTGGTCATGTTATGATGCAACAGGAAAGCCCTCACCAGAGGTCCAGCAGATGCTGGCACCATGCTCTTTGACTTTCCAGCCACCAGAATCATGAGGCAAATAGACTCGTTTCTTTATAAATTACCCTGTCTCAAGTATCCTGTTATAGCAACACAAATGGACTAAAACATAGTCCATGCTACCTTTGATAGGTATTTAGAATGGAAAAAAAAAAAAAAAAAAACAATCACACTAAACTTGTACCTTTCAGCATACAGAAATTGTTCAGACTAGTTCAAACATCACCATCTGGCTTTAGAGGTGATTAACAGCTTTCTTCCAGTTACTTAACCAGCCTTAACATTTATTGAGCACATTCAAGGATAGAAAGCTCTTACGGAATTAAACTTGGCAGAAAAGGGTGGTTATAGATACACTCACAGCACATTCAGTAAGACTTTAAGGAGCCACTGTGACAGATCTGACTTCAGGAAGTTCTGCCAAACCGTCAATTGCTGCTTGTAAACTGTGCAGCTTGGAACAAGAAGAACGTGTGTTTCCTTGTCAGGAGGATGAAAAACTTGACTGAAACTCTTCTGGGCTTATCCATCTCACCTGATGTTAAAAATGAGCAATTGGTTTCCTTCACACCATACAATCTGTTGAGGAAACTAGCAAAGGTACAATTTCAGGAAGAAGTAGGCCAATGTTACTATGCTATAAAAATGAGATGTTGGAAAAGTTTTGACAACACATAGAACTAATTAGAAAGCACCACTCAGAAAACAAAGCAAGTTGCCATTATATAAAACATTTAAACGTTTGTGTCCCAAAACTCATCTCAGGTTATTTTGTCATTAAGTGCAATGCTGGACTAGCATGCTAACTATTAATAGTGCCTCCTTCTCTGCAAATAGATGATGTTTTTGAAAACATATTCTTCCAGAAAATCACTAAAGACAGATCATTTCAGAGGCATTGATGTACTACTCATTAGAAAAGAAGCAGTGTCATGATGCAAAAAAAAAAAAAAAATTAAGTGACTAGGAAGCAACTTTTGGGTCTAAAATGTCACAATAAAGGATTTATCTTTCTCTGTTTCTAAAACAGAAAACTAAGCCTTTTGTTCATTAAGGAGCAAGTAAAACTGTGAGAGGCCCCAGTGCCTAGGAGAGTGGCTGGTACATGGTGGAAAGTCAATGAATTATTCTTCAGTGAAGAAATAAATTGTGTTTTTTTTGTTCTTGATTTGTCAGATCACAATATTTATTGCAATATATCTGTTTATGGCTCACAAATAGGCAATTTTTATTAACTGGCATGAATTTAAAAGCTCATAGTGCAATGGGCACAATCTCTTCTAGAGGACAATGGCGACAGATTTTCAAATTTTAGAAGAGAAACCACAGTATAGACTAGATTTCTCTCATGGCTAGCTCATTGGATTGAACTGGAAAAAAAAAATCCTTATTGTGTTATTAAGACCTTAAAACCCTTGAAAGTTATGTTTTCTTTGGGTCTATCTGGTACATAAGGTATCTTTACAACTGTTTTCTTATAAAATCATTAGTCCTACAGGCAAGTGTATTTAACCCATTAAGTTAGCATTGTCCCATCTTCCTTGGCCTTCCTAATCATGAATGAGGAATATTATACTGAGGTGGATAAAAGCATGAACGATGTTTTCAGATTGCTGGGCTTGCATGTTGGTTTTGCCCACTTAATAGCTATGATATCTCATGAAGATCATTTTAGTTGGTTGTGCTTCAGTTTTACTACCTGTACTATGGGCCTCCTGATAGCACTGCTATAAGAAATAAATTAGTAAATTTAATTTGTTAATTAACTTGGTTCATACACATGAAGCATCTAAAAAGTAGAATATAGTAAGCACTACATAAATATTAGTTATTTTATTATTCATTTTTATTTTCACACAGAAAATAATTTGTTTCTCACAGGCACAGATAATCATAAAAGTGAAGTGAAATAAACAATGAGAAGGCAAATCCAAATGTAACATGTTAATTCATGATCTGTTACTTGATTTTGGTCAGTTCCATCTTTTGGTTTCCATATTACCAGCTTTGAAGTCTCTGAGACTGATTCTGGATAAGAACTTATTTTGAAGATAATTTTATTATATTCCAGGGTGATCAATACTGGTATCTTTATGAGGTCATTTGTGTCAATGGTTTATCAATTTTATGAATTTATAAGGAGTTGCTTTTACTTTCCTCAATTATAGGAAACGGTAAACGGTACATCCAATTGCCCAGGAATGATCTTGATTCCATCCTTTTCTCATCTTTCACATCGAATCTGTAAGTTCTTATAGTTCTATGTTTCTGATTCATCCACTTTCCTGTATCTCCAGAGCCACTATACTAGTCCAAGCTGACATTACCTCTTTCTCCTTTATCTTAAGCCACATCTGCCTTCTATGCTCTTTAGATATTTGGGGCTTTTGCATTTGCTGTTCCTGCATCTGAAACGATTTCAACCTAAGCATCACACAAGACTGCTACTTTCTCAGCTCTCATCTCTCAGCTCAGCTAGCTCTTCCTCAGAGAGTTCTCTATATTTCTAAAGTTTCTCATCTACCCCAGTACTCTCTATTACATCACCCTATTTATTTCTGCTATGGACTGAATTGTGTCCTCTCAAGATGCATATGTTAAAGCTCTAACTACTAATGTGATAGTATTTGGAGATGGGGTATTTGGTAGGTAATTATACTGAGATGAGAGAATGAGGGTAGGGATTTCATGTTGGAATTAGTGTCCTTATAGTGAGGGACTATAGAGTTTGTTCTCTCTCTACTATGTGAGGACACACAGGGAGACACTGATCTGCAAACCAGGAAGACAGACCTCACCAGAGCTGAACTCTGGCAAAAAGTTGATCTTGGATTTTCCAGTCTCTAGAACTATGAGAAATAAATTTATCTTGTTTAAGCCAGCCAGTCTGTGGTATTTTGTTATGGCAGCCCAAGTCAACACAATATATAGCATGTAGTGCCATCTGGATTGCTCTTATTTATTTATTTAACTCTGTAAGAGCCAGGACGTCGCCATCTTGTTTTAATTCCTTAAGGGCCAGGACTTTGTCATCTTGTTCATTGCCATAAGCCAGAAACTGGAACACTGACTGACACATGCATAATAGATATTCACTAGCAATTTCTGAATAAATGAGCAACGATGCACAGATGAGATACTTTTTTGAGATGTGATGTTTTCTTTAAAGAACATTACCTGAGGGATGAAATGCTGAAGTTTTAGTAGAAATTCAGTTTATAGTCCACTGATTGAATCACAGATTCCGCTCCATCTCATTTCTAAGCAAAAATAAATATACCTTCTCAGACAACTAGTTGCATACTTTCCTTTAAAAAATACTGTGAAGTGTAGAATCTATGTGTCACTGCAAATACTTTATGGCTAGGATATTATTCTTAAAGCAGGAGAACTCCATTTGGCAGCATATGTCTTTTTTATTTCACTTGAATTCAGACTTGACTAAATACTTCTAGAAGACGAACGGAAATAGGTATGCCATCAGCTTATTTGCTGAGGGTATGGACCTGAAGTGGGTGAAGTTAATCTAAAGAATAAAGGACTGAGGTTCATAAGTTTGAACAAAGGGAAATGGACCATTTTAGGGAGTAAACTAATTACAAAAGGGAAGAACAATTTTGCATGGAACACAAAGTTTCTCATCCCTGTCCCTGAAAGGAGAAGGGACTATATCAAAAAATCCAAAGGCACCCAAAAGAGCTATTTTACTGTGATCTGTGGAGACAGCTGGAGTAGAAGGCAACACTTCTCTGTAGTCTGGGAGGAGTGCCAACCACAGGACAGCAAACGAGGGTTTCCAATTTGCCATTCCTGTTGGAGCTCAGTGTGGACCCAGAGCCCCAGCAGCAAACCAGAACAGTGACATCTGGAATGGAGATACCACAGGGGAGGACATCTTATCTTTGTGACTTTATTCACCTCTGGCTTCTATGGTAGCAAGTCATTATGCCAATGGAGAATAGGACATGTCAGCCAAGAAATATCCCCCCAAAGACTCCTGAAATTATATGGATTTAATTAAGGTTATCTGCTAAGAAAGGAATTGATTCTATTGTTGAAATTTT
Source organism: Papio anubis (assembly GCF_008728515.1). Lineage (NCBI taxonomy): Eukaryota > Metazoa > Chordata > Mammalia > Primates > Cercopithecidae > Papio > Papio anubis. Next base: position 39,261,581 of record NC_044984.1, read on the forward strand.
AATTTTTAGTTCCAGGCTGGTGTACTGGGTCAAAGGCTTGCATCCCTAATAGATAACTTCAGTGTTCATTGGGACTTTTGTCTTTAGTACTAGCAGTAAATGCTGCTTAATGAATCAGCTCTGAATTTTGCCTCATGTGAAGACTGCTATGACAATATTCATACAGTTCTTTACAATGTACACAGCCAAACCATCTCAGCAAGTCAATAATGAAAGTAAAGTTTGGGTTCTAGGGAAAGAGCTCAGGGAACTCTGAGGGAAGTCATGCACTTTCACTTTAATTCTTCATTCTTCTTAGTCAGACTGAGAAATTCAGTGGTTAAGGGCAAAACTTCTCATAGTGCTTAGCATGTACAAATAATTTCACTCTTCCCTTTCCCCCACTGTTGTAGGGTACCATTAAAGCCCCAAGAGAAAGGAAAGAAAAATTCAATATGATGCAGCCAGCACTGATGGGACCCTTTCTTCCCCCTTTCTATCCAGGCCTGGCCCCTGAACAACCCTGAGAAAACTGCAACTAGGTTAGGAGGACTCACATCAAAAGGAGCCTCTATCCAGGCTGTCTTATCCTAATTTATAGAAGTGATGTAATTGTAAAATATTAAATAACCTGCTCGTGATATTCATGCATTACAAAGAGTGTTCTACAAAAGATTTTAAAAATCTCACTATATATATATGTGTGTGTATATATATATACCAATTTAAAAGAAGGTGAAAAATATTACATGATTTTTTATCCAAGGAGGAGGAGTATAACACCTAAGTCCACAATTTTCTCCATTTTCTGTTAGGACTTTCCATTTCACAGCTGGGAAAATTAAAGATCTAAGAGATTTAACGACAAATAGGTAGTAAAACCAAACTTCCATCTCCAGAATTGTCTTCCTCAATTTTTTTTTGTTTGTTTGTTTTTTGGTCAATTTTGAAACTTCAAGAAGACTCTTGATACATAGCATTGACTCAGGCTCCTTTACTCAAATGAATTTTGTGTGTTAAGTTGCTTTCCTCTGAATTTATGATTAGTTTTCTCATTTTTTGAATGGAACTTCAGAGTATCAACTGACCTTTAAGTTCTGCTAGTCTATAAATGTGTTCTTACTTCTGCAGCAAGGATTTCATCTTTAGTACAATCTATGTTTTCTGCTGACATTCTGATTCATCTAGAAAACTTTGGTATGACCCTAACTCAAGTCTCTTTTCACAGGGACTGAGAAGCCTCCTTGAAAAAGAGTTCACCTAAAGGGAAGAAGGAACCAGGCACGGCACATTTATAACAAAGTCTCTATCATTGAAAGGGAATAAGAAATTTCAGCACAACAGAGTGGCTGTCACTCAAATACATGTCTCTCCCAGATGCTTGTCTAGAATGAGAAAAATTTAACTAAAATAGAAAGAGCAGTTTTACACAAAAGCTCTGAAAATGTTGGTGTAGAGGCAGTGCTGCTTGGTGATCTCTCTGACAAATTATAACACAAAGGGAAGAAAGGCATGCTACCTTTCCCTATTTATCCACTATGAGACTTGAGCACATACTCAGTGATGCCTGGGGGAGCAGTGGGAGAGCCGACTAGAAGACTATGGTGCCCAAGGGAATCTTTGAAAGCTAATGGAGCAATAGCAGAGTCCCAAAAGGGCATAACTGTTTATAAGAACACGTTAGGCACCCTTTTAGGTTTTGTGGAAATACTTGGTGGTGAACATTGCAAAGGTTAGGGAGCTTGAATGTAAAAGTAGGTATAAGATCCAAAGAAATGTATTTATAATAATATTATTTAGTTTTAATATTATGTATAATAAATTATAAAATTATAAATAATAAATAAACAATAACCTCATCTGTAGCCTTATATCAGAAACTCAGATTGGATTTTACCCTTCTTCAGCTTCTGTCAGTTGAATGTGACTATATAGGGTGGGATAGGGATGAGGCAGGAACTCTAAGTTGGCAACATATTCCCATACTCCAATGTAGTAAGGTTATTTAATTGTAATGTAATTGTAATTGATGTCAGTATAACATGTGCAGCAGCCTACATCCAGTAATTGTCAATGCAATTTCAGGATTCTGTCATATATTTCAGTTCCTGTGCCCATTTCTACTAGGGCTTTGGCCGATTGCAGAGAGAGGACAAAATGTAAATATAACAGTAAAGCAGGTAGGAGCCTCACTCAAAACATTTCATCTTCAGCTAATCTGTGACAAAGTAAATCAGTCTCTCTCTCTCTCTCTCATATATATATATATATATATAAATATATATATATATATTTTATTTATTTATTTATGTATTTATTTATTTTTTCTCTACCTAAGGAAGAACAAGGTAGAGTATTTCTGGTGTACGTATATATGTTATTTGTGAAAAAACTAATTACACGTAGGCATATTTTCAACATTTTATATTTTACCATATAGGCACATGTTTACATATATTTTACTTATATGTACATAATATATATTAGTAGATTATTTTTGCTTCATATGCCTTATTTTCTTTATCAGCTTTTCAGTAGTGACTGTATTTGATTTTTCATAAATATTTCCATGGAATGTTGTTGTTGGTATTTTTTTTTTTTTTTTTTTTTTTTGAGACGGAGTCTCGCTCTGTCGCCCAGGCTGGAGTGAGTGGCGCGATCTCGGTTCACTGCAAGCTCCGCCTCCCGGGTTCACGCCATTCTCCTGCCTCAGCCTCCCGAGTAGCTGGGACTACAGGCGCCCGCCACCACGCCCGGCTAGTTTTTTTTTTAATTTTTTTAGTAGAGACGGGGTTTCACCGTGTTAGCCAGGATGGTCTCGATCTCCTGACCTCGTGATCCACCCGTCTCGGCCTCCCAAAGTGCTGGGATTACAGGCTTGAGCCACCGCGCCTGGCCGGTTTTTTTTCTTAAATGGATGAGCCACTTTTGTCCAAGGTTAATGGAGGACGTGTTGTCCTACTGATCATTTTTTAAAATTCATAAATCTATCCAGTTAGAAAATTTTAATGTTTTCAGAAAGGTTACAGGAAGAGATGTAGAGATTATGTGCTTATTAAAGAAACTGCTTTAGACATTTTAAAAATGAAAAATGCTATTTCTGGGCATTTACACAACTACAAATGTAAAATTATAATGGGCAAGGTGACTCTGGTTCAACATAGGTACATTAACTAACATCACAAGTCACAGTTACATCCAGATTGCGTGACCCTTTTGTCTAGTTTCCTGGAAAAAAACATTAGATCAGGACCCAGGTCTTATAGGAAACATAAAAAGTAGTCTTGACCTAGGGCCAAAAAGGACATTTGCAGCAAAGTTAGTGAGTGAGAAGACTGTTTAAAATATTCCGAGTGTTGCAGATTGGATTTCAGAGGACTCCGTGTTTGGAGAGCAAAACTGGTGGGGGGGTCTAAGTTTACCTGACGTGGAGAGAGGGTGGTGTTCTCTTAGCTTTAGAAGACAGACAAACAGAATATTTGCTCATAGTTCAGGTTCTGCCATATGCTTGTGTATCATAACCATAAAACATTTCATAGATATTAATATTTTACTTTGATTTTATGGCACATAAAATTGGTCAATATCAGAGAGTGTGTTATAATAATAGCGACTCCATTACTTACTAATTGCTGATCTTGAGTCTAATATTTTGCTTTTCTTAGACTTAGTTTCCCATCTGTAAAAGGGAAAAAATAGTTTTTTTGTAAACATCTTAGAAGAATTGTGAGGATTAAAAGAGAAAATATTCATGCAAGTTCTATGTAAATGTAAAGTATCTGATGAACATTACATTTAACAAACACTTGATCAGTATGTCCCCATGTACAAATAAACATAAAGATCCAGAAACTTCTTGCAAAGTAGCAGTAAAAAGAGAAGGGATAGAGGGAGGGAGGGAAGGGGAAAGGGAAGGGAAAGAATAAATCAGCCAATCTATTTAAGACACATTTTCTCTAAAAAAAAAAATAAATAAAACCCTGAATTTAGTCCTTTTGATTCTTGTGAATAGACACCATGCTCTTCACTGATGAGCTCCTATCAGAGGTACTAGACCAAACAAAACATAAGAAAACACTACTAATTCACTAGCCATAGGCTTAGAATTTGTAAAAGCAGAGAAATACTGTTTTATAGTCGTGTTATACTCTCCGTGAATATCTATCAAGATAAGAAAATTCACATATGTAAATAAGATTATAGGTAGAAAGAAAGTTTAAAGTTCTTGAAAATAAACTTTTCAAGATGCCCTCAGGCTCTTTAACAATATAATTTGCATATAAATAATTGACACCTAATTATAAATCATTTTGATCTGTTCATCAAAGCAGGTTCCAAAGGACTGCTGGTAAGCAGGGCTGTGTTTGCCTAGTTCCAATTACTGTATTAATCAAAATTTAATTGAACAACCAAGCTTAATTAATTAATTAACTAAATAACGTAAAAGAAAATGAACAGTAAAAACAGTACAATTTTACAATTATGACTGCTAGTATCAGATTAGCTTCTCCAGGACATATGAATTACTGCAGTCTTCATGCAGTTGCATTTACTTTCATTTTTTGACCCTTTAATTCTCAAATGTTTCACATTTGTAACCTTTGAACTTCATATCTCCTAACTCTGTCAAATGCAATCTTGACATGTTTGTCTTTAGCTTTCACATCCAAGCTCCAAGGTGGGTTTGTTCAGCCAGCTTATTCATAAATATTTGAACTTCACCAAAGTGTGTAGTTTTGGTTGAATGATTTACAACAGAGAAGGAGAAGATGGTGCGACATTATGACTCATAGTCACAGCTCTGGTTTTAAGACTTAGGAAAATTACAGCTACTCAGGAAGCTGAGGCAGGAGAATCACTTGAACCAGGGAGTCGGAGGTTGCAGTGAGCCGAGATCATGCCGCTGCTCTCCAGCCTGGTGACAGAGCGAGACTCAGTCTCAGAAAACAAAAACAAAAACAAACAAACAAACAAAAAGACTTAGGAAAAACTAATATGAGAAGCTTGATTAATTTTCACAGCATTTTGTTAGTCTGCTTAATTTTCGAATTCTCTTTCGTACTTAGAAAATGTGCTTGGCCTAGTAGTTCCTTTCTTTAGGATTGTTAGCAATTCCTGGAAAGGGTCTAGGGAGTAAGTAAGGCTACTGAGTTGGAAATTTTTCAGTTCTCCCTCAGCCTTTAAATAAAGCCTCTGATCTAGAAAATTGGTGAGAGCAGTGCTGTGTCTTGACTTTGGCCCAGTTACAGAGAGTTGCTGATCCATCTGAGCAGAACTCTCACTGTACTTTGCTTGGTCATAGTCGGAAGACAGGTGAGGTAGGAGAAATGGAGTCTCATCCTGGGAGTGGACATGCAACACAAAGGGAAAATATTAAAAGAGAAGCTGAGACTCAGGGTCACTGTACCTGTCAGTTTCCTTGCCCACCCCATTCCCAACCAGCACAGCCAAAAACTATCCTCCCAACATGTCAACTCTTTCTCACTCTCTTTCCCTCTTACACCTTGAGCAAATGATCACCTCTTGTTACCATGAAGCTCCCATTTTTTGACCCACTGCAAATGTGTTTGGGCAGTAGAACAAATAAAACACTCTCTCTGACTGTGTTTGGAAAGTTTTTAGAGTAATAGTATGTGAAGCAGTTGCCAGGCATGCATACTATAATGGGACGACAGGAACCATGGCTTTCTTTTTAAATTTTTGCTTCCTGCCTGTAGCATCCATTATCATACCTGGCATACCACAGGGTTCTAATAAATGTTTGGATAAGTTGTAATGGACAAATAATCTTAAAGTCACTACAGAAAGAAGTCTTGTCCTTAGGGTCTGATTTGCCAGCCATCATTGTTCTATTTCTCTCTTTTTGCTTTTTCACAAGCCCTGTTGTTTTGATGAGTGGGTGCTATAAAAACAATTTAAATTACCACAAGGTTAATTCTTACTTTGTATTGTAGTCAAAATGATGCAGATTCATAGGGAATTAAGACTGACTTGCGTGAAAGTTTAAATGTATTCTGTATCAGTCTAAAATTGAGGAGGCACTTGGCTGAACTCCGGAGGTATAGAATGTGGTATTTCATTAACATTTCCTGGTAGCTTTCAAAATGTTATCCAGTGCTCAGGCAACAATCCAGGATTCCTGCTATGGCTAATTTAAAATCCGCCAAAGTCAATGGTCATTCTTTTAAAGTTAGAAAAAAAAGCAATAAGTCAGTTCAACAATGCGGTTTTCAAGACTTCAGCATCCAGTAATGATGGACTGTGTAATCTGGAGCAACCCTGTCACTGAGGACAACTAGCAAATACGGACAAGAAATAAAAAATCATCCATTTGAGGACATCAGAGAGATAAGAGAACAATGAGGAATATCGGGCCAATATTGGAAAAAGAAAGGGACTCCTACCCTAATGATGTTAACCCAGCAATCGGGGCTGGTTTTGCCTTGGGAACTTTTGCTGATCCAGATGAGTCTGCTAAGACTAACCAGAGTTTTCACAACCTTAAAAAGGGTACAGGGCTGAACACTGAGTTTGGTAAACCATCTTTATGTTGGATTGGGACTCAAAAGGCTATGCTTCAGGAGGAAAGGTAACCCAGAAGTAAACTAGCCTTCTCCCTAGCTGTAGCCTGGCCCAGATTACCCAGAACAATCTCACTGTGAAATTGGATTAAAATAATCCTTGTTGGCCTGGTGCAGTGGCTCATGCCTGTAATCCCAGCACTTTGGGAGGCTGAGGCATGAGGATCACCTTAGCTCAGGAGTTTGAGATCGGCTTGGGCAACGTGGCAACTCCCAGTCTCTACCAAAAAAATTAAAAACAAAAAATTGCCAGGCATGGTGGTGCACACCTGTGGTCTCATCTACTCGGGAGGTTGTGGTGGGAGGATCGCTTGAGCCTGGGAGGCTGAGGTTGCAGTGAGCCAAAATGATGCCACTGTACTCCAGTCTGAGTGACATAGTGAGAACACCTCTTAAAAAAGAAAAATCCTTGTTTATTAATGACCCCCCAGGTACCTACAGAAGCAACAAAAATTCTCCTAGAGGAATATAATATTATTCTATTCCTCAAATTATTTCTATGAATGTTTTTTCTTTTCTTTTTTTTTTTTTTTTTTTTTTTGAGACAGAGTCTCGCTCTGTCGCCCGGGCTGGAGTGCAGTGGCGCGATCTTGGCTCACTGCAAGCTCCGCCTCCCGGGTTCACGCCATTCTCCTGCCTCAGCCTCCTGAGTAGCTGGGACTACAGGCGCCCGCCACTGCGCCCGGCTAATTTTTTTATTTTTAGTAGAGACGGGGTTTCACCGTGGTCTCGATTTCCTGACCTTGTGATCCGCCCGCCTCGGCCTCCCAAAGTGCTGGGATTACAGAAGTGAGCCACCGCGCCCGGCCATGAATGTTTTTTTCAAACCAAAGTCCTGCACACAACCAATGATGTAACCAACTCCATGAAGAGATAAGACAACATGAATGAGAACCAGCAGAAAAATATAGAGGACAGGAAACATCCAGAAGCTGCAGATGTCATGTGGGAATTATTAGATTGCAAAGTCACTAAAAAGAATTTAAAATTAATTTTATTTCAACAAGTGGCTGTTGAGTACTAGTCTAGACAAATTCAAGGATATAAATACAAATAGGTTATAATCTCTACTTTCAGGAAAATTAGAGTAAAGTCATAGAAAATATGTATGCAATTTTCCTCTTTTATTTATTATGTCTTTATGGAAGTACTGGTAGAATAAAAGAACAAAAAAAAGAAAAAGGTAAGAGAAATTCCTATTTTCATTAGCTTCCAAACAAGCATGAGAAAGAGGCATTTAGAGGCAAATATCACTATAAGGGTCACAAATAGGGAAAATTGACCAAGGTGATGGAAGGAATGGCTCATCTGAGAAAGTAATAATTGGGCTAGGAACAAAGCATAGGATTTTACTGGTGTTAACTTCTAAATAACAGCTTGAATACATGATTCCTTGACCTCCAACCTGTAGTGACTCTGTATCCACTATATGATAAAGTCTGTGTAACAGGCTTATTAAATTTACTGAATCAGAAGGTACAATCATTTTACAGCTAGATGTAGAATTAAATCAAATTAAATTAATTAATTAAATCTAAATTAATACTTTAGTTTACCATCCAATTTAAAGCTAGGGGTTCCTGCAGCAAGGAAGCAATATGGTAGCATGGTCTGGTTTTCTTTTCTGTGATTCCCCCTCTCAATCTCTTGCCCCTAGCTTTTAGGATCTGAGCTAGAAAAGAAAAAAAAAGACTAAGAAAAAAAGAGGTAGTCATTTAATTATATGGGTCTGCATCAACTTCTCTCTTAGCCACCAGTGATCTTACAGCAGCTGCATTCAAGTCCTGGCTTCCTTGTGAAGCACACTTGTGGGCTCTTTAGGGCCATTTCCACACTGTACAATTCTTAAAGTGGGTGAAGTATTCTCTGCTGAGTCTGTTTTGGACCCTTCCACAGCTCCCATCCCCATGCAACTGCTTCTGCCCCGGGAACACAACCCATTGTGTCTCGTCCCTGAGGCATTCTTACCCTGAAGGCAGTTCTTTCTTGGTGGCCATCTAGGAGGCACACTTGGCCACAATAATGCTGAGAGAAGAAACTGCCCTGTTGCTACCCTCACTCCCAGCCTTGCCGCTCCTACTCCTAGTGTAGCTCTTGACTCAGCTTCCCACCTTCAGGATCCTCTGGTCAATAAATACATACAACCTCTAGGTGCATGTGTGTTTCCCAGGGATTCCCTCACTGCCTTCCATTCTTGCAACTCTACTGGGAAGAACGTAAGAGCTTCTACAGCTGAACAAACATCAACTCAGGGGTGAAATGCTGGCCTTGCTTCTTTGCAGGCACCCTCAGTCTCTCTGAATGTCTTGTTCTCTCTCTCTCTTTCTCTATCTCTCCTTCTCTCTCTCTCTCTCCCCTCATTCTAAGTCCTCCCCTCTCCTCTTGACTTAGAAAGAAGAAGGAAAGGCATGTGAAATGCAAAGTACTTTTCCCCCAAGCATAAGATTCACCACCTCTATTAATGTCCTCTTTAACAAACTGAATTTTTATATAAGCCAGAAGGAGGGGTGGAGAGAAGAGGAAAAAGATGTTTTGGACTATTCTTGATAAGACTTAATGAGGTGTGTGTTGTACCTCTTAAAAGAAACTGCCCTCAGCTTTGGGATTTTAGACAAATTTATAAAGAACAAGAAGAATTGTGTTCAATATCCAGGCACATTCAGTTTCCTAATTATGCCCAAAGACACCCATGGTATGACTCCTGATTGATTACCTCTCACGCTTTTCTCCATACTTGGAACATGTTCCAAGTGTTCTCAGCTACTTGCAATGTCTCAAACATGTCTTGCTATTTCGTGCCTCTCCTAAATGCCTTAAAATCTCTGTTGTTCCCCAGTTCTTCCAAATACCCATCCATTTCTCCAAAGAAAAGCAAGTTAAGGGGTAATTATTGAATTCATTCAAAATGTATTGAATATCTTCCAAGAGATGAAAATCATTATCATTAGTCTAGGAGCTCCATGAGGCCAGAGGGTACGTCTTATTTACATTATGTTCCCAGAACAAAGTAAACATCTGTAGGAGACACGACAATGCCACTCCCAAAATATGAAGGATTGTTGAGTTGAAGGCAATTAAAAAGAAACAGATACAGGAAAGTTCTCTGCCCTCCCTCTATTTGTCTAAAAGCAGGACACACATTTACAAAGACAAAAGACTTTCTGCCCCCTCCTTCTACCACAGAGAACATAGGTCAATCACTGAAGACAACTTTAGACCCTTATCATCTAGAGATGATACCAGAGGAATCTACATGAACAAGCTGTACTAATGAGCCTTTATCTGCCATTTATTTTTCTGCTCACAGTTTCCTAACCCTAGAATTCAAAGCCCTTTTCCTTTGTCTCATCACTTCTCTAAAGTTTGCTGTTCCTTGTTGAAGATGCTACATAAGCTAAAATTTGAAGTCTCCTTTTGGAGGACTACTTATTCCCTGGTTGTCTCCATGTATATGTGAAATTAAACTACTGTTTTCCTCTTGCTGATCTGTCTTTTATTATAGGGGTCCATTCCAACTAAGGCCCTATTGTTGAAGAAAAAACATGTTATTCTCCCCTACACACCTGTAGGTATTGAAGAGTAAATGAGTAAGTTAGTGAAATAAGTATTACAAAAGGAAAAACATGGATATAAATCCAGCACGATGAGAACAAAGAAGAAAAAGGGACTCAAACTAAAAGTATCAAGAAAAGCGTTTTGAAGAAGGCGATATTTTCTCTAGACTTTGAAGGAAGGTACTATGAGGTGAATTGTGTCCCCCTAAATCCGTGTATTGAAGTTCTAATCCCCAGTACCTCAGAATGCGACCTTATTTAGAAATAGGGCCATTGCAGATGCAATTAGTTAAGATGAAGTCATACTGAGTAGAATGGGAACCTAATCCAGAAGACTGGTGTCTGTTAAAAAAGGGGAAATTTGGGAGAATACCACATGAAGATGAGACAAAGGCCAAGGAATGTCAAAGACTGCCAGCAAAACACCAAAGCTAGGAGGGAGAAGCATGAAGCAAATTCTTCCTTGAAGGCCTCAGGAATAACCAATCCCACTGACACCCGATTTCAGACATATAGCCTGCAGAATGGTGAGACAATAAATCTCTCTTGTTGAAGCCACCAGTCTGTGGTACTTTGATATGGCAGCTTTATTAAGCTAATATGGAAGAGTAAGATTTCATCAGGAAAACACTGGGAAGCACGATACAGCTTGAACAAAGGGAAGAATGGTGAGTGAGCCCTGGGAGCAGTCCACGCTCCTCAGGAGTGGAAAAGATGCTGCATGGGCTAGGGATAAATATACGGCAGAAGTTGAGATGATATGAAAAGCTTTGAGCCTGGTTATAAAGAGCTCTCAGCTGTCTTGCTGAAAAGCTAGGATTTGTGTTTTAAGTAATAGGGATATTTCCCACTGTTAAACTATGGAGAATATTAAGAGTCATGATTCAATCATTTATTTAATCAACAAATACTGTGTAACTGCTGCATTGTTCTAGGCATTGAGGATAAACTAGGGGGTAAGAGACAATAAACACATAAAATAAATGAATTTCATATTGCAATGATTGTTGTGGAAGAAAAAAGTGAGGGTAATAACTGGGGAAGATAGAGAAATAAATGTATGTCAAATAATGATATCAACTGAAGAAAAATAAATCAGGCAGATTGAGGAGATAGAGAATTCAACAGAGGGGAAGGGAGCAGAGCAGTATGTGTTATTTGAGGAGGGTGATCAGGAAAGGTGTATCTTTTAAGTGTCATTTGAGATCAGCTGGAAGCCAGGAGCAAGGCTTGGAGTATTTCCAGGATTAGCAGTTCTAGCCCCAGGGGTAGGGGTGGTGGAAGTGGTGTTTGCCTTATGGTGTTTCACTGAACAAGAAGGAAGTCATTGTAGCTGTCTTGCAGTGAGCAGAAGGGAGAGTTTGAGGAGATGAAAGAGTTTGCCAGGAGGTGGGAGATAACAGGGTATAACAATGAGAAATAATTAGAATTGCTAACTCTGGGTTCTTTTCTCTTGGGATTGCACTCAAAAAGGTGAGACTACCTCAAGATGACCACTATGAAGTCAGTCAAGACTCAGGTGTACACTTCCCATCATGGAAAGGCCAAGGAGTTGGACAGCTATCTTGAATGCTAGCACACAGCTTTTAGCACACCTGAATAAATGAAAGATCTGATGACACAGCCAGCTCTTCCAGTGAACAAAAGCAATTTCAACATTGTTGGGTGTGTGGATAGTGCTTCTAAATGTAAGTGCTGGATTTTTCACCTTGGAAAAATGATGAATTATTGAAAGGCACTCAGCTTCATTCTTCTTTCCCCGTAACACATATTATCTCATAGCATTTAATGCACAGGAGTCAGGAAACTTCACCCAATATTATATATAGAAAATGTTCTATCATTTTAAGAGTCAAGTCAGCAAGAGAGGTGATTGAAATATTTACATAATTAGAAAACTTGATCAGAATTTAAATAAATCATTGTAGACACTGTCTCCATGAAAAGCCCTAAAGCTCCCACCTAGCTCCAAATTAATGCAAAGGGAAGAATGGCACCAAATTACACACCAAACTCAAGTTATAGTAATTACTCAGACCTCAGTCAATAACCTGGCCAATTTTAAATTAGAGAGAAACCATACTTTGCAAGTATCCATGCCTATCATTTTATTAGCATTTACAAACAAAAATGAGTTCTAACAGTTCTCCGGTGTGACATGAAGTATTTTATTTTTCTTTATTTGGAGGCAGAGACATTTGCAAGAGTCATATTAAATATTTTTTTTAATGATTGCACCAAAAATCAAGGCTAAAACAGAAAATCAAACTTGGTCCTGTGCTCTGGTTAAGAGGACAATAGTCATTTCCAACTTCCCGGAGATTTGAATTCTAGCCATTGTGGGAAGACTGACAAACCTTATCTAAATTGCCATTTTTCAAAAGCTTGCTGAAAATGTGGTAGGGAAAATCATTCCCCTCCCCATTCTCACTCTTATATAAATAGAACGTAGCCTCGTTAGGATTTCATTTTAGATTCATTGGAAAGGACTGGGTTTTCACTTCTGAAGTTTCTATCTAACCAGGTAGAAAGAATGCCCATGGGGAATTAGAAAACATTTTTGAAAAAAAAAAAAAATAGAAACTAAATATTGCCTCAGTCTAGGTAACATTCAGTTATGCTTCTCTTTTTCTTTTTTGAATGTATTCCCTTGAATATAGTAAACGCAAATGATTTTAAACTCACGACTACCACTATCTGCTATTTAGAAAGCAGGATTCATCAGGTTGAATCAGAAAAATGGCACAACTGGAAAGGAACTTAGAGCTGATACAGTTTAACCTCATCCCTTTAAGAACCAATGCCCAAAGGGTTAAATAACTTGACCTAAGTGGCATAGTGAAACAACATTGCCCTGAAATTAAATATGAGTTTGAGATTCTGCTTCTGTTCGAAATGAAATATTTAAGTTCTTAGGGAATGAACTAAATTTCAAAACTCTCAGTTCTGGCTTACTGCAGTTTAATGGTTTTCATGAAATAGGATAATCATTCATTCAAAAGATCATGTATGAAATGTGTTTGGCATGTAAGTGCTTAATAAACATTAGTTATTATTGTTATGAAATAATTTTCAGCTGTTCTCAAACATTAGACATCTCTAATATGCTTGGACTTTTATGATAGAAACACCTTCCAAAGCTCAGTGCCTCAACAAGAACTATTGCTTAGCTGTGAAGCCATAGAGAAATTTAAGGACACAGGGAATGTAAGTCAACCCCATCATCTTTTACTGACATTAAAACAAGAGCATCTGCCATCACAGACTTCTTTGCTGGCCTATTTTAGGATACCTGAGATTCTGACTAAGAGTATGTTGCCCAGAGCTTCCCTGGGGAATGAGGCAATCTCAAAGTGGCTGAACACATGCATGCTCAGTAGGAACACTGGATTGAACTCATCACACGTTTTTCTAGAGGCTTTGGTCTGTGTCTGAGCCGCAGTCAAGTACAACCTGATTTATGCAAACACTGACAATACCACACCCTACTCTTCAAATCTCACCCAATAATGTCAGGTGTGGCATACCTGTCTGAGGAAGGAGGGAAATGAAAGAAAAGGGAGACTATTTCTGGATCTGGAATTTTTTCCACTCATTAGAGTCTGCATGGTTGCCCCTTCATCTTTGTTGCATCTTCACATCATGAAGATTGCTAAGTAATCATTTACTTAAAGTCTATTCCTGTGAGTTCACTAAGAACAAGGACCCTGCCAGTTTGGTTTATTTCTATTTCTCAGTATGTAGCATGGTGTCTGATATGTAGCAGACACCCAGGAAATCCTGTTGAACAAATGAATACACACTTGCATTCTTTCTGATTAGAAATGGAGCAGCCTCAGATCTTTGCACACAGGGGATGGAGTCGGATTGGAAGAGGAAAGTGAATTAATATTTATTGGGTGTCTCCTTTGTTGAGTGCATTTTCACATGTTATTTCAGGAAAGCACTCCTCAAGAAGGGTGGGCAAGAAAACAGGCCAGCTGCTTGTCTGTCTAACAGCCATGTGCATTTCACTTCAAGGCATTACATTTGTTTCTTGCTTGCTTTTCCTACTGTTCATCTGGGAGTGCTCAAATTTGGAGTCACTTTAGTTAAGCACTAATTAACCAATTAGCAATTGTCAACTTTTTTCCCTTTCTTTTTAAAGAAAAGGATTTATGGATTCATTTGTGAGTTACATTTCTGTCTAGGAATTGGCTTATGCATGTAGAAATGCTATCTTTGTAAATAAAATATAGATGTAAAATTCTATTTCCTCCTGCTCCCTAAAATCATAGACTCTGACTGTATCCCAAAGTCCTTGTCCATCTTATAGGTGATAGTATTTGCTCCCGTCAAAAGTTTCCCTGACCTCAAGAGAAAAAATATAGGTGTGGATAAACTGTTTAAGTAAATAGATACAGGCGTAATAGGTAGAGACACAATTTCTAGTTTCTGTTCTGTTTCTACTTTATGATATATTTAGATTGCTGACAAAATGTAGCTCAAAGACAATTTAACTAAAATAAAAGTGTCAGCAGCCCTTTCTTGGTAGCACAGAGTAGATCACATGTTTAAGGAATTATCCCATTTCCTGGCTTTCTCTAGATAGACCACAGTTCTGGTGACTTTACCGTTTATTAGCTCTATGACAATGAGCAACTTAATTAACCTCTTATATCTGTTGCCACATTTGTAAAATAAGGATAATAACTGTGACATTGAAGTTAGATAATACATATAAATTGCCCTTCACAGTGCCTGGTGCATAACTATTTACCAAATAAAAAGTATCCCCTGCTAGTATTCACTCAAGAAACATTTACTGAGCATTCATATATAGTAGGCATGAAGGTCAGTGCTGGAGATTTGAAGGCCATGTTGTCATAGAATTATTTTGAGGAGGAAGAACTCTAATTATTTAGATGATTTCCCGTATATGTGTTTCCCATAGAAAAGCTTCCCCTAGAGTTCATAGACAATTGAAGTTATCATCACGTATCCAGTTAATTTAGGAGTTTAGAAAGTCCAATTGGATTAATTGGGGTAATGTGAAGTTAGACCAGAATAATTATCTAAATGAACTGGGAAATTGTTGACTGTTCACAGTTAATTATTTGACTGATATTTGAACATCTTTCTGATTATGAGAGCTCTCTCCTGTGTGAGGATACAGAATCTCTCACTAGAGAAATGGAAGAAATCAGATACTATTGCTCAGCCCCCAGTTGCAGGTACATGACTTTAGCTAGCACAATTAGACTCTCTCACCTTAGAGTATGAATTGTGACAGAACTGGGCAAAAAGATAGAGACTATTTTAACCCTATGTTAGCATTTCCCCAAAATGTATGTGCTGGAACCTAATTTCCAATGTGATAATATTAAGAGATAGGGCCTTTAGAAGGTAATTAGGTCATGAGAACTCCACCCTCGTGAATGGGATTAGTGCCCTTATAAAAAAGGCTTGAGAAAGCCTTTTTGCTCCTCTCCCATGTGAGGATACAGAAACAAGTCATCATCTATGAAACAGACAACTTTCACCAGACATCAAATCTATTGGCACCTTAATCTTGGACTTCTCAGCCTCGAGAACTGTGAGAAATAAGTTTTTGTTGTTTATCAATTTCCCAGTCTATGGTATTTTTGTTACAGCAGCCTGAACAGAGTAAGACACTACATTTCCAGAAGCAAGGTTGTGAGTCTAACGATGGCTATGGATTGGCCATTAGTGTAGGTGGCTGTATAGATGTTCTCACTAGACCTACCAGTGGCAGGATTAGGCTGTGTTTTTTGATACCAAGTTTTCTTGATTCTGGCTTGTTTTCCAAGCCTGATTCTCCATCCTCTCCAAGGATTCTGTGAGTTCCCAAAATTCTTCCAGTAATTTTTTGACTTAGGTTTAACCTAAAGTTAATTTTTGTTATTTGCAACCAAAAATTGTAGCAAATATTATTGTCTTCCATTTGACTCGGTAACATAAAACTGAGATAGTTAATGGTGTCTCTGCTGTAATCTGAAACTGAGGAGAGGTGTCTTTTCTCCCCCAGGAAAAATATAGGCCTGGAGAAGAAACACTTGGCTGGCTGCAGAAAACATTTGAATGGTTGTAGAAGACACTTGTGGTAAAACAAACAAACAAACAAAGAAAGAAAGAAAGAAAGAAAGAAAGAAAGAAAGAAAGAAAGAAAGAAAGAAAGAAAGAAAGAAAGAAAGAAGGAAAGAAGGAAAGAAGGAAAGAAGGAAAGAAAGAAAGAAAGAAAGAGAAAGAAAGAAAGAAAGAAAGAAAGAAAGAGGAAGGAAGGAAAGAAGGGAGGGAAAGGAAGGACAAAAGGAAGGAAGGAAGGAAGGAAGGAAGGAAGGGAGGGAGGGAGGGAAAGGAAGGAAGGAAGGAAAAGAAAAGTTTGATTCAGGGTAATAAGTGTGTACTAGGACCACCCTGATATTTTTAGGCCTGGAGTCCAAAGCAGTGATTGTGTTTTTATGTCAGCTCTGACAACTTTGGGGCATAAACATGACTCTGCTTTAAAAACATACATATACACTCACACACCAGGAAAGGACTCCAGGAAATATTTCATTTAGTTCTTAATATATTTAAATTGTAAAGCATAAATGAATAGTTAAATGAAAACATAATTATATAAATTACTAGCCAGTGACAGCCATTAGCAGGAATGCAGACATCACATTTAATTTTTAGTCTCAATCTACTCTGTCTATTCTATTATATGGAATGGAGGAATTCCAGAATACGAATTTTATTATTTCAAGGCCAACGTTAGCCTCTTTTAAAGGTAGTAAGATGAGGGAAGTGAGGGGTCCTTAGTCAGCTGATATAGTTTGTATATTTGTTGCTGCCCACATTTCATGTTCAGAATATATAAATAGGCTCCAAATTGGATCCAGCTAGGCATCAGTTCTTCAGCTCATCTCCAAAGATAGGCATGAGCCCCTATGCAGTGTTATGCAGGTTATCTTTCCTAAATGCAGACCTAGGGGAAATGAATACATTCATTGGAAATGTTTTGTAGGAGGATTAAATGAGATGCATATGAGAGGCACGTTAGAAAGGTTTTTAGAAACATGGCTACCTGAATGCAGCCTCTTTCCTCTCCTCAACAACTCCAAGGTGCTTGCTATATGCAATCAAGCAGCTACTGTGAAATAAAATAACCAATAATGTTAAAAGGGGGAAATAAAATCAAGTATACAGATTATTCTGCTACATGTACATGAAAAATTTAAAGACAGAAACTGTCATATTTTCCTGAAAACAGAGCAAAAAGACTTTTATATTGCTCATAAGTAACCTGTACAAAATAATTAATAATGAAATTCTTATTTGTATTTATTTATTTATTTCTTTTGAGACAGAGTCTCGTTATGTCTCCCAGGCTGGAGTGCAGTGGTGTGATCTCAGCTCGCTGCAAGCTCTGCCTCCCATGTTCACGCCATTCTCCTGCCTCAGCCTCCTGAGTAGGTGGTGGGGCCCACCACCACACATAGATAATTTTTTTTATATTTTCAGTAGAGACAGGGTTTCACCGTGTTAGCCAGGAGTCTCGATCTCCTGACCTCGTGATCCACCCGCCTCGGCCTCCCAAAGTGCCCGAAGTGCTGGGATTACAGGTGTGAGCCACCGTGCCTGGCCTGAAATTCTTATTTAAAAAGAAGACTAATAGATTAAAAACCCCTAGGCAAACGCAAACAAAAAGAAAGTGAGAGCATCAATATTAAAATCAATCAAAATGGAAGTTAGGGTTAGAGGCACAAACAGGCTAGAGAAAAGCATTGTACAATGGGAGGAGTTTCCATAGGAAAGAAGGAAGAGAGAAGAGAATAGAGACAAAATTTTAAGAGATAAGAAGTAAAAATTTTCCAAAATTGATGAAAGACATCAAGCTACTGATTCAAGAACTGCTACGAACCCCAATCAGAATAAATAGTAAAAACAGGTACTTCATAGTGAAACTGCTTAAAAACAAAAATGAGAGGAAAACATTAAGACGGCTAGAAGAAATAGGACTATTATAATATAGCAGAGCAATGACAAAAGTCAGAGGATATTGGAATGATACTTTTCACAAAAGAGAATAACACAAAAAATGAGAGGGAAGGGCGAATGAAAGTTCTACAGTTCTATTTTGCTAGGGAAATGGGAAAAGTAATCATTTTTATTATAGCATAACAAGTCATTACACTGGATATAAACGGAAAAAGCAAGTATATGCTGCTTACCAGAATCATGCATTAAAAATAAGATTAAAAACCAAAGGTAGAGAAAAGACCTATAATACAAACACTTTAAGAAAAATTAAGGCATCACCACAAGGCAATGTAAGACTGTAAGGAAAACAGTATTATTTGAGATAACGAGACATTCTGTAAGAACAAAATATTAATCGACTAAGAATACATTACAACTTTAAATCTATATGAATCCAATGATATAATTAGAACAGGCAACTGCCTTTTCTGATTGAGAACTTGGCTGGAAAGCCCCACTAACTAGAAACTGCTATTGGAACCAGGATCAAGGAGAGGTATAGCAGTCTTATCACTTGTAGTCCCAGATCCTCTCTGCCCTTTTAATGTGAGTGACCTTTGATGTCTTGGAAGTAGCTGAAGATTATTGTTGTTTTTATTTTATTTTGTTTTTAGACTATTTCTCACTAGACAGATGTCCTGGATGCTGACTCACACTGAGTAGCAAGATTTTAAATTGTATCCAGATCATCTGATTTCTGGCAAAGGATATGGCCCATGGTTATAGACCTTACATGAAAATATCTTCCTTGCCTTCAAGCAACATTTACTTTGGGAAAGACCAACCTTTAAAAGTGACTAAAATACAAGGCATGGTATGATAAATGTGGTAAGAATGGTAGAATCAAAAAAAAGGTATAAAAGGCATAAGATGTTATATAGTCTAAAGAAAGTTAGAAATAAAGGCAAAACTCAAGTATCAAAAAACAAATTCAAAGTTGCTAACTCAAATGCAGCATGAGAGAAAGTCAGAATGTTACTTTCCATCTAGTGCCAGAATCGCCACAAAGATAAAATGCAACAATAATAATATCAGATCTCCGTGGGTCCTACTAGTCAGGCATCCCATCTTCTCAATATTTGCATTTAAGTATAGTTTAGAACTACTTTTAAAATTATGATTTAACATAAAAAGATGTAGAGGATCAAAATGTAAAAACATGAAGGTTCCTACGAGACCCTTTCCTCACACAGCTTTCCATGGGAACTGGCTTGCTTGACCAAGGAGTCTGATTTCTACATTCTCTGTTGAGCCTTCAGTAAGTGTGCATCTCTTTGGAGGGAATACAAACAGAGAGCTTTCACTGTCTTCAAAGAGCTGCCATGCTGTGTCAACTCAATAGGACAAAAAGAACAAAGTGAGACAAGCTGCAGCCTTCCAAATAGCCTCCAGCAAGCCCCTCCACCTGAAAGTTGCAGGGCAGAATTCTAAAAAGAAAAAAAAAAGAGGGGGGGGATTTCAGAGAATTATCTGTTTAATTATCATCATGCCTATTGTAAACTGGGCTAAAGTGGTCATAGGCCAGGCCCAACAGACTCCAGCGTCCCCTTTTTTTCATGCACTTGAACATAAGCTGAACCACAGCTCTGGATTTAAGACCTAGCCTTACATTCCTTGCATAAATGACAGGCCAATCGAAAGTCATTTATAGTGAACAGCATGTCCGAAATCGGACCAAGAGGCAAAACTAAGTTCTTTTAGTGTTACTCTTTAATCCTGCATATTGCCCTTGTCTACTTACCCAGGGAAAAGAGAGATTTGGAGTAGGAATCAGAAAAGATTCTTGATGTTGTTTACTGTGTATCTGTGTGTCTATAGAGAGAAGTGATTAATTAATTAGCTTAGTTACTCAAGCAAGGATGTTTTTAAACTATGGATTCTGGTCTCTCTCTCTCTCTCTGCACACACACACACCCCCATACACACATGGAGAGGAAGATGTGTCACAATGAGCATAACAACATTTCTGACCTCTGGGAACTTAATTTCTAGTTGAAAACAGACAGTAAGTAAGTAGATAAATTGATAATCTATAATATGTTGGGAGTGATCCATGCTATAAAGAAACAATAAAACAGAGTAATAGAGATTGAGAATGACATACAGTGAGGTAGTTACTATTTTTACATAAAGAGATTATCAGAGAAGGCCCCATTCATAAAGTGAGATTTGAACAGAGCCATGAAGAAAATGAAGGAACCAACCATTAGGATGTCTGTAGACACAGCAAAGGACCAGAAGTCCAGCAGAGGGCATAGTAAGTGAAAATGAGGTGAAGTTTGTTTAGTGTATATAAGGAACAATGAAAAAGCCACCAGAGCTAACCAGAGTGAAAATGATAAAGGGAGAGATAAGAGGGAAAGATAGAATGTCTCAGAATGATACAGAGGAAAAGTCACAAGGTGCCTTGGAGTCCATGGTAAAAACTTTAGCTCTTATTCTGTGTGAGTCCATTGGTGGATTTTGAATGAGAAGTGACATGATATGATGTACATTTCAAAATTACCACCCTAGTTGCCCATAGAAAACAGACAGAATTGGAACAAGAGCTAAAGCTGGGAGATCAAAAATGTAGAAGGTTATTGTAATAATCCAGGCAAGTGGTAATGGTAGCTTAAACTAGTGTAATAACATATTGTGACAACTTCAGTCAAATGGGATGTTCTTCCACCCAAAGTTTCATTTAGATATTGAGACTGATATTGACACACTCGTACAAAGAGGGTGTAAAAAGATTTATTACTCATATATTAAGACTTGAGGGAAAACAAGGCAGGCCTCCCAAGTTGGTCCAAACAGGGCCAAATCTGCCCTTGAGAGAGAGCAGGGAAAGCAGACTGACTTGGAGTTTTGATGGTAGTTAGAAACTGGGGATGGTTTGAGAGTTCCCACGCATGCTTTGAACTTCCTACTACTGCAGAAGGAGGGAGTTTCCAGGACTTTCTCATCAGCTTCTCTGATGTAGAGCAGAAGGCAAACAGGGAGGGGGTGAGGCTTCAAAGTATCAACAAATGAAGCCAGACTATTACACAATGGCAGATATAACAAGAGGTGTCGGATTCTGGAACTATTTCTTAAGGAAGAGGCATAATATTTATAACTGGAATGGGATTTAGGGGGTAAGAGAGGTAGAAGTTGAGGATAATTCCCTCTCTCACTATAGCTTAGCAAATAATAAAAATGTTAAAAATTAATCAAAAAACTGCTTTATTTGTTCTTGGATTTTCTCCCACTTTTAGATTGAAGATTTTATTGAAATATAAGAACCAAATCCTTTACTTCTTTTTAGTCCTCTCTAACTTTTCCAACAATTTTCCCTGGGAACTAAGAGAGTGCTCTGCAAATAGGAATGTACAAAAGGGGTTTGTTGATTGAAAGGACGTGTAATAATTTAGTCACGTGTCACTTAACAGGGATATTTTTCTAAGAAATGAGTCATTAGGCAATTTCATTGTTGTACAAACATCAGAGTGTACTTACAGAAACCTATGCGGTATAGCCTACTATACACCTAGGCTAGATGATATAGCCTATTACTGCTATGCTATGAATTTGTACAGCAAGTAATATGGTTTGGATTTGCATTCCCACCCAAATCTCATGTCAAACTGTAATCTCCAATGTTGGATGTGAGGCTTCAGGGGAGATGATTGGATTATGGAGGAAGTTTCTCATGGTTTAACACCATCCTCCTTGGTGCTGTTGTTGCAATAGTGAGTTCTTGTGAGATCCGATTGTTTAAAAGTGTGTAGGTCCTCACCCTTTCTCTCTTGCTCCTGCTCCAGTCATGTAAGATGTGCCTGCTTCTCCTTTGTCTCCTGCCATGATTGTATGGTTTCTGAGGCCTCCCCAGAAGTCAAGCAGATGCCAACACCATGCTTCCTGTACAGCCTGCAGAACCATGAGCGAATGATACCTCTTTTCTTTATAAATTACCCAGTCTCAGGTATTTCTTTATAGCAATGTGAGAACTGACTATTACAGAAAATTGGTAGCAAGGAGTGGATCATTGTTATAAAGGTACCTAAAAATGTTTAAGTGACTTTGGAATTGGGTAATGGACAGAGATTGAAAGAGTTTAGAAGGCTCAGAAGAAGACAGACAGATGATAAAAATTTGGAACTTACTAGAGACTTGTTCAATAGTTGTGACCAAAATGGTGATAGTGCTATGGACAGTGAAGACCAGGCTGAAGAGGTCTCAGATGGAAATGAGGAAACTATTGGGAACTGCAATACAGATCACTTCTGCTATACCTTAGCAAACAGCCTGGCTGCGTTGTGCCCCTGCTCTAAGGATATGTAGACTTTGGACTTGAGAGTGATAATTTAGGGTATCTGGCAGAAGAAATTTCTAAGGAGCAAAGTGTTCAAGATGTAGCCTTGCTGCTTCTATAAACGTATTCTCATATGCATGAGCAAAGAAATGATCTGAAACTGGAAGTTATATTTAAAAGGGAAGAAGAATGTAAAAAGTTTAAAACATTTGCAGCATGGCCATGTGGTAGACAATAAAAACCAATTTTCAGGGGGAAGAATTCAAGCAGACTGCAGAAATTCGCATAAGTCAAAAGGAGCCAAGTGCTAATAACCAAGATGATAGGGAAAAGGCCTAGAAGGCATTTCAGGGGCCTTTGCAGCAGCTTCTCCCATCACAGGCCCAAATGCTTAGGAAGGGAAAATGGTATTATGGGCCAGACCTAGAGACACTGCTCCTCATATCCCAGTCACTCCAGACATGGCTCACACAGGCCCAAGTACAGCTTAGGCTGCTGCTTTAGAGGGTGCAAGCTGTAAACCTTGGTGGCTGCCACATGATGGTAAGTCTACAGGTACATAGAGTGTAAGAGTTGAGGCCTGGGAGCCTCTACCTAGATTTCAGAGGATGTACAGAAAAGTCTGGGTGTCCAGAAATAATCCTGCTTCAGGGGCAGAGCCTTCATGGAGAACCTCTACTACAGCAGTGTGGAGAGGAAAAGTGAGGTTGGAGCCCCCAGGCAGAGTTCCTATTGGTGCACTCCCTAGTAGAACTGTGAGAAGAGTGCCACCGTCCTCCAGACCCCAGAATGGTAGATCCACCAGAAGCAGAAGGGTAGATCCACCCTGCACCTGGAACAGCCACCGGCACTCAACACTACCATGAGAGCAACCACAAGGGCTGAACCCCACAAAGTCACAGGGCAGAGCTTCCCAAGGCCTTGGGAATTCAACTCTGACACCAGTATACCCTGGATGTGGGAAATGGAGTCAAAGAAGATTATTTTGGAGCTTTAAGATTCAATGCCTGCCCTACTGGGTTGTGGACTTGCATGGGGATTATAGCCACTTTCCTTTGGCCAATTTCTCCCTTTTGGAACAGGAATATTTACTTAGTGCTTTTATCCCCATTGTATCTTGGAAGTAACTAACTTGTTTTTTATTTTACAAGTTCATAGTAGGAAGGGACTAACCTTGTCTCAGATAAGACTTTGAAATTTGGACTTTCGAGTTAATGCTGAAATGAGATAAGACTCTGAATGCTGTTGGGAATGCATGATAGTGTTTTGAAATGTAAGAAGTACATGATATTTGGGAGGGGAAGAGGGTAGAATGATATGGTTTGGAGCCATGCCCCGACACAAATTTCATGTCAAATTGTAATCCCCAATGTCGGAGGTAGGGCCTTGTGGGAGGTGATTGGATCATAGAAGCAGTTTCTCGTGGCTTAACATCATCCGCCTTCATGCTTTTGTTGTAATAGTGAGTTCTCATTAGATCTGGTTGTTTAAAAGTGTAGTACCTCCCCCATCTCTTGTTCCTGCTCAGGCCATGAAAGATGTGCCTTCTTCCCCTTAGCCTTCTGCTGTGATTTTAGGTTTCCTGAGGCCACCCCAGAAGCCCAGCAGATGCCAACATCATGCTTCCTGTACAGCTTGCAGAAATGTGAGCCAATAACATCTCTTTTCTTTATAAATCACCTGGTCTCAGGCATTTCTTTATAGCAATGTGAGAACTGATTATTACAGCACGTTATTGTACTGAATACTGTAGGCAATTATAACACAATAGCAAGTATTTGCATATCTAAACATAGATGAGGTATGATAAAAATATAGTATTAAAATATAGTATTATAATGTCATGGGACTACTATCATTGTATATGTAGTTTGCCATCGACCTAAATGTCATTATGTGGCATATGACTGTATATATTACAGCACTATCTTGACTTAAAACTACATGCCACCTTGCTTATTGCTCAAGCTGAATATTGACTTTAAGTGAAAATGTCTTAAATGCTCTCAATTACGAAACTGGTATTTCATAGCACAGTTTATTACAGATATATTTAAATATCTGGGGTATAATAAAGAATCTTTTACTTACAACTTTTATTTCAAAAGTGACCTTTTATTATTTTATAGCTAATTAAGAAGGCAGCTGTGCTATAATGAAAGTGTCCTAAAATAGGGACCTAAAATTCTGTTTCTTATTCTTATTTTTGCCATAAACTAAGTGAATGTATGGTCCTGGGTACCTCAGCTCTCTTCTCCGAGTCTCATTAGTGAAATGAGGGAACTGGATTCACTAAATCTCAGGATTATTTTTTCAGTGAAACTATGCAAGTACTCACAGCAAATGCAAATGTTTCAAGAACATTTGAACAATTGTGTGGATTCACACAGTTACTTCTAATAAGATCCATTATTTTTCTCTGTCTTGTCAAATACAAGGGAAAAGATTTTATGGTTAGTTAAAAGGACACTTATAGTCCCCACGTTAGAAATTTTATGAGAATTATTTTCAAGTATTTTTTAAAGTGAAACCATAAATGTCTATTGTAGAAAATAAGAAAAATGATAAACAGCATATAAGAATATTTAATAAATATGAATAGAATTGGCTGTGTCCTGCAATTCCTGATTTCTTGTGATTCAGAAATAGTAAGGTAAATAGAACCTTTATGTTATTAAAATTTAACATTCAAATAGTTTGTATACTTATAGTCAAGTGTTTTTTAAAAGTCAGTAAATTAGAGTTTGAAAAATAAAAGTTAATGGATGAGGCTGGAAGCCATCATCCTCAGCAAACTAACACAAGAACAGAAAACCAAACACCGCATGTTCTCACTCATAAGTGGGAGTTGAACAATAAGAACACATGGACACAGGGAAAGGAATAACACACACTGGGGCCTGCGGGTGGGGGAGTGGCAAGAGGAAGGACAGCATCAGGACAAATAGCTAATGCATGTGAGGCTTAAAACCTAGGTGACAGGTTGACAGATGCAGCAAACCACCATGACACACGTATACTTATGTAACAAACCCGCACGTTCTGCACATGTATCCCAGAACTTACAGTAATACACACACACATATATATATGTGGCATATACACAAACATACCCACATATATATGTGTATATGTATATGTATATGTATATGTATATGTGACTTTTAGGTAGTCTTACCTTTCAGCAGATCAAAAACAAATTAATGGATGAAAAAGACTGTAATCTTTCTTTCAATGTGTGCAACGGTCTCCTCAAAATGATTAGTGCTTATACTTGAAAAAGAGTGTATACCAGCATAAAGTTAAAATTTGTACTGGTACAAAGTTCTACTTTTGTACAAAGCAGAAAATTACTAGTGCACACCAAAGAAAAGAACAGGAAATTCCTGTTTTTCCTGACAGAACTTGTTCCCATATACCATTAATATTATTCCATGTAGCAGAATTTTTTGAGTAAGTGTTCCATAATATGTGTACTAGTTACATACAATAAAGACTTAGAACTGTACTAGAAATAAAAAATAATATGAAATTATAACTCTGTCTTTGTTTTTTAGGTCTATAGCGCAGATTAAGTATGTTTTTTTGTTATTGATTTTCCGTCTGGAAGATCTGTCTAATGCCGAAAGTGGGGTGTTGAAGTCTCCAGAAAAAATTTTATTGGCATCCAACTCTCTCTTTAGCTCTAATAATATTTGCTTTGTATATATGGGTGCTTCAGTGTTGGATCCATATACATTTAAAATTGTTACATTCTCTTGCTGAATTGACCCCTTTATTATTACACGGTGACCTTTAATGACCTTCTTTGTCCCGTCTTATACTTTTTGTATTGAAACCTACTTTGGTATATATATGGCTATTTCAGCTCTTTTTTGGCATAATTTTTTTTTCACATTCAGCTACTCTATGTCTTTTGATTAAAGAGTTTAGTCCATTTACATTCCATGTTATTATTGATAAGTAATAACTTACTCCTGCCATTTCATTATGTGTTTTCTGGTTGTTTTGTGGTCTTCTCTTCCTGCTTTCCTTCCTGTCTTCCATTTAGTGAAGGTGATTTACTCTGGTGATATGACTTAGTTTCTTGCTTTTTATTTTGTGTGTATCCATTGTATAGTTTGTGGTTTGAGGTCACATGAGCCTTGTAAATACTATCTTGTAACTCATTATTTCAAGCTAATAACAGCTTAACAATGTTTGCATAAACAAACAAGCAAAAAGAAAGCAAATAAAAATGCTACACCTAACCTTAATCCTCCCTCTTTCTAATGTTTTATTGTTTCTTTTCTGTTGTAACTTTTAAGTTCAGGGGCATATGTGCGGGTTTGTTATATAGGTAAACTCTGGTCATGGAGGCTTGTTGTACAGATTATTTAGTCACCTAGGTATTAAGCCTAGTATGAATTAGTTATTTTTATTATTTCTATCCTCCCTCCCACCCTCCACCCTCCAGTAGGCCCCAGTGTTTGTCATTACCCTCTATGCATCCATGTGTTCTTATCATGTATCTCCTACTTATAAGTGAGAACATGCAGTATTTAGTTTTCTGTTCCTGTATTAGTTTGCTAAGGTTAATGGTCTCCAGCTCCATCCATGTTCCTGCGAAGGACATTATCTTGTTCTTTTTTTATGGAGGCATAGCATTCCATGGTGTATATATACCACATTTTCTTTATCAATCTACTTCTGATGGGCATTTAGGCTGATTCCATCTCTTTGCTATTGTGACTAGTGCAGCAATGAAATATGTGAACATGTGTCTTTGTGATAGAATACTTTATATTCTTTTGGGTGTTATTCCAGTAATGGGATTGCTGGGTTGAATGACAGTTCTTTTTTAGGTCTTTGAAGAGTCACCACACTGCTTTCTACAACCTCACCAGCACGTGTTAGTTTTTGACTTTTGAATAATAACCATTCTGACTGGTATGAGAGGGTATCTCATTGTAGTTCTGATTTGCCAGGTCCATTTGATCCAATGTTGAGTTCAGGTCCTGAATATCTTTGTTACTTTTCTGCAATAATAATATGTCTAATACAGTCAGTGGAGTGTTAAATTCTCCCATTATTATTGTGTGGGAGTCTAAGTCTCTTGGAAGGTCTCTAAGAACTTGCTTTATGAATCTTGGTGCTCCTGTGTTGGGTGCATATATATTTATGATAGTTAGGTCTTCTTGTTGAAATGAATCCTTTACCATTATGTAATGCCCTTCTTTGTCTTTTTAAAAATCTCTGTTGGTTTAAAGCCTGTCTTTTCTAAAATTAGTATTGCAACCCCTGCCTTTTTCTGTTTTCCATTTGCTTGGTAGACTGTCCTCCATCCCACTGTTTTGAACCTATGGATGTCATTGCATGGGAGATTTGTCTCTTGAAGACAGCATGCCAAGGGTCTTGGTTCTTTATCCAGCTTGCCACTCTGTGCCATTTAATTGGAGGCATTTAGCTCATTTACATACAAGGATAGTATTGATACGTGAGGATTTCATCCTGTCATCATGATGTTAGCTGGTTATTATGGAGACTTGTTTGTGTGGTTGCTTTATAGTGTCGCTAGTTGGTGTAGTTTAATATGTTTTTATAGTGGCTGGTAATGATCTTTCCTTTCCATGGTTAGTGCTTCTTTCACGAGCTCTTATAAGACAAGTCTGGTGATGATGAACTCCCTCAGTATTTGCTTGTCTGGAAAGGATATTATTTCTTTTTCACTTATGTATCTTAGTTTGGCCAGATATGAAATTCTGTGTTGGGATTTCTTTTCTTTAAGAATGTTGAATATTGGCTCTCAATCTCTTCTGGCTTGTAGGGTTTCTGCTGAGAGGTCTGCTGTTAGTCAGATGGGCTTCCCTTTGTGGGTAACCCGACCTTTCTCTCTTCCTATCTTTAATATATATTCTTTTCATTTTGACTTTGGAGAATGTGATAATTATGTGAATGATAATCCCATATTTCTTGAAGGTTTTGTTTACTTCTTTCCATTATTCTTTGTCTATTCCTGTTTGACTGTCTTATTTTAGAAATCCAGTCTGTAAAGTTTGAGATTGTTTCCTCAGCTTGGTCTATTCTGCTATTAACATTTGTGATTGCATTATGAAATTGACGTAGTGTATTTTTCAGCACTATCGGGTCTTTTTAACTTTTGATGTTTCTATTTATATCTTATTGTACTGTCTGTGTCCTGAAAAGTTGTAATTATTATTTTTGATTGTTTTGTTGTTTATTATTTCTAATTAGAATAAGGATAGTTTACACACCACAGTTACAGTGTTATAATATTCTATGTTTCTCTATGTACTTACTATTACCAGTGAGTTTTTTTTTGCCTTCAGTTGATTTCTCATTGCTCATTAATGTCCTTTTCTTTCTGATTTAAGTACTCCCTTTAGCATTTCTTGTAGGACAGGTCTGGTGTTGCTGAAGTCCATCAGTTTTTGTTTGTCTGGGAAAGTTTTTATTTTTCCTTTATGCTTGAAGAATATTTTTTCCTGGATATACTATTCTAGGGTTAAAGTTTTTTTTTTTTCTTTTACCTTAGTATATCATGCCATTATTTTCTGGCCTATAAGGTTTCCACTGAAAATCCTGCTCCATTGTATGTTATTTATTTCTTTTTTTCCCCCTTTTTTCTTTCTTTCTTTCTTTTTTTTTTTTTTTTTTTGAGACAGGGTCTCACTGTTGTCACCCAGGCTGGAGTGCAATGGTGAGTTCTTGGCTCACTGCAATCTCCACCTCTCCAGTTCAAGCAATTCTCCTGCCTTGGCCTCCCAAGTAGCTGGGATAATAGGCGCCTGCCACCACACCTGGCTAATTTGTTTGTATTTTTAGTAGAGACGGGATTTCACCATGTTGACCAGGCTGGTCTTGAACTCTTGACCTCATGATCTGCCCACCTTGGCCTCCCAAAGTGCTGGTATTACAGGCATGAGCCACTACACTTGGCCGTATGTTATTTCTTTACTTTTGTTGCTTTTAGCATCCTTTCTTTATCCTTGACCTTTGGGAGTTTGACTATTATGCCTTGATGTAGTCTTATTTGGGTTAAATATGCTTGGTGTTCTATTACCTTCTTGTACTTGGATATTTACATCTTTCACTAGCTTTGGAAAGTTCTCTTCCCTTTGAATTGTTATTATCTCTTTGCATAAATTTTCTACCCTGTGTCTTTCTTTACTTCTTTAAGGTCAATAACTCTTAGAGTTCCCCATTTGAAGCTATTTTATAGATCCTGTAGGCTTTGTTGTTTTCTATTCTTTTTTTTTCTTTTGTCTCCTCCAACTGTATATTTCAAATAGCCTATCTTCAAGTTGACTAATTCTTTCTTCTTCTTGCTTGATTCTGCTATTAAATAACTCTGATGCATTCTTCAGTATGCCTATTGAATTTTTCAGCTTCAGAATTTCTGCTTGATTATTTTTAATTATTTAATTCTCTTTGTTAAATTTATCCAGAATTATCTGGATTACCAGGCAGAGACTGTTGTTCTCTTTCCTTCCTTTTTTTCAAACATACGGAGTCTCTCTCTCTCTGTTCTGAACCATCTAAACCTAGGGATGGAGTGATGCAAGTACCCCTGCAGCCACCAGCACTATGACTGTACTTGTCATATTGGTCAGAGCTAAAGTCAGCACAGTAATGGATCTCACCCAAGGACTGCTGTAACAACTCCCTGACTACCGCCTATGTTCAATCAGGGACCTGGTGCTCTACAACCAGCAAGTTGCAAAGCCAGCCAGGTCTGTGTCCTTCTTTTCAGGGCAGTGAGGACCCCAAGACCTTGAGTGGGTCCAGAAGTGCCATCCAGAAGTCAGGGACTAGAGTCAAAAACCTTAGATGTCTACTTGGTGTTCTATTGTATTACAGCTGAGCTGGCACTCAACCCACAAGATGCAGTGCTTCCTACTCTTCCCTTCTGTTTCCAAAGGCTGAGGAGCCTCACCCTATAGTTACTCCTACCGCAGACTTACAGGGAGTACTGTCAGATGACCACTGATGTTCCCTTAAGGACCAAGGGCTTTTCAATGAAATTGTGGTGACAGCTGCCTGGCTTGGACTCACCCTTTAGAGTAGTAAACTCCCCTCTGGTGCAGGACAGATTCAGAAATGCCATCCAAGAGCCAAGTTCTGGAATTGAAGACCCCAAGAGCCTGTTTGCTGCTCTAATTCCCTGTTGCCAAGCTGATACCTAAGGTGCAAAACAAAGTCCCCTTTACTTTTCCCTCTGCTTTTCTCAAGAAGAAGGAGTCTCTTTTTGTCTTTACAGCATCCGGGAATGTGATGAGTCTCACCTGAAGCCAGCATGTCTTAGAATCTCACTCAAGGCCCATGACATATTACCTGGTTATTGCTTGTGATTATTCAGGTTCTTAAGACTGTTCTGTTAACAGGTGATGAATCCTGCCAGGACTGAGCCAGTTCCTTCGATATAGGAGTTAAGAAGTAATCACTTAGGCTGATAGTAAGGGCATGGGAGTCCTTGGTAAGGCTTTACTTTTTAATAAAAAACAGCTGCAAACCATTTTCTAACAAAGAGCAGCCTGTAATTTCAAGCTGCAGACATAGGCAAGCAAGCTAGGAGCTTGCACGGGTGAATGCCAGCAGGAACTAGGGACTAGACATGTTCAAGATGGCGGCTCCATCTTCCCTTCCCTGCCAGCCATGTGTACAGTAAGGAGCAGACACGAATGGCACTGGCCAAAGAGAGTTTATTTGCATAATAAGATTAGGGTGGGGCAACTAGCCTTCCCTGCACACTATGTAAATGTCACACCTGATGGAACCAATCTGTGATCCTTACATAAATCAGACACTGCCTTCTCAAGCTGAGCTATAAAATCCAGCGTATCCACCACCAGCTGGTTTTTTCCACTCAGAGGACACCTCTCTCTCTACAGAGAGAGCTGTTTTTCTTTCTCTTTTCTTCTGCTTATTAAACTTATGCTCCTAAACTCGTCATGTGTGTCTATGTCCTAAATTTTCCTGGCATGAAATGATGAACCCTGTATATATACCCCAGAGAACATAGCTGCTTCATATTGGGGACCTCATCCAGGATACCAAGGTACAACATTCATTAAAATGGTGAGTGGAGGAGCACACTCAAACTCTGTCCTTTCATTTCAGGGTTCTCAGCCTCCATTTCAGAACTACATAAAATCAGTAACAGGCATTCATCAGCCAGTTAAAAACAGTTAACATGGCTGCTGTTCTTAAAGACTCAGATGTGAGGCTCACTGGGGAGAACATGGAGAACAATCCACAGGTTGTTGGACATATTGGCCATATTTTAACCAACTTCCATTCGCAGAGGACTTAGCTGTCACATGGGACTGGAAGAGGTTTTGGAGCAACTGAGGTTTTCTGGATGGGGCTACCCCCCAATGTTATCTAAAGGCTTCTGGACTGACTCCAGCCTCCAACTACCCAATGGGATGTTGGCAACAAGATATCCAAATTTTCTATCATAACTTCCTCCTTTTCTTTTCATGACCACCTTATCTCTTGTCCTCTCTATGTATGCAATATACAGGAAGTTTTATAGTTCAGCGAAGTAATCTTTTTTTGCAAGATCAGGGAATGTTATAGTAACCAGAAAAATAGCTCAAGGGAAGGTGTCTTTGTGATTTTCTAGGAACAAAGGGTCCCCCGCCCACAGTGAGCATCACTCTCTGCCCTTGGTCTGGAGAGCATATGACATTTCCAGGTCTGTCTCTGTCCTTGGTCTAGAGAGTACATGGCACTTCCAGGTCACTCTCTGCCCTTGGTTTGGAGAGAACATGGCATTTCCAGGTCTCTCTGCCCTTGGTCTGGAGAGCATATGGCATTTCAAGGTCAACAGCGCCACCCAGGGGATCCTCTCCATGTGGTGCATTGTTGGTCCTTTACCAGAACACTCTAGCTTCCCAATTCTCTTCCCTTTTTGTGTCTCTCTACTTGAAACCAGGCTTCATGCTGCTTCTGTAAATGGGAAAATTCTACCTTCAACAACTAGGCGTAAAATACCCTCAGAAGTGAAATTTTAGTATCAATACTCTTCTATCAGCAGGAAAATGGCCATTTGGTCCCTCCATTCTTTAAAGGAACCTATTCTGCTTCCAATTAGAATGGTACTTAATTAGTGAGTGGATTTTAAGTTCAGAAGGTAACTGGAACCATTCTCTAAGGGTAAACGTTTTAGCATGGGCCATAATAGCAAGATATAGAGCTCAAACTAGAACACTTTCTCAGTTAAGGAGGCAAGTGGAAAAGTTGCCCAAATGCAACAGTCACATAGTCTCTCCTGAGATCCATTGTTTGGGGAGCCAGGCAGGCCACACAAGTCTAGGAAGTCAAAGGACAATCACAGGCAAAGGACTTTAGTCGCGTGGGTGAGTGTGACTAATTCCAATCGCTTCATTCCTCTGGTTCCATGTCTGGGGGTCATGCCTGCAACCATGGGTGGCACGTTCAACAAGGTGCCAAGACCCAGGAACCATGGAGTGAATACAGCACAGGGGATGTGCCCACTGTCTTCCCCACCACTTTGGGTCACACCAAAAGGAAGGAGACTAAATAGACACCTTCTTCTCACATCTCTTCTAAATGGGTAACAGACTATCTTCAGCTTGCACACCTCTGGAGTGTATTCTGGAGCACAAGGACTCCTTTGACCCTGAAACTTTAAAGAAAAAGTGGCTCATTTGCTTTTGCACAAGAGTATGACCTTACTAGACCGTCGAGAGTGTTGCACAATCAACCCAACTCTTTTAGCAGTCATATCAGGCAGGCCTATAGAGAATGATTCTCCAAAGTTAGAGAAGCAACTTCGGGGGGAACAATGTTTGAATCTCCCTTATTCAGTTCCCTAAACCCTCAAGTTCCCTAATTATTGCAGGACCTTAGGCAAGTAAAGAGAGGCTTAGGTCAATTTTCTGATGACCCTGATAGATATATAGAAGCCTTCCAAAATTTAACTCAGGTATTTGACCTCTCATGGAGAGACGTCATGCTGCTCCTAAGCCACACCCTAATTGCAGCTGAGAAGCAGGCAGCTCTACAGGCAGCAGAGAGATTCAGAAATGAGTACTATGTCTCCTATAGTAGGCCTGAAAGGAAAAGAGGAAATAGGGAAGGCAGAGAAATAATGGAAACACCATTCCAAATAGGAAGGGAAGCAGTTCCTCTTGAAAACCCTAATTGGAACCCCAATGATGCTACAGATGAATGGAAAATGAAACATTTTTAATGTGCATATTGGAAGGCCTACCAAGAACCAGGGCTAAACCTCTGAATTACTCTAAACTGTCCATGATAGACCAAAAGTCAAATGAGAGTCCTGCAGCTTTTATGAAAAGACTGAGAAATACTAATAAAGCACACTTACCTATCCCCTGAATCAATGGAGGGACAGCTCATCCTAAAGGACAAGCTTATTATACAGGGAGCTCCTGATATTAGAAGGAAACTACAGAAGCAAGTTATAGGACCAGATGCACCTTAGAGATCCTCCTGAAGGTGGCCACTTCAGTCTTTTATAATAGGGACCAGGAGGAGGACCAGGAGAAAGAGAGGAAGCAAAAGAGAAGGACTAAGGCTCTTGTAGCTGCTTTGCACACTTGCAAATTCCAGGATCCCTGAGATGCATCCACTAATTGCTATTGGTGTGACAAGTCAGGGCACTTTAAGAAGGAGTGCCTAGGCAGCAAGAAGAAATCACCATGACCCTGTTCAGTATGTGGCAGGGGACCACTGGAAATTGGACAAAGGTCACCAGGCTCAGAATCAGTCTTTCAGATGGTACAACAGGACTGATGCGTCCCGGGACTCAGACCCCCAGCTCCAGTGGCTCATATTGCCATTATAGCACAGGAGCCCTGGATGATTCTGGAAATTGAAGTAAGGAAGGTGGATCTTCTTCTGGACACTGGAGTCAGCCTCTCCCTGCTCCTTTCTAATACAGGCCTTCCCTCTTCCCATAGCACAACCATGAGGGGAGTCTCAGGAAAGATTCGAATTTGATACACTTTTTTCAACCCGTTAGTTGCAGATGGGGAAGCCTACTATTTACACATGCCTTTTTAATCATGCTAGAAAACATTATTAGGTTTTTATTTTTACCTTTGTTAGGTGGAGACATTTTACCTCACATGGGGGCCCATATCTTTATAGCCCCAGGACAATCTTTTTGTCTCCCCCTGGTGGAAGCTAATGTCAATCCAGAAGTATGGGCAACTCAAGGAAGAACAGGTTGAGCTGTAACTGTTAGGCCGATCCAAATTCATCTTAAAGATCCCACTTCTTTTCCTAAGCAGAAACAATATCCTCTAGAGCCAGAGGCTAGGAAAAAGCTAGAAGCCATTATTAATAACCTGAAGATGCAGGGCCTCCGTAAACCCTACAACAGCCCCCACAATACCCCAATATTAGGAGAGTACAAAAACTCAATGAGAAATGGAGACTAGTTCAGGACCTCCATCTCATTAATGAGGCTGTAGTCCCAATCCATCCAATACTACCTAATCCCTTTACCTTGCTGACCCAAATACTTGAGGGAACTAAATGGTTTACAGTCCTAGATTTAAAGGGTGCCTCAGGAATTTCAAGATAACCCTCATTTGTTTGGACAGGCATTGTTAAAAGACCTCTCTGAGTTTTCCCATGTTCAGGGCAAGGTTTTGCAATACATGGACAGTATTTTTTAGGCTATGGATATCTGGGTATCGTGAGATAGCTCATCCTGTGTATCATCACATAAGAGAAATTCAAGGGGCTAAAACTCATCTCCTAACCTGGGAACCTGAAGCTCAAAAAGCTTTTATCCAGTTAAAGTAGGCCCTACTTAAAGAACCAGCTGCCTGCTTTCCTGTAGGAAGGGCCTTCAATCTTAATGTATCAGAAAGGAAGGGAATGGCTCTGGGAATCTTAACACAGGCCCGAGGATCAGTTCAATAGCCAGTGGGTTACTTGAGTAAGGAACTTGATTTGGTGTCTAAAGGATGGCCAGTATGCCTCCAAACCATTGCCACAGTGGCCCTACAGTTCCCAGAAGCCTCAAAATTAATCCTGGGGCATGACTTAACTGTTTATACCCCATATAATGTGGTGGGATTACTGTCCTCTAAGGGAAGCCTTTGGTTAACACACAGCAGACTCCTTAAATATCAAGTTCTACTGTTAGAGGGTTCTATAATCCAGTTAAAAACTTGCTCTCACTTAAACCCAGTCACTTTCCTCCCCAAGGGAGCTGGGAAACTTGAACGTGACCGTGAACAAGTTGTAGTACAGACCTATGCAGCCAGGGAAGATCTCAAGGAAACTAACCTAGAAAATCCAGATTGGACCCTTTTCACAGATGGAAGCTCCTTTGTAGACTAAGGAGTCTGTAAGGCAGGATATGCAATAGTCACTCTGAATAATGTTATTGAAGGTGCATCTCTCTTTCCAGGCACAAGCGCCCAACTAGCCCAATTGATAGCTCTTAGAAGAGCACTTGAATTAAGCAAGGGAAAAGTAGCTAACATTTACACTGACTCCAAGTGTGCTTTCCTAGTTCTCCATGCTCATGCTACCATTTGGAAGGAAGGGCACTTTCTTACTACCTACCACCAATGGATCTCCTATAAAATACCATCAGGACATTAACAGGTTATTATCTTTAGTTTTTATTCCATGAGAAGTAGCAGTGATGCATTGTAAGGGACATCAGAAGGGAGTAGATTAAATAGCCAAAGGAAACAAGCTAGGTGGTCAGGCAGCCAAGTCAGCAACAAGGAAGCCTAATGACATCAACACACTTGAAGGCCCTCTACTGTGGGAAGGCACCACAAGAGAAATCAAGCCTCAGTACTCCCCTGCAGAAATAGAATGGGCCACTTCTTGTGGGTAAACCTTCCAGCCCTCTGGATGGCTGCAGTCAGAGGATGGCAAGCTCCCCTTGCCAGCCTCTAGCCAGTGGAAAGTACTTAAATTCCTTCACCAAGCTTTTCACTTGGAAAAGGATAAAACTTATCAATGTGCCCAGAGATTGTTTTCAGGAAAGAATGAACTAAGAACAGAAAAACAGTTTGTTAATTCTTGTGAAGTCTGTCTTAAAAATAGTCTCTTGGGAAGATGGCTCCTTCCTCCTCAAACCCAAAGGATGGGAAGCTATCCAGGGAAGGACTGGCAGATAGACTTCACTCACATGCCAAAGACGAAGGGCATCCAATACCCCCTGGTACGGGTAGATACTTCCACTAACTAGGTGGAATCATTTCTATGCCATATAGAAAAGGCCTCTGAGGTAGTAAAGGTGTTAGTTAATGACATTATTCCCCGTTTTGGTCTACTTAAGTACCTCCAAAGTGGCAACCACTCCTCATTTAAGGCAGCCATTTTACAGGGGGTCTCAAAGGCACTAGGCATACAGTATCATCTCCATTGTGCTTGGAGACCCCAGTCTTCAGGAAAAGAAGAGAAGACAAATGACATCATCAAAAGACACCTCAGAAAACTGTCCCAAGAAACTCACCTTCCTTGGGTTACCCTTCTTTCCACGGCTTTATGTGGGTAATAAATGCCCCTTCAAAGTTATGTCTAAGCCTTTCTGAGATACTGTGTGGATGGCCTTTTCTCACCAATGATTTATTATTAGACTAAGGAATCTAATAAGAAAGGGGTTCTCGCAACTCTGACCAGTGCCCCATCCTGCTGTGGCTAGGTTGATATACAAGGTGCAAGACAAAGTCCTCCCCACTCTTCTCTCTTCTCTCCTCAAGCAGGAAGAAGTGGTCTCTTTTGGAGCCAGAAGCGGTTTTCCCTGGGGTTAGAGGAGAGGTGATGTCAGCACTCCTTTAGCTATCCCAGCTTGTGTCTCAGTAGGTCATATGTCAGCCCAGTTCAGCGCTAGGACTTGCCTAGAAACTGCAGTCCTTGTGGCCTAGAATGCCTTTCAAGTTTATTTAGGGCCTCATTCCGCTTTAGCCTGTGGTGGTGAGTCTTGCAGGAACTCAAGTTCCAACTGCTTGAATTAGTGATTCTTCTCTGGCTAGGGCTGGTTTAAAGACTCCGTCTGTGGATGGGCATTAGCTGAGTTTGGTCCAGTTTTGCTTTCTGCTATAACAGAGCAGCACTGAGTTCAATGCATTACAATGTCTTCACTCTCCCTCTCCTCAGCACACAGAAACTCGCTCCACACCACTCTGTAGCCACCAGGGGCTGGAGATCAATGGCTTCGGTGATTCAAGAATGTTTTTTCTATCTCTTTAGTGCCTCTTTCAGCAATGTGAAGTTAAAACCAGGTACTGTGAATGCTCACCTTATTTTTGGTTCTTTTGAAGGTACTTTTTGTGCATGTACATATTTGTTAAATTGGTGTTCTTGTGGGGCAGGGGGAATGATTGGCAAAGCCTTCCATTCTGCCACCTTTTTCTGCTCCTTCTATCTAATTTTTTTTTTTTTTTGACAAGTAAGGAAGAACCTTTAGAATTGATGTACTCTGGTTGAGAAAAAAGGTATATCTCACAGACAGTACAATCCAATCTGTATTAGTCTGTTCATACACTGCTACTAAAGAGACTGGCTAATTTATAAAAGGAAGAGGTTTAATTGACTCACAGTTCAGCATGGCTTGAGAGGTCTCAGGAAACTTACAATCATGATGGAAGGGGAAGCAAACATGTCCTTCTTCACATGGTAGCAGCAAGAAGTGCAGAATGAAGAGGGGTAAAGTCTTTTATAAAACCATCAGATCTCATGAGAACTCACTCAGTCTCACCAGAACAGAAAGGAGGTAACTGTCCCCATGATTCAGTCACCTCCCACCCGGTCCCCCCCATGACATGTGAGGATTACGGGAACTAAAATTCAAGATGAGATTTGGACACAAAGCCAAACTACATTATTCTGCCCCTGGCCCCTCCCAAATCTCATGTCCTCACATTTCCAAACACAACATGCCTTCCCAAGAGTCCCCCAAAGTCTTAACTCATTCCAGCATTAACTCAAAATCCCACAGTCCAAAGTCTCATCAGAGACAAGGTAACTCCCTTCTGCCTATGAACCTGCAAAATCAAAAGCAAGTTAGTTACTTCCTAGATACAATGCAGGTACAGGCATTGGGCAAATACAACCTTTCCAAAAGGGAGAAATTGGCCAAAACAAAGGGGCCACAGGCCCCATGCAAGTCCAATATTCAATAGGGCAGTCATGAAACCCTAAAGTTCCAAAATGACCTCTTTTGGCTCCGTGTCTCACATCCCGGGTGCATTTATACAAGAAATGGGCTCCCATGGCCTGGGGCAGCTCCACCCTTGTGACTTACCAGGGTACAGCCCCCTCCTGGCTGTTTTCACAGGCTGGCATTGAGTGTTTATGGCTTTTCCAGGTGCATGGTGCAAGATATTTGTGTATCTACCATTCTGGGATCTGGAGGACAAAGGTCCTCTTCTCACAGCTCCACTAGGCAGTGCCTCAGTAGGGACTTTGTGTGGGGGTTCCATCCTCACATTTCCCTTCTGCACTGCCCTAGCAGAGGTTCTCCATGAGGGATCTGCCCCTGCAGCAAACTTCTGCCTGGACATTCAGGAATTTCCATACATCCTCTGAAATCTAGGCAAAGTTTCCCTGATCTCAATTCGTGTCTTCTGTGTACCCACAGGACCAACACCACATGAAAGCTGCCAAGGCTTGAGGCTTGCACCCACTGAAGCAACCATCTGAGCTGTACCTTGGCTCATTTTAGTCATGGCTGGAGCAATTAAGATGCAGTTCTGAGGCTGCACGCAGCAGGGGGCCCCTGGACCTGGCCCAGAAAACCATTTTTCCCTCCTAGGCCTCTGGGCCTGTGAGAGGGGCTGGCAGGAATGTCCCTGACATGCCCAGGAGACATTTTCCCCAATGTTGTGGTGATTAACATTTGATTCCTCATTACTTATACAAATTTCTGCAGCTGGCTTGAATTTCTCCCTAGAAAATGACTTTTTATTTTGTGCAGAATCATCAGTTTGGAAATTTTCCAAACTTTTATGCTCTGCTTCTTCTTGAATGCTTTGCCATTTAGACATTTCTTCCACCAGATACCCTAAATCATCTCTCTCAAGTTCCACAGATCTCAAGGGCAGGGGCAAAATGCCACCAATCTCTTTGCTAAAGCATAGCAAGAATCACCTTTACTTAACTTTCCAAGAAGTTGCTTATCTTCATCTTAGACTACCTCAGCCTGGAATTCATTTTTCATATTACTATCAGCATTTTGGTTAAAGCCATTCAACGAGTATCTAGGAAGTTCCAAACATTCCCACATCTTCCTGTCTTTTGAGTTCTCCAAGTCTCTAGGAAGTTCTAAACTTTCTCACATTTTTTTCTGTCTCCTTCTGAGCTCTCCAAACTGTTCCAGCCTCTGCCTGTTACCTAGTTCCAAAGTCACTTTCACGTTTTTGGGTATCTTTATAGCAGTGCCCCACTACCCAGTACCAATTTACTGTATTAGTTCATTCTCACGCTGCTAATAATGACATACCTGAGACTGGGTAATTTATAAAAGAAAAAGGTTTAATTGACTCATAGTTCAGCATAGCTGGGGAGGCCTCAGGAGACTTACAATCACGGCAGAAGGGGAAGCAAACACATCCTTCTTCACATGGCTGCAGCAAGGAGAAGTTCAGAGTGAAGGCTGGAAGCTCCTTATAAAACCATCAGATCTTGTGAGAATTCACTCACTATCACGAGAACAACATGGAGGTAACTGCCCCCATGATTCATTTACCTCCCACTGGGTCCCTCCCATGACACAAAATTTGTGGAAACAAAATTTCAAGATGAGATTTGGGTGGGAGCACAAACCTAAACCATATCACAATTCAACTAAGATTACTCTCTTAAACAACTCCAGTGGCTATTTGCTATATCGGATGAATCCCAACCTTCATTTTTCTCAATGCTTGCTCAATTTAGTGTTCATTTTGATAATTCCGTTTTATAGTTCAGTTCAAGTTATATCATGCTTTGCAATCTAGTTGCTATTTTGTGGACCTGTCCATGGTACCACACACAGGTTTTTGAAAGGGAAGGCAGTGACTGTTCTTTGTATGCCTAGAACCTTGCACAGTGCTTAATACATGAGAGGCTTTCCATATATGTTTGCTACATTAAATAAATGAGTTCTGTACAGTTCAAGCAGTTATTGAAGAACAAATAATCAAAATACCATTTTGTCTTTTGCTCTAATGTGAGCTAAACAATTTAGATTTAGTGATTTAGAAACACTATTTGAGTTGCGTGGGAACAATTTCCATATCCACTAGAATAGAAGATATTTCCATATAAGAGAGAAGGTTGGGAAATTTATCAGTAAATTCGAGGCAGAGTTAAGATGGCACCTGTCTCATGGAAATAGGTGAAAATCAAAATGGGCTGAAAGCTAGGCTAGAAACAGATGATAATGTACAAGGTCTTTGTGGATACTAGAAGGGAGTTTTTATAGGATTGTAGCTGTTCTTAGGAAAAGAATTTTCATGTTGTTTATATGTTACTGTTTAATGTTATATACTTCACAACCACTGGCAATTTAAAAACCCTCTCCCATAGCTCAGTTATGTTGAGGGTTAATAATGTTAAGATGTTTTTCCCATTATTGAATCAGTTTTAAATTAAAGAGTGAATAGTGGCAATAATAATGAAAGTGAGAGAACCCTGCAGAAAGGTACCAGCCATGAGTTAGACAAAATATTCTTTGAATATTGTCTCCCCAGAGCTTCCATCTTTTCAAACCTTAGGAATTTCCTGTTTGATTACAAATATCAGCAAGTGATACAAATGAATAAAATAAAATTTCCCTCAGCAGAGTTTATCTTAACTTACATAAATGACTCCTCATAGCTCTTACACCTTGATGTCTACCACCAGTCATCAACTCTTTCAAAATTTCTGGGACCAATCTTGACTGTAGGAAGGGACATGTACATAATATCAGCCCAGTGCCTTGCGGCTCAACTTTAAGCCACCTTATTATTACTTGTCTTTAAAAGTGGGTGATAATTTTGATAACTTACATTTTGCTTCTATTACTAAGACATCGCTCTCACCTCAGCACCTGGTTTTGTAAGAGGCTTAGAAAACCAAGGAAGTGCAAGGCTAGGCTCTGCATTCTAAGGGGAAATAGCAGAGTTGTTTCTAGGGCATAATTTGAGGGTCTAGTTGTAGACAAATATGTTGTAGAACAACATGTGAGAGCACAGCATGGGGTCACAGAGTGGCCTACCCAGTCAACAAAGCATAAAGGTGAGAATCATAGTATTCAGAAACGTAGGTGTTGATTGGCAAAGTTTCAGACTATCTAGATTCTATCCTTGTTTCCAGACCTTGGAAACTTTTTAAAAAATGTCTTAATATCCCATTCTACCCCTGAGGCAGCACATAGCTATGGAAGCCTTAACTTACTAAGAACTGATAACTTCTTTAGATTATCCTAGGTTAATTCATCATTCAAAACATATTTACTGTTTATTAAATGTGTTAGATAATAATAATTGATTGTCAG
The DNA here is from genome assembly GCF_008728515.1 of Papio anubis. Taxonomy (NCBI): domain Eukaryota; kingdom Metazoa; phylum Chordata; class Mammalia; order Primates; family Cercopithecidae; genus Papio; species Papio anubis. The sequence continues at coordinate 39,303,491 of NC_044984.1, forward strand.
GCATTGTCCTGGGGTTTTGTAATTGTAGCATTGAAGAGAAAAACGAAAACAAGCAAAAGCATCTATGCTCATGAAATTCACAGTCTGCTAGATCCCGTCTCTCAACAGCCACATGCCTCCAGCCCTACCAGGAGGGCTTTGTGGTCCCAGCCTGAGGTCCACCTGGAGAAGCAGTGATTAAACACTTTCTGTGATCCTTGTCTTTTGATGTGTGTGTGGTAGGGGGCAAGGGATGGGGTAGGATAGCAGTGGGCAAGCATACTTGCTGTCCAAGTATCAATCAAGGAAATTCAAGGGTATCTTGATTCTGTTAATGATTTTTTCTCACAAACACATTCCTATATGATGAGGAAAGAATAGGTTTCAAGAGGTACAAATGATGGTACCGCTCTAGAGCCCACTGCTGTATCATGTTATCATTGCTGTCACATTCCTTATTAGTTACAGTTCAGTTCAATAAACAGAAACCACTCCATTTTAAGCATATTGGGGATTAGGTGCTTACAAAATAGTTGGAAGTTATTTTAAAAGTTTATTTCCTCTCTGAACCTCCAGGAACAATTCTAGAACAATAGGCAATAACTGTAACTCTTCCAGAAAAAAAAGGACTACTACTACTTCTAAAACAGCCACTATTTAGCACACAGAAAACTGGATCATGCACACTAAAACATTACTTGAGAAAATCCATGACCTTAACCATGCTAAAGCAGACATAGCCAAAAAGAAGGCAAAAGGATGGTTTTCACGCTGTTTTGTCTTCCAAATTTCCCACAAGTGCATCTAGTTAACAGAATTAATTTGCAGGCAGAACCCTAGCTTCAAGGGAGTCTAAGAAGGCAGAAAAGAGGCTAAATGAGCCAGTTCCTGATACTTAGCATACATTCTAACTTTCAAAGTGAACATTTTAACCTTCAAGGTGAATTGGTGAAAGTGCAGACTCTTGGTCCCTCACTACACTTAATGAATCAGATTCTGGAATATGAGAACCATCATGTTAATAATCACCTCCTCACCCTAAGTAATTCTCATGCTTGGGAACATTTAGAAAACATTGCTTAAGATGATCAAAGTATAGCTTTGGTGATCTGGATATAGCTATCCAGAAAATATTTTTAAAATGTAATTTAAAAAGTTAAAACTGGGCCACACTTATTTCATTTTATAGACCTGACTCTACTCAGAATCAGAAAGTGAAATGCTTTTCACTTCAGGTAATTGTTCACTCTATAATGCCAAATGGGAGAACATTTCTCTCGTTAGTGTTTTGCTTTCTCTCGTTCTTCAGGCAGTTGGGACAAATTTTGGCAATTTGATGACTACATTTTATTATAGGAGTTTTCTTAATGTTCTCTCTGTGAGTATTTCAAAGTAATGTCCAATTCAGACCTTGAAATTTATTCTTTCCTAATTTGCCAGTGGAAAATAGTGTAGTATCATTCTAAAGAGAAGAGAAATTCCTCTTTTAGGAAAGCAAAAATTCATGTTCTTTGTCTTAGTAAAGACTTTCATTGAACAAATGATTGCATGGGGCTTCTACAATTTATTGACTTAATAATAAATACATTTAATTGCTCAGTTTAAAAATAAGTGGAAATTTGTAACTTCAAAGAAAAATATCAAATCAACCTTGCATACTGCCTTAATCACAGTGCCTGAAAAGAATGTCAGTTGAATTAACAAAAACCAAATTATGCTGATTTACTTTGCTAAGGTAATGTGTCTATAGCCATTTCTTGAAGTGACCGTTTTTTTGTGGAAATATTTGTGGTTTCTGACATTTCCTGAAATGTGAATTTCATTCATGTAATTAAGAGGTTGTGTTTAGTCATGGTAAATAATACTGGCTGCTGTCACAAACAACCTACAACCTTGTTAGCGGCTTACCACAACAAGGGTTAATTTCTCACTTGTATTGTGATTCAATGGGATGTTTGGTAATCAACCTCCCACATAGTGATTAGAAATACAGTCCCCTTGTATCCAATGGCTCCCTCCACCATCTGCTAGAACAGGGATCAGAAAATATTTTTTTGTAAAGGCTGGATAGTAAATATTTTAGGTCTTCCAGCCAATAGACAGAATCAAATATATAATCTAGGTACTTATGTAACAAGAGAGAAAACAAATTTTGGCAAGTATTATTTTGATGAAATTGAAAATATAATAATAATGAAATTCTCTGTAATACAAGTATACTAATCAGAAAAATTCAATAGTTATTGGGGGGAATACACTTTGGCTTAACTGGGATTCAAAATTAGTTTCCTTATCATCAAAATGATTGCAAATGTTCATTGGATAATGCTGATCTGTAATATAATTTTATATATTTTATCTTTTATATGTCATTTTAAATAGACAAGTTCTGCTCAATATTGATATCAGTCTTTGAGTATACAATTTTAATTGACCATATTCATCTCTTAGAAAACATTTGAAGGAGGCCAGGTGCGGTGGCTCACGCCTGTAATCCCAGCACTTTGAGAGGCCAAGGCGGGCAGATCACGAAGTCAGGAGATGGAGACCATCCTGGCTAACACGGTGAAACCCTGTTTCTACTAAAAAAATACAACAGATTAGCCGGGCGTGGTGGCAAGTGCCTGTAGTCCCAGCTACTCGGGAGGCTGAGGAAGGAGAATGGTGTGAGCTCAGGAAGCGAAGCTTGCAATGAGCCAAGATCACGTCACTGCACTCCAGCCTGGGCAATAGAGCAAGACTTCATCTCAAAAAAAAAAATAAAAAAGAAAACTAGATTCTTCTCTTGTAACATGTCGTTGCATTGCAGGCTAATCACTTTTAATTGAGGATTAAGAGGAAGCTCCTCAAATAGAACAGTTTTGAAATATGGAAGTAAGTATTGATTTTTTATAAATGGGGAAGTCTTTTGCACTTGTATTGAGGTACCAAAAACATTGCTGCAAATTTGTGTGGAAATGGAGTTTTTTTTTCTTTCTTTAAATTTACAGTGCAGAAAGTGTGTAAAGCAGCTTGACATGACTTGTGAGTCAAATTATGAAAATAACTTTATAAAGTTTTACTTGTAAGTGCTATTTTACCTCAAATTTTTAGGTTGGATTCCTTAAACATGATTAATTCTGTGGGAAAAGCTATTTTCCAAAGCTATTTAGTGTTTGCTAATCACAGCTGAGTGAAGTTTTCCTTGTTCAGAAAAATTTCAATTTTGACCAGAAGTTCAAAAAAACACAAAATGTTTTTACCACTGCCAGGCCCTTGATCTCCTGTGCAGTAAAGCAAGTCAAGATATCTAGCTTCTATTCCCGACCAAAATTCATGGAATTGGTGATAAGTCTGTGAGAGCAAATGAAGTTTACTGTTGATGACTCTGGTTCAATAACACGTGATAGAGTAAAATTTTTTCTGCAAAGTACCTGGTGATGATCACAGCCTTTAAATATCTCATTTTTTCACTACCTTTATGAATTTGTCCAACTACATCTTTTTCTGCTCTACACATATTTTTACCACCATCAGTTGAAACACATCTTAGCAGATCCCACTTCAGGTTGTACTGAATTAAAGTTTTCTCAACTTCTTTGAAAATAAGTTCACCTATAGTTGTTCCACACAGATTATTCAGTAACTTCAAACTCAGCATTGAATAAACAATAACAATGAGCAGTACCTATAACATCTACTCATCAAAAACTAAGACAAACCACTCAAAATCATTTGCCTTATTTTTTTGTTGCCTATTGATATTGCTTTCATATCCTTAACTCTTTGAAAAACTTCTTTGCATCAAAAGGCTAACAGCTTTAGATTCATTTTCTCTGGGTACATTTCTTCTGTTACCACAGTCAAATATGATTTAATTCACTCACCATCAGGTAACAGCTTTCTTTGCTTGGCTAACAAGCAAGCTACTTGGAAGCTTACTGAGGTTGCAGCCTCATTTTCATTTTTTACTTTTGTGAAGAAATTTAACATGAGATATTTTGTTTTAAATTCTCTAAAATTTCTGGACATTGCTTTCCTATGAGTTGAGAATGTTGTGATGAGGGCTTAGTATGATAATACCCATGTGTATTGTCTTACTTTCCTATTTTTCCTGTAACAAATATAGGGACTTAACACAAATTTATTTTCTTATAATTCTGGAGGATAGAATACCCCAAAGGGGATATTACTAGGTTAAAACCAAAGCGTTCTGGAGGATCTAATGAATAATCTGTTTTGTTGTTTTTTGTTTTGCTTTTCCCAGATTCTATAGTGTTTCTGAACTCCTTGACTTATAGGCCCCAGTCAGCAATCACATCATTCTAATCTTTGCTTCCATTTTCCAGTTTTCTCTTCTGACTCTTAACTCTCCTGCCTCCCTTTTGTAAGGACCACTGTAATTACATTGAGACCACTAGAAAAATCTTATCTCAAGATCCTTTACTTAATCACATCTGAAAACTCCCTTTTGGAATGTAAGGTAAGATATTCACAGATTTCACAGGTCATGATTTGGATACATTTGGGAGGCCATTATTTTGCCTACCACAAGTATACTGTCATTTCATAAAAAACATAATGTTTTGCTACCTAATTTGATAACAAAGTAATGCACATTTTACTCTACCTTACAAGTGTACCATTTAAAGTCCTCTTCTCTCTGCCTTTCTTCGTCTTTTTTAATTTTTTTTACCTGATGGACATGCACTGATAGAAAAAAATATTTATGTGTAAAATGCCATAGTACAATAATATACATGGCTCAAATGCTGTCAAATGCTGTCCAATTATAGTAACATAATTGCAGTGTGTAGTGTATTGAGTCAGCATGGTATAGCAATGAGAGTGCCACATATGCTGTCTATTGCACCAATTCAACTCTGCCACTGCAGTATAAAAATAGACATACACAATATAAATGAATGTGAACATGAATATTTTAATAAAACTTTGTGACATTGAAATTGAAATTTTATGTAGTTTTACATGTCATAAAATGTTATTCCAATAATTTATTAAAAAATGCAAAGCCATTTTATTCATGGTCTACACAAAGATAGTCAGTGAGCCAGATGTGTGCTGTAGTATTCTAACCTTTTAGGACTCTCAGAGTCCTCCATTGCAGAAGGCTTTGTGTGCTGTACCTAGAATTAGGATACGCTTCTGCCCACATTCCCTTAACTGGAATCTAATCACTTGACCATACCAAATTGCAAGGGAGGTTGGGAAATATAGTTTTTCTGTGTGTCCAAGAAAAGGGAACATGGATGTTGCTGAACACTAGCATTTCTACCATAATCTACTCCTCCTGGTAACCAAATTTTCAGTTTCTTCTTTTTCCACACATAGATTATACTCATTTTCAAAATCTTGCTCAAAGTCTAGGGCCTCAATATGCACTCCACATCATCATATCACACGTAGTTCCACATAGTCCTATGACCTATAAACTTAGTATCTTTCCCTGATATCCACCATAACAAACAGTCACATTTGGTAAAGAATGAAAAAAAGAGACACAGGAGTTACTGTTCAAGGGTAATTCAAACACTTTGAAGGCTGTCAGTCCCGAGAGCAGAGGAAGATCCTTGATTCTTCCTTGGATCTGCTCTCTGTAAGGAACTCCTTTACACATTATTCTCTATGGCCCCCTGACTCTACCCTCTGTGAGAGGCCTCCTTATCTTATCTTCCTGGGCACATCTGAAGTGATTGATGACTTCCTTAGGGCTGCAGAGCTTTGCCAGTGCACTGCCCACCTAAAGGTTTTTAAAATGTTCTTTAGTTACAAGTTCCTTTACACTACTCTCATGGTTTTATCTGCCATGCAATTTCCACATAAACAAAGTTTCAGATTTGTTTGCTTGCAATCAATACCATGTGCCTGTAACCACACCCCAAGTTGCTTTCCAGACATTGGTCTCAAATCAGCTCAATTTTATTGCTTAATTTTCCAATTTTTATTTTTCTTAATTTAAGCTGGCTAAAACAACTGCAATGATTTTAAGGTGGCTAAAACTGGTGATTAATGTGGTATTTGCTGCTAGGTTTAGTCACTTTAAGCCACAGAAATTTTTTGGTTACCCAAAGTCTCTCCCAATCACATCACTTACTGTTTGGGATCCAGAAGCTGTAGTCATAGACATTTCCAACCTGTTTGTGGCCCAAATTTTTGGACTTTTTTGGGTTTGTCTCATTTCTGCTTGCAACATGGACAACTCTTTCTTGAGCTCATCTCTTTCTTCTAACACCCTGACAAATGCAGACAACATTAGCTAGCATATACTACTACCATTGTTTTCCAAAGTCTTCCCCTAGAGGTGCAATTCAGTAGGCATATGATCTGCCTACCAAATTATTGTTGGCAGATTTTGTATTTTGTGTTTTCCATAGAATAACATTGTTTCTTAAATTTTCAGCCTGCTGATCACCTTCCTACTTATAAGCCAGAATCTCCAATATCAATTGGAAAATCTAGGTACCGGCTAAGTGCTGTAGGAAACAACACTAAAATCTCAGTAGCTTAACACAATTACATTTCACTTCTCATTCATGCCTTAGTCCATTTTGATGTTTCCTTGGGAAGCTTGCTATGCAATGATTTAGAATCTAGTCTTTGAGAGGGGACTTAAAAAGTAATTTAAGGTTCCAAATCTAAAGATTCTGGGAATATACTATAGGGAATAAAATAGGAATTTAGATATTAGAAGAACATTAGAGCAACTTAGGAAACAGTAAACCAAATATTAGAACCAGATGCAGAACAAGAATCACTAGAAGCCCAGTCCCAGAGAACTGGGTTAAAACTCTTAAAGTATCTCCTGGGATTCTCCCATGACTAGGATTGATCAGGAAAGCCCAATCAGCAGATAGGCATATATTGGCCTCTGCTATAGGAGCCAGAGAAAGGCAGAAAAAGGACACCAGGCAGATATTATACCCTTCCTCCTAAGGGCACCCAGCATGGCATATGAGGTAACTAGGACATAGGGAGAGCTCCTACTTTCACAGTGGGAGTTGTCACTGTTTCTTTATATTGATCAGCACTTTCATTGTAACTTTGGGAATTGGTTTAAAGCTCAGGAATAACTTTTCAACTTCTTTTGTTGTGTTTTGAACCCACAAAATTATTTATATCAGGGTTTGTCATGTATTCCATTTTATGATTAACCTTCTTTGGATTTATTTATTTTCCAGTTAAAGCCACCAGTCTCAGTGACTAAATAAATACAACTAACTAAATAAAATAATGTAATTTATTAGATAATTTTGTATTAGACATTATTAATAAAATACACTATGTGTTAGGATATATACACATTTTTTAGAAAATGAAGCTCACCAAGACTAAGTTAGTAAGTGACAGAGCAGGGGTGTAAAGATGTTTAAAAACACATTCCTTGTTTCTAAAAACTTTCAAATATTTCAGAATGTTTTGGGAAATTTGGGATAACTAATATTGATATCCCTCCAATAATCCAAAGACAGAGATATTTTTTGTGGCTCAGACTAAAAAAAAATGCCTGTAAATTCTGGCATTTTCTTGAGTTGAAGTAAAGGCTTAGGATCCTATATTGAACCAGCCAGATGGAGCATGGACCACTTCAGGAGGCAGTGAGTAGGAGTGGCCCTAAGTAGGTGTATTAGTCCATTTTCACACTGCTATGAAAAAATACCTAAGACTGGTTAATTTGCAAAGAAAAAATCTTTAATTGGCTCCTGGTTCCACATACTGTGTAAGAAGCATGACGCTGGCATCTGCCGGGCTTCTAGGGAGGCCTCAGGAAACTTAAAACCATAGTGGAAGGCAAAGGGGAAGCAAACACTTCACATGGCTGGAGCAGGAGGAAGAGAGAGAGTAAGGGGGTGCTATACATTTTTAAACAATCAGATCTCATGAAAACTCACTTGCTTTCATGAGAACCGCACCAAGGGGGTGGTGTTAAACCATTCATGAGAAACTGCTCCCATGATCCAGTTGAAAGAAGGGAAAGTTCCCTTATCCCTCTCACAGGGTGTGTGATGGGGGTGTGGCTTGCTTCTTTGGTGCTCTGCTGCTCAAACCTCTGGGGAGCATGCAGAGGGTCAGGTTCGACCGTATGACAGTGTCTACGGGTGAATGTTTACAGCTGAAACTTCAGTGGGTGTGTGTTACAGTGTGATCTTTCAGTTTAGCTGTCCATAGGCAGCTTGCGTTTATCAGCTCAATTGGACCCCCTGCCTTATTGCAAGGACAGAGGGCTGTTTCCTGGGTTCTTGCCTTGGTGTGCCTAAAAAATAGGATCATACATGGGCTTGGAGGATGGATTCAAGGTTTTTTATTGAGTGGTGGTAGCTCTCAGCAGATGCAGGAGCCAGAAAGGGGGTGGAATGGGAAGGTGGTTTTCCTTGGACTGACCAGTGGCCGGGTTCTCCTCCAACCACCCTGGCCAAAATCCACGTCATTCTATCAGTTGGCCTGCCAGCATCTGCTGGTGTCTGCCAGTGTGTTCTTCTGCCGGTGTGCTCCTCTCAATGTCCTCTTGACGTCCAGCTGCTTGTGGGCATGCCTGCTAGGGTCTTGGGTTTTTATAAGCACAGGATGGGGGCATGGCGGGCCAGAGTGGTCTTGGAAAATTCAACATTTGGGCACGAAAACAGAAATACCTGTCCTCACCTAGGTTAGTGGGCACAGGCCCGCTGGTGGAGCCCTAGACAGGGACTTGCCCTTCTCTACACAGTACTTCCCTGTCCCCCTTCACAATCACCTCCTACCAGGCCCTGCCTCCAACCATTAGATTACAGTTGAACATGAGGTTGAGTAGGGACACAGATACAAATCATATCAATAGGCAATATTATTTAGCATTTGTCATAAGGCTATCTAAATCTATACTGTGATACAGCTATAGTGAATTCAGAGATGCTAGGGCAAGACTGGATATCCTAGATCCCTGATGAGCTAGATTTTTTTGGCTGCCTCTAGGCTCAGAAGGAGAGTTGTGTGCTTGAATAATGATCCATATAATGGACTCAAGAGGAGAAACATAGAATGTTTGGTATATATTTGCTATTAGGGAGATGATTGACTCATTTTGGGGACCTGAATAAATGAATATATCTTGGGAAGAAAATTCAACAAGCTAATTGTTAGCAACCTTGTGGCTTTTAGTTAGCAGTTAGTGGCTTTTTGTAAAGGTATTAGGGTGAGGTCCTCCTACCAGCCTCTTTGGCATGGAGAATAAGTATTAATAACAATAGGTAACATTTAAAAGTACTTATGTTAAGCACTGTGCTAGGTACTCATGAATAATCTGATTAAAACCTTGCAAAAGCCCTATGAAGTAGGTAATATTGTTAATTCCATTTTATAGGAGAGATACGCAGGCTTCCAGGCTTATAAAAGATATATGGGTTTGTCTCCCTGGGTTCCAAAGTGGCAATGCCGCCCAGCCCCATGGATTAGAGAAAGTGTATCCACTTGCTTATACAGGTCAAATAAAATCCTTGATGCTAGGTTTGGTTGGCTCTATCTTTTATGCCTGGTAAATTCTGAGAATCTGTTTCTGGAGCCTTGAGGTCTTAATGTGTGCAGTAAAAAGAGATTTATTTGTAGGTCACTGGAAAGGCAAAGGTCTTTCTGTGGTCATGCATTCTCAGCTTTAATTAGTTCAGAGTGAACAGGCAGAGAGTTTGGAGGCTAAAGAAAGACAGAGGCAAGATTTACTGGGGTGGGCAGCTTGACTATTATTTGGAGTAAAGGCTCTGAAAATGTGGTCTTTTTACTTTGAATTTCCCAAAAGGCTTTTAGGATTTCAATCATGAATTTCCTCTATATTTACATATAAGAAATGGAAAAATAAGTTTACAACAACACATTCCCGAATATCAAGCAGGCTGTATATATTGCCATTGCAACTTCCCAGGGTATCTATAACTTAGAGTAGAGGTTGACAAACTGTGGCCCATGGGCCAAAAATGGCCTGCCATCTGGTTCTGCAAACAAGGTTTTATTGAGACACAGTCATGTTCATTTATTTATGTATTATGAATGCCTGCTTTAGCCCTACAAATGCAGAGTTGAGTAATTGCAACAATGTGTGCTCAAAATATTTACTCTTTGGCCCCTAGGTGGGGCTTTGGCCTCAAACCTATATTGGTCAAACTCCTTGGACCTAATGTGAGCTAGAACTTCTTTTTACTTCTTTAAGGCCTAAGCTAGAAGCCAGCTAAGAAGCTTTCCTGGTCTTCATGGCTTCCTTACTCAAACCCATCACTATGATTTGTGTCCTTTCATCAGAACAAGTGTTCAAAGAGTTTCTCTAAGGCTTGGAGCAGAGCTGCTTAAGTAGTCTTACATTAATGACAAAGTGATGGTTATCAGACAGTAAGAGTAATAGGATGGAGAGTAACTACAAAAAATAGTGATAAAAATGCATAAAGTAATACATAAACAAACATTTCATGTTTGATAAAGTCAAATTTAGTAAAGTCTCTAGCAGTTAAAGAAAAAAAAACTGATCATTTTCTGGAATTGTTAACAGGTGTCACATACATAATAATAAAAATGAACGTTCAGAAAACATGTCAAATTTGTCAATGTAATAATTCTGCTTTATTGTTAATCATCACTTGGTGCACTATTTCACTAGTGTCCTGGCCTAGGTACAGTGAGAATTTAACCAAAGTGATACAATTCCATTTCTATTGGCTTCACTTTGTAGTCAAAATGATTCAAATTATTTAAATAAAATCAAGCTGTTTTATTCACAGCAAGCCAAAGTTATCTTCCTTTGCAATATCTTTTAGAGATGATGAAATGATGTATGAAGACCTGTGCTGAGAAATGTATTTACTACAGAGGAAAAAACCAAATTACCAGAAAAATTCAATTTGAAGTAGAAAATACATGCTGTTGGATTCTTCATGGAATAGTAACAATACCAATGAATAGAATGTGATTTTTCACAATGTTGAATATGCTCTTAGAACGATAATTTTGTAAACAGACTTGGGAGAATATAATTTGAATACAAATGTACTCTTATTTAGCATTTTACAGTTTTTATGAATTTCAGATATATCAGAAGAGATCACTTGGTGAATTGGGAGCAAAATATATTTTTCTTCTCTGTAAGACAGAGAAGTCCAGTAAAAGAGTCCCAATTTATAGCCTTGATTCTAAACCAAGTATGTCTTTGGCTGAAGAGATTTCTCCTGGAACATGGTGTGTGGTTCTGGGCATGACACATAGAGAGGCACATAAACACCTCCAGAACATCTAGAAGGGAACAACTGAGATAGTCTGGGAGAAATCTAGCATTGAAGAAGAGTGTGCCGGAAGGATATTTGAAAAGGAGTTTGTCAGTACGGCCCAATGACTAAAATCAGGACCAACATTATGTAAATTAAGTTGAAATGTAAGGAAAACAGATTTTAGTTGAATCGTGTTCAGAAGAATTCAAATACAGAATTTAAGAAAAGGAATGAATGGTTTCTGGAGGTGGTGACAGTCTTCATTTCTGGAATGTCCATAAGCAGCTATTTGGAGAGACAGTATTCTGAATTTTGAAAAAATATAGGAGGTTATAAAAGAAATCATCAATGATACATACTAAAATTCATTATAATAAAAATGAAAATAAACTCTAAACATAATATAATTGAAAAAGTTGCAGAAATGTGTTAAAGGATTTCTAACAATTATAAGGGATATCAAATTCTCACATAAAAAAAATCAAAACACCAAATATATGAACATAAGCCATAAATAGATAATTCATACATGGGGAATAAACAACTATAAATGTTTACCTTCACAGTTATTTAAAGAAATTCAAATTAAAACAGAACTATACCATTTTATACAAATAAAAGAAACAAAATGGAGGACAAAAACTAAATTGGTAATATTCAACGGTGGCAAAAAGGTGTTTTAAAATGAATTCCATACATTGCTGGTGGCATGGTACATTGGTATAGCCTCTGCACAAGCGTTAAAACACATCATATAGACCGTTCATAACTTGCTTCATTAAATCTATTATTGACCATATTGTCTAAAGAAACAGCTCACATGATATAAATTACAGTGGCATCTATAGCAGTAAAAAAGTTAGAAGGAAATAAACTATATTTACAACAAACTGGTGAAATATGTACCAGCCATTATTACTAACATCTAATAATTTTATTGAAACAATTGTTTCCCCAAAATTTTATGCAAAGGTGGAGATAAAATGATACATACCATGACTGCAACGATGTGAAATGTGTAGACATGTGAGGAAAGAGAAGATGAATAAAAACAGTAGCAAAGGTGGTGAAATTGTGGTGGTGATTTTTTTCCCTTTACAGTTTGTCTTTAAAGGAGTAGTACTGTATTTAAATAAATAATTAGGAAAGAAAATTTTTTAGACAATCCTGTGTATACTTTTTAAAGTCTTGCTTTGATAAATCTTGTGATATTTTTACATGCTTGTGAAAAACCAACTGGCTTAGTTAGGAAAATATAGGCATATATATTTAGGGTAAAGTTGTATATATATATATTTTATTAAATATATGTATTTATAAAATGGAAATATAAAACATATAAAATATAAATACGTTTAATCAATTTGTAAACTCATTTTTGACTGTTAGAAATAGCATTATTTTGAAATAACTGGAATACACATTAGCAACACAGTTATGCATCTGTGTACCTGGCACCCCTCTTCCACCTCTTAGGATAACTACTATCCTAATTTGATGTCTATTATTCCCACGCAATTTAAAATACTTACACATGCATAAATATATGTCTACACCACATATAGGTTGTTTTTCATATTTTAAAATTTTGTAGATTATCAAAATTATAACATTTAAAAAATGCATTCCTTGTTATGCATGTATATTCTGCATTGTAATTTTTCTAAACGTTGTTTGTGAGACTCATTCATGTTGGTATGTGTAGTTTTATTTTCATTTGAGTATTCTGAAGTATAAACATATTCCATTTTGTTTATCAATGACTGTATTGATTAATATTTGAGTGGTTTCCAGTATTTTGTTATTACAAAGAAAGCTGTTATAAACATCTTCTTGTCCATGTGTATGAGAATTCTTCTACATCACTGCTGTTGAATAGAACATTTTACAATTATAGAAATGTCCATTGTGCTGCCCAACAATAGTAGTAACTAGTCACAGAGTAGCTACTGAGCCCTTGAAATGTGGCTCATACAAATGGAGAACTGAATGTAATTTAATTTTAACACATTTTAATTTAATAGGTACGAATGGCCAGTGGCTGCTGCATTGAACAGTGCAGCTCTAGATCATGTACCTAGGAGTATGCTGGGTTATGAGGGGTGCACATCTCAACTTTACGCATTGCAAAGTTACCCTCCAAACTGGTTTGGAGGTATGTGTATAGTGTACAAGCATAGTACTCCTGTTGCTTCATATGCTCACCAATATCTGGTGTTATATTACTTTTTAATTTTGTCATTTCTCCCAATTGTGTCATTGTGGTTTTAACATACATTTACCTGATTACTAGTGAGCCTAAGCAAATTTTATATGCTTATTAGTCATTCTGGGATTTCCTTTATTGTAGCATACCTAGGTATTGCTTCTGATTATTTTTCTGTTGGATGCATTGTACTTTTCTTCTTTTTAGTACATATATATACACACACACATATGCATATATATATACACACACACACGTGAGTGTATATATGTGTATATATATACATGCATATATATATATATATGCTTTTTGAGTTTATTTTAAAAATTCTAAAGCCAAAAACAATTCTCTTAATTTTTTTACATAAACTTATTGTATTTTTCACATTTTGATTTTTCACCTATGTGGAATTTATTTTTATGAAATAATGATCAATGTCTATGTTTTTGTTTTCCCATAATCAATTTTCACAGCCTCGCTCAGTGTAACTTCTATCTTCTATCAAGTATCTATATGTATATAGGATGGTTTCTGAGGTTTTGATGAAAATGTTCATGTTATCCAGATTGTTTATTCCTGAAGCAATGACTCTTAATTCCTATAGCTTTATACCTTCTTGATATGTGATAGGATAAGTATCCCCTGTCTCCAAATATAATCTTTTCTCAAAGTATTCCTGGCTATTCTTGGACATTTGTTTTTCTATAATAGTTTAGAATTACCTTAAAATAACATTTTTAAAAATTAGAACTACTGGGGAGAATTGACATTTTTGTGACATTTCTGCCCATTTCATTAAATTGAATATTCTTTCATGTTAAATCCTTTTGGTTCTCATTATTACCATCCTAGTCCAAACCATTATTCTCTTGTCTGAAATTCTGTGGTATGAATGTGCCTCCTGAGTACATGTTCACCAACACCCTTCGTTTCTCCCCCAACTCCACCTCTGTTTATTCTCCACATAGTAACAAGACAGATCATTTTACCTGTCATATTATAGCACAGCTATGCTCAAAGCTCGCTAATGCCTCCTATGTCACTAAGAATAAAGACACAAATCCCTAACCATGGCCTTGGAGGACCTGATTTGGTCATTCCTCTGACAGTATCTTCTACATGTTTCAGCATTCTCATTCCACTCAAGACATGTAAGTGTGCTTCCACTTCAGACCTGTGCACGCAGCTCCCTCTGCTTGTAGTTTCTTCTCTCCAGGGATGAAAATGGCTTGTGCTCTGACCTCATCCAAGTATTTGCCCCAATACTATTTTATTATAGAGAAGACTTCCTGCCCAACCGACCTAAACGATCACCCCTCTCCACAACAGCATCCCAAGCCAGCTTAACTTTTCTTCATGGCTCTTATCACCACCTGATATGGTATCTATTTATTTGTTAATTTTCTTTTCCTTCCATTAGGACATGTACTTCATGAGTCAGCAATAAACGAATGCTTATGTTCTGCACATACTTTGTTCATTATTATTCCCTTCTTTCTGTATGGCTGTGGTTTTGTGAAAGAAAGAGAAAAAGGTCTTAAAAATAAACTTAAACTCACTATCATTTCTGCTTTTACATAGCACTATATTTTTATTTCAGGCTGCTTTTCTAAAACACCTAACATTGGAGATAAATAGGAGGTCATGTTTTAAATGCAATATATTGGTGGTGGCAGTAACACAGTGTGCCATCCATCATTTGGAATAAATAAAAATTTCAGAATCTGTCATGCAAACAATCTCTATGAACAATTATTTAATACTAATACAAAGACAAAAGACGTAGGGGAGTTGTCCCAGCCTGGCAAGTAGAGAGAATACAAGAAACTGCAACTCAGATTATCCTGTTCCAAAGTTCTTCAATAGTTCTATTCCTTGTCTATTTATGTCACCACCAATCCAGAGCTACTGTAGCCCAAGGAATTCCTGACTTTCTACCTGCAGGTCTGTTAAGTAAGGACAATTATTCTGCAAAGAGGTGACAAGTCCTTTACAGAAAATGTTGAATTCTAGGGTAGAAAATTGTGCAGTAATGAAATGTCAGTAAGACCACAAGGAGCCAACTCCACTGCAACAGCGACTGCAGACAGGGACTGTCCAGGTACCACAGTGAACAAAGCGGGTACAGAGCACAGCATCCACTTATTGTCTTCAGGGATGCTTTTGGCATGACTCTCTCAGAGATAAATTTACTGTTGAACTACAACACTCTACATTTGAAAAAACAGAAAGTAAAAAGTCTTTCTTTAAGAACAGTTGGTATTGTCAATCCTTAGGCTATTTATATCAATAGGACTTGGACCATGCAGGTATCTGTGGGATGTGCCGACCTTCAGAGGAAGTCCTAAGTAGTCAGCATTGTGGAGCTTTGATAGATGAGGTCACGCTTAGTGAACTGAAGCTCATCTTTTATTCAGTAGATGTAACCTCAGTTTTATTCAACTGAACAAGTTCTGCTACTCCAACACTCAAGAGTATTGACTGCTGTTTCAGAGCTTTGATATACCGTTCATTTTGTAAAGGCAATTTACAGGGTGTTTCAACTTTGGCTATAGATAACCAAGTTATGGGGAGGATGAAAGGGTTCCATGATATTGCAGTATAATTGAACAAATGCATGATTCTTTTTACCATTATATAAGGCAAACTAAAAAAGCAATACGGCAGTCTTTTAAAAAAGGAGTTAAACTATATAGGTTACTAAACCAAAGAATCACAGCTAAATATTTTTTTTTTATTTTTGCAGAAAAGAGGAAATAAAGAAAATGGAGTAAAGACTATTTTCACCAAGGCCTGCCCTTAAAGGAGCTAAGCACCTCAAATTAAATTCGTGCTTCTTAGTTCTCACTTTCCCTTAATATTGGCATAACTCAGCCATGGCATTCTGCCAATTATCATCAGAGTGAGAAACAGGGCATTAACCTTCTTTTTTTCAAGGGACAAAGTTCTTAAGAAACAATTGATTACTGCTTGCCCAGGGTCTGCAGATAAAACAGGAATTCTCTTGGGGAATCTACTATTTGTGGAATAAACCTTGAAGAAAAAAAATTCAGTCTGAACATATGTATTGCTTTACCAGTCGCTGAATTATCATAGTCTTATTTTTTCCTTCTTTTCTTCTTAACTATGAGTTTTCTTTCACTCAGTGGCCTATATAAACCAAGGATGTGCAAGCCACCAATATACCCAGAGTCCTACAAAGATTTCAAAAAGATTTGTAATATAAAATTCCAGCCTTGCTTCTCCTTCCAGAAGGATATAAGATATCTAAATGATGAATATGTATCTATATGGGTGTACACACACACACACACACACACACTTTCCTGCACACATAATTTCTTACTCTCCTCATAAAAATGAGTAAAATATACCTTTTCAGGAGGATCCAATATGAAATCACAAAGCTATATAAGGAAAAAAATAACCTGAAAAAACTTCAAATTAACAGATATCTTCTTGGAAGCTAAATTGCTATTTACCATTGTAATACAGCTGATAAAAAAATAAACCTTATGCTCTGTTGAATTAAATTAAATATAAAAAGGCTACAGAAAAATCATTTATGATAAATTCAGGGAATGTAGATACTTGATTTTACACATTCAATAAATATTACCATGCCAAAGTATGAAGACATTTTTGAATTATCTTTCAACTCAGCTCTTGCTTGGTTGTTTCCATAGCAATAGTGAGTGAACAGTTAAAAGCCACTTTATCATTTCTGTAGCTTGCGGTGGTCACCTTGTGTTCATTTTAATTTAAAAAAAATACCTCTATGCTTCTAAAATTAATTTGACAGTACTTGTATTTCCTTTTCACCCTAGTGTAAAACACAACAGGGCAATATTGGATTAGCTTCCTTTATTGAGTTTCAGGACATTTGCTTTTATCCCCTCTGAGATTCTGGTGCATCAAAAAATTTAACATGTAATTAATATCATAATCTCTTTTAACTTTGAGATTAAAAAAATTTTATATCAAAACATGAAGGACCAATTCTTGAAGACATTCCCAACCTCACATACTCCTCTCCTTATGTGTATCAGTTAGGATCCTGGCAGGAAACAGATGGCACACTCAAGTTGGTTAATTAAAGAGTATAACAAAGGGACCATTTATAAAGATATGACTAGAAATAGAGAAAATAAGATTGAACAGTTACCTCCCAAGGACAGAATAGCCAGAGCTGTTAATATCCCTAAGCCAGAAGATGCAAACAGTAGAAGTTATCAGAACCTGGAGCGGGCAGTGAGACAGAGAGGAGTACCTTTCAAGAGATATAGCCTTCAGTAAGGTGACACACCAAATCATGGCAGTGACCAGGCAGGAAGGGAGCCAGCAGAATAAATATCCAAACGTTACCTCTTCCTAATATGCCAGCAGTGTTTCCTGCTGCAGTATAATCGAAACCAGACAAGAATCAAGAGGACAAAGGAACCCACTATTAGGGTCTGTATAGATCAGCCACCCCAGGATGCAGAGCAGGGTGGAAAGGCTGAAACGGAGGAGCTAGAGAGGAAGAACTAAGTTATCCATCACATCCCTTACTTAGGCATATCATTTCAATTTGGAAATTTAGAAATAGCAACTTTCAATTTGGAAATAGCATAACAGGAGTTTATCATCAGCAGAACTAGAATGCAATTTTTATAGTGAATCATCTGTAGAAAAGAGGAACATATTAAACAAGATATTCAGACTCACATGTGTTATAAGGTAAGAGAAATATTTATTTAATTTTGCACAAGAACGAGCTTATACTGAACAAATTCAACCAAATAATATTAAGTGCAGTAAAACAAGGAAATAGGGATGACTTTTCCTGTTAGAAAATATTAAGTAACCATGCCTGTGCATTATTTTTATCATTACAATAACTTGTTTCAGATTTCTTTTCAGAGTGTGTACTGTACATAACATGTTATAGCTTCTTTGCTTTACTTCTGAAAATATAATTCATTCACTGCCTGACATTTTATTTCTTGCAGTGAGGAACCTAACTGATTCGTGAAGATTCTGATCTAGAGGAAAATTTTCTGCACCAGTGAAGCTAGAGACTTTCACAGATCCAATGGGCTCAGGCTTTCTATCCAGGGTTCAGGATGTCACGGTGTATATTCCACGCCCATTCTTCTACATGGTGTTGTCAGACACAGTGGAGGCAGACTTGAGGTCTAATTATGCCCCAGTAATTTTCCTGTTGTGATTTTGCCAAGCTCCACAAATTTCATAATTGAAAGTTCACTCAGCTATTAACAAAGCTGCATTTAGCTGCCCACAAATCACCCAATTTAAGTTTTAAATTTTTTTGGTCTTTTTAATGAAAGAACATTCTTTTAACAGAAATCTCCCATGAGACAGTTAACTTCACAGTTCCTGAAGGCACTGTGGATCCACTGAGCAACAGATGTGGCCATTCTAGATTTAAAAAAAGTAGAAAGAAAAACAGAGTATGAATTTTTAAGCCATTAGTAAATGATCACATTTATTGATTGGTACGTACAAATAAAACTGTATAGTTTATTTCTGCATTCCTAAAAATTCAATAGCCCAATCACTTTTCATAACTCTACTATTGCCAACTCAATTATTATGCCCATTGCATTTGTGGGAAGTCATAAACTGACTTTATTTACCCATTGGCATCCTCTGTATCACATTTGTTCTTTTATTTATTTGCAAAATACGTACTGAGTCTATGTAAGCACTACATATATTAATAAATAAAGCAGACATGGTCACTACTCTCACAGAGCAGGGTTTGCAGTTTATAAGGGAGAAAACTAGTAATTACCAAGCCAACATACAATCAAAAATTGTGAAAAGTGCTAAAAAGGTGCTGTGAACTAAATATTTGTATCCTCTTACAATCCACATGTTGAAATCCTACCCCCCAGTGTGATGGTATTAGGAGGTAAAGCCTTTGAGAGGTAATTAGTGAATGAGGGTAGAGCGTTCATGAATGGGATCAGTGCCCTTATAAAAAAATGAGAACACATGCGTCCTCTCTCTCTATCTACCATGTGATACAATGAGAAATGGCCATCTGCAAACAGGAAGTGCGTCCTTGCCAGATACCAGATCTGCCAGGGTCTGGATCTTGGAATGTGATAAATGAATTTCTCAGCCTCCAGAACTGTGAGGAATGAACTGCTGTTGTTTAAGCCACCCAGTCTACAGTATTCTGTTACAGCAGCCTGAACTGACTAAGACAAAAGGAAATAAATTAGGTGGTGGTGTGAGATTAATAAAAGACTAGCTACTTAGTCAGTGGCCAGGATAGACTATTCTGTGAGGTGATATTTAAACCGAGACCTGGTGACTGCATGAAAAGGTGGCCAAATGTGCAGGAACCAGCATAAGGAGAGGCTTTGAAATGAGGAGAGTTTTGTGTAGTTAAGAAACTGAAAAAAAGCTTTGGGTAAGAATTTTCAGTTGGGGAAGAAAACTGTGATGATGAAATAGGATAAATAAGCAGGGAAGGGCCAGATATGCATAATTAGTTTTCGATATAAGGTGTCACAACAATATAGTGTTGTACAAAGAAGAAAAATCTTCTATCCTATTCTATTGATTCCCTGCACTCTTACTTTTCTCAACCAGCTAACTCATACGATAATGTTAATATCGTTTTTAAAACCGTGATGGTGATAATATCCTTCTACTCCTTAAGTGTGTACTCTGTGGCAGACACTTTGTCAGGCATTTAAAATACATTATCTAATTTCAACCTCATAGCATTCCCAGTGGGATTCCTATTAATAGTCACATGTTTTAGATTCAGAAACTAAAGATCAGAAAGCTTAAATATCATGTACAAAATCACACAGCTGGTACATGGTAGAGCTAGGATTAAAACTCAGGCTAGCCTGACTCTAAAATACATCCTCCATTATATAGTTTCTCTCAGAAAATTGGCTTTTGATGATTGAAATGCATAATACTTTAACATGATAAAAATCGAAAGTGTCTTTGTTTCTATAAGAGGAAACCTGAAAAGATTTTGATACTCCAGCCTTTGCTAAAGTACACCAAATGAGGGAAAAGCCAGTATATATCCAAGAAGAATATTATCAATTTAACTTATTCTCATCTTTTCTAAGTTATTATTAAGCTGAGTTCATATTCTGACAGTGACAGACTCAACCATTTCTTAGACCTCTAGTGGCATTTTAAAGTTTTGTCATCAGATCTCCAGCCCCTAACATATTCCTAGAGACAGAACTGTTCGAATGAGACTTGTAGAACTCAGCTGTGCCCCAGAATCTCCAAGATGCCCCAGGCTGGAACCACCTTTGCCTCTCCCGTCTGCCAAAGGCCATTTCGAGGTGCTGGCTCAGAGGCACAGGTTTTCTGACCATAACCAGGTCACACGATCTTTCCTAATTCATTGGCCCAATAAAGTGATGGGTGTACCAGTTCCTGGGAATTTCAGCTCCTCAAATTATATGGCTTTGGAGCAGAAACATAATTAGGGAATTTCTGGAGCCTTCCATCATTGAGTATGTGCAATTAGCATTAGAACCCTCGGGGGAAGAAACCATTAGTATTGCACCCGTAAGTATGTCTTAGGAAGGGACTCTTTGTTTTCTAAAATCTTCCAGGAGTGTGTTGCTTATTCCATAAGGATATGTTCTGCTACAACAGGATTCTACAAACCATATCAATGGCAGCTCCTTAATTAGGGAAGCATGGACAACTAATAAAACACCCTACTTGGGTTCCAGTTTTACTGATAGCATAGTTTCTTATATAAGACTAACCCTCCTACAGATTAACAACTACAAAGTCTGAACAAAATACAAAAATAACAATTGAAAGTAATGGAGAGTATCAGGCAGACACTACAACAGTTTCAATCTTTGAAAGAAGGTAAAGGTACTGTGCAAGTGTTGTTTCCACTTGGTATTCCCCCTTAGGGCACTCCCTAATCTGTGCAGCTTGAGATAACTATAAGGAAAGCAGTAAGCCACAATCTCACTGAGGTGTCAGAGGACAGCTTGGGGGTTGTCAGAGTGGCTGAAAATTGAGGGAGAAATATCTATAAAAGAAGAAGTGAATCAGTAAACAAACTCCTCTCAAATCCTTGGCTGATCTTTGAGTTGCAGAAGAGATTCTAAAGAGAAAATCAAGAGAGCCACAGTTTGAAGGTTGAAAGATATGAGAAGAGCTTTCAGATGCTGCTCACTGAAGCAGTGCGTCAAATCTGTGTCCTTCAAAGATATAAAGGATTGATAAGCAGTTTAAGCTTTCCTTAGACTTCTATCTCTCACCACCTACAAAACATCAACTAAAAATGGATTAAAGAGTTACATGTAGTATTAATACCTGCAACTATAAAACTACTAGAAGAAAGCATAAGACAAATGCTTCAGGACACAGGTCTAGGAAAATATTTTATGGGTGAGACCACAAAAGCACAGGCAACAAAAACAAAAATAGATAAATGAGACTATATCAAACTAAAAAGCTTCTGCATAGTAAAGAAAACAATCAACGGAATAAAGAGACAACTTGCAGAATGGAAGAAAATATTTGCAAACTATTCATCTGACAAGGGACTCATATCCAGAATGTACAAGGAACTCAAATAACCGCAAAATACTGCAAGTAATCCAATTAAAAATGGGCAAAGGATTTGAATAGAAATTGCTGAAAAGAAGTCATACAAATGACCAACACATATATTAAAAAGGTTCAACATCACTAATCATCAGGGAAATGCAGGTCAAAACCACAATGAGCTATCATCTCCCTCCAGTTAGAACAGCTTTTATTAAAAAGGAACAAATTACAAATGCTGGTGAAGATGCAGAGAAACAGGAACCCTTATGCACTGTTGGTGGGACTGTAAATTAGTATGGCCATTATAAAAAACAGTATGAAAGTTTCTCAAAAAACTAAAATAGACCTAACACATGATCCAGCAATCTCACTACTGGGTTTTTACCAAAAGGAAAAAAAATCAGCTTATTGAAGATATATCTGAACCCCCATGCAGCATTATTCACAATCACCAAGATATGTAATCAACCTAAATGTCTATCAACAGATGAATGAACAAAGAAAATGTGGCATATATCCACAATGGAATACCATCCAGACATAAGAAGAATGAAATCTTGTCATTTTCAACAACATGGATGAGCCTTGGAGGACATTATGTGAAATAAGCCAGTGCAGAAAGATACATACTACGTGTTCTCTCTCATATGTTAGAGCTAAAAAAAATTCATCTTATAGAAGAAGAATTATGGTTATCAGAAGCTAGGAGGAGTATAGGGGAGAGGAGGTTAGGAAGATGTTGGTTAAAGGATACAAAATTACACAGCTGGATAGCAGGAATAAGTTCTAGTGTTCTATAACACTGTAGGATAAATATAATTAATAATAATTCATTGTATATGTTCAAAAATCTAGAAGAAAGGATTGTTGAATGTTCCCAACACGAAGTAATACATTCTTGAGGTAAAAGATACCCTAATTGCCCTGATCATTACACACTGTACATATGTATCAAAATATCACTCTGTACCCCATAAATATGTGCAACCACTATATATCAACAAAACATACAAGGAAAAAACCAAACAAACAATTCAAACTTTCAATTGAAGGCTCAAAAGGGCCATGATTAGGAGTAAAACAATACCTACAGATTAAGAGATTCACGCTAAAACTAAAGGTAAATTTGAAACAGACCTTCCTAACTGGTGTAAAGCCAACCTTTAATAAGTGCCAGGTTATTGGCCAATAATTTACAACCTGCTAGAACAGAAACAGTTTTCACAAGAAGCCAATGGAACCTATGGTCTATAAAACATATCATCCATCATATCCAATATATTATAAAAATTAATAGACATGTGAAGAAAAACAGGAAAATGTGGCTCCTAATGAAGAGAAAAAGTAGTGAATGGAAGATGACTCAAAGATGAACCACATGTTGTAATTAGCAGACTGGAAAGTATCTATCATAAATTTGCTCAAAAATGTAAAAAGATATGGTCATAGTGAATGAACAAATAGTAAAGCTTGGCAGAGAAATTAAACTATTAAAAATTAAGTGGAAATTCTGGAACTGAAAAATGTAATATCTGAAAGGGAAAGATTCACTAGACGAACCTAATAGCAGATTAGAGATGGCAGAAGAAAAAGTCAGTAAATTTGAAGACAAAGCAGTAGAAATTATCCAGTCCATAAAACAAAGACAAAAATATTGAAATAAAAATAGAGCTTTAGTGACTTTTACGATAATTAAACCATCTAAACAAATGTTTAACTGGAGTCTCAGAAAACTAGGAGAGAAAAAGATGTGGCAGACAAAATATGTGAAAAAACAGTGGCTCAACTTTTCTCAAGTTTGGTGAAATGACATCAACTTAGATATTCAAAAAGCCCAGCAAACACCAAAGAAAATAAAGACTAAAAAAAGAGATCAGACCTAAGTGCATCATAGTCAAACTACTAAAAACAAAGATAGAGAATCATGAAAGGAAAAAGTGGGGGAAAAAAGAAATACTGCATACAAGGGAATAAAAAAACAAATGATCACTGTATCAGAAACAATGGAAACTAGAAAATAATAGAATATCACCTTTAAAGTTCTGGAAACAAATCTGTCAATCCTGAATTCTATATACAGTGAAAATACTCTTGAAATATAAAGACATTTTCAGGTAAATTAACAGTTGAAAGAACTTGTTACTAGCACACCTGCAATAAGGAAAATGCTAAGGAGTGTTACTCAAGCTGAAGTGAATGTAACCAGATGGAGACTCCAATATGTAAGAAGAAATGAAGAGTACCAGAAATGGTAAATATGGCAGTCTTCCCTTATCTGCAGTTTATCTTTCCACAGTTTCAGTTACCTATGGTCAACTGTAGCCCAAACAAATGAGTAAAATGTATGATAAAACATTCTGAGAGAGAAAAAGAGAGAGAGAGAGAGAGGGAGAGAGAGAGAGATCACATTCACATAATTTTTATTATAGTATAATTATTATATTTTATTATTAGTTATTGTTGTCAATCTCTTACTGTACCTAATGTAAATTAAATTTTACTGTACATACATATAGAAAAAAACATAGTATATATAGGGTTTAATAAGGTTCAGTACTATTGTGGTTTCAGGCATCCACTTGGAGTCTTGGAACACATATCCCTTGTGGAAAAAGGAGCAATTACTACATGTGAATAAATATAAAATATACCATTTTTCTTTTCTTAATTTCTTTAAGAGACATAAGACTTACTAAAGCAAAAATAATAACATGGAACTGTAGGATTAATAGTGAACAGAGTTGTAAAACATATTACTGTTTTAGCACAAAAGCTGTGCAGATAAAATTATAATGTTGCAAAGTTCTTATATTTTATATGAGTAGTATAATACTATATCTAATTATAATATAATAACTTAATGATATATAGTATAATCCCTAGGACAACAAATAAAATAATAATATGAAAGTTATAGTTTAAAATCCAACAGAACAATTTAAATAAAATAAAAATGTTATTAAAGAAAAAGAAGGCAGGAATGGATAAATAGGTGTATAAAATATAGATGGGACAAATAGAAAACAAATGACAAAATAGTAGTCCTAAATCCGTCAGTGTCACAAATTACATTAAATGTAAATAAACAAAACACTTTAATAACAGATTTTCACACTGGGTGAAAAATAAGAACAATACATTATCTATTAAAAATACACTTTAAATATAAAACTGTTGATAGATTAGAAGTAGATGAACAAAACAATATACTGTGTGGCTAAATAAATATCAGACAAAATTAATTTCAAGTCAAGAAGCCTTGCTAGAGATAAGGAGGGACATTACGTAGCAATAAAACGGTCAATTCACAGAAGACATAAATTAGTACAAACTGTGTAATTCAATTTATATGACATCTTATAAAGGCAAAATGAATTTATTATAAAGAAATAAAGTTAAAGTTGCCTACTGAAAGTAGGTGTTACTGAAAGGGGATCCAAAGGTGCTCTCTGGAGCGTTGGATATATTCTGTTGGATATATTCTGTATTTTGATTTATCAAACTCATCAAACTATATACTTAACTGTGAATTTCACTATAATAAATATTACCTTGATAACAATGAAAATAAAACTGACTCACTGAAACTCAGTCTGACTACTAGGAATAATAAGCACCTACTATCAAAACTCATAAAATAATTATTTTTATATAGTGACACAGTAAAATAAGTTTCCTTAAGACCTTGCTATTTTTGGCTATATTTATTGTTAAAGAAGTCCTTGCCACTCTTCATGCTAACCTTTGAGAATCAAGGTTAGAAGACAGTCAACTTTTAATTTTCAGCTACACTTATTTTTTTTAATCCTATTACTGTCAGTATTTCAGTATGTTTTAAAGGAGTCCATTTCCTTTATTTTCAAACTTTTTGTAGTTAAAGTGAATATGTAATTATACATAATATTTTTATCTTAATTTTTATTATAAGCATTGTGATCACTTCATCAGCTGAATAATAACATATAATCTTCTAATACATAATTAGAATATATTATATAAGTATAACATATCATACAATTGCATTGTACACAAAGTTACTATAATTTATTTAACTGTTCTATTGTTGGATATTTTAGTTTCTTCCTTAATTCTGTATTACAATGTTGAGATGTATATTGGCATGTATATAGCTTGTTTTATACTTTATTTCTTTAGGTTAGATTCTCAGACCTGGGATTAAAGAGAACAATATATTTGTGTGTGTGTATGGGGGGTGGGGATAGTGTGTTGCATTGTGTATTTTTTAATGATATCAACAGTGCACAAAAATAATAATTCCAGTATATCTGTCAGCATTATAAATTATTATGAGAAACTTTTTTACTATAGTATATGAAAATAATTATTTATAATTTTAGTTTACAATTGAGGTTCAATTATTTAAAGGCTCAATGATTTCCTCTTTTATTTTAGTAGGTGTACTTTTTTAGTGAGTTGTTTATCCTTTGCAGATTTATTTATGGGGGAAATAATTGCTTTTTAAAAAAGCTTTAGGGGCAAGGTCTTACTTTGTCACCCAAGCTAGAGTGCAGTGGCATGATCATGGCTGACTGCAGCCTTGAACGCCTAAGCTCAAGTGGGCCTTCTGAGCAGTTGGGATTATAGGTATGAGCCACTGCACCCAGCAGGAAGTACTTTTCTTATTAATGTTTATGTTTTTAATCTAACACATAAACCAAATCTGCTGAAGCTATTTTTTCAGTCTGTAGTTGTGACTTTGTTTTTTTTTTTTTTTTGCTAATTTTATGTATCTATAGAAGCACTAATCTTTTCTTTCAGTTATATTTTATCATTGATAAATTTTAAAAAGTATCTCCTTCTAGAATTTTGATAAATATTTAATTATATTTTCTTTATTTTAATTTATTTTAATACTTAACACTTTTTCCATGTGGAATTTGTTTTGATATGTAACATAATTTTTATAACTGCGTGTTATTTCCCTCAAATTGTTATTTAGTCATTCCATTATTTGTGAAATAATTTTTTTTCCTCCATTGATTTGCAAAGTCCTGATCATATATCAAAAGCTTTATTATAATATTGCCCATTTATAGGTATTTTTTCCATAGATCCAGTTATCTATTCTAATGTTAGAACAGAGGTCCACTGGCACAACTTCAAGTTTGTAGCTTTTGATAGATGAAGGCAACATTTAGGAAGTGAGGATCTTGATCGCTTTACAAAACTCCAATTTCTTCCATACCTCAATAACTGTAGCATTGTATCTAGAGTCTCCCTAGGAGTTAAAGTAGCTCCCTGGTTTCTGATTTTCAGTTTCCTGCTCAGTGATTGTCTATTAAAGGAAAGGACCCCCTAACCCCTTCTTCCTCCTTATTTCTCAATTGGATACCTCCCTCTTTGTTGTTTGAAGCTCAAAGTGTTCTAACCAAAGTGTGCTTCTCTAGAAGATTTCGAAAAGGAGAACTTCTGAATTCATTTTTGACTCAAGAGTTTAACTTTTGAGTGGAGAAAGCTTTTTTCCTTTAACCTAAGAAAATTAAATTTGAAGACACCTTTAAAAAGAGAAAAGAAAACTTATCCTTTTCTACCCAACTAGCTCCTAATTCTTAGATCTCATTTACTGAGGAGTTACTCCTCAGCCAACATTTATTGAGTGCTTACTATGTGTTGAGCACTGTATGAAATTTTTGCGTGGATCATGTCACTTAATTCTTAGAGTACAATTCCCAAGTAGGCACTATTATTTTTCCCATTTTTAAGGACAGCAAACTGAGCTACAGACAGATTAATGAATGTCCCCTGAGGTCACATAGTTAGTGAGGTTGACCAGGCTTTGAATCCAGGCAGCCTGATTCCAGAGACTACATTCTTGACCACTAGACCAGGCCTGTCCAAGAAAACATTTTGTGATATCAGAAATGTTTTCTGTGTGTGTGATATAGTTTGGATATTTGTCCCCATGCAAATCTCATGTTGAATTGTAATCCCTAATCCTGGAGGTGGGGCCTGGTGGGAGGTGTTTGGAACATAAGGGCAGATTTCTCTTGAATGGCTTAGCATTATCCCCTAGGTGCTGTTCTCACCATAGTGAGTTCTCACGATATCTGGTCATTTTAAAATGTGTGGCACCTACCCACCAACTTTCTCTCTCTCTCTCGTTCCCACTCCTGCCATGTGAAGTGCCCACTGCTGCTTCGCCTTCCACATGAGTAGAAGCTTCCTGAGGCCTCCCCTGAGGCAGACCCTGGTACTGTTTCCCATACAGCCTGCAGAACTGTAAGCCAATTAAACCCCTTTTCTTTGTAAATTACCCAGTCTCGAGTATTTCTTTACATCTAAGCAAGAACGGCCTAACACAGTGTGCTATCTAATATGACAGCCAGTAGCCATATGTGGCTATTGTGCAATTGAAATGTGGCTAGTGTAACTAAGAAATTAAATTTTTCATATTATTTAATTTTAATTAAAATTTAAATAGCCACATGTGGCTACTGACTAGCATATTGAACAACAGAGTACCAGATAATAAGCTGATAGAGAATAACTCCCAGGGCTGATTCTGTCTGGTTTTGCTTATCATTATATACCTGGTACCAGCACAATGCCCCACACAGTGTGTATTTATCAATTAAAAACAAATAACTCAGAGGGGAGTAGAATGGAGATGTAATAAATAAAATAGTGCTTTCAAAGCACTAAATTGTGAAGAATGCTTACCTCTAAGGCAATGTCTGAAGCCTGTTTTGCATAAACTTTATTTTCAAAATAACACAAAATAAATGTAATAAAATTAGTATTTGAGATAAATTTGACAAAACTGAGCATATTTTATGACTCATATAAGAGATAAAGAAAATAGTATCTAATACTAACTTCTGCAAATCAGTACTTATCTGACAGGAAGAAATGACTTTAATATCAAAATACACTTGCTGGAATATATTCCTATCAAGAGCTGAGAGATTATAGTAGTTGTTTATAAGGCAGTGAATGACAAGCTCATTCAAATTCTTTACCCCAGAAAACAGTCTGCATTGTTTTCCTGCTTATTACTATATGCAATTTTCTTACTGTGAATAACTTCTGTGCTATATTTCATTTTTGTTCATCACTCAATATATATTTTTGTCACTATTGCTCAGAAGAATAATCTCACAGAAAGATTAAGGGTGTAAGACGACTCAACTCTATTTGGTAATTAAATGTCAGAAAGTATTTCCCTGTTAGTCATTAGTGCTAAGTTTCGAGATATGCACTATTGAACATACACATATTAAATATATATTAAAGGAACATTGCATATACATTCTTAGTAACTTTTAGTAATAGTAACTTTTAAATTTGCTAATGCATTTCATAAAAACAGCAGTAAATGTTCACTCAAAAAGCTTTGCTTGATTGACAAATTGCTTTGATTGAAAGAACTAGAAATTTGAGCTTGAAATAGATAAAAATGGCATCTCAAAGCTTAAAGCATTTTATATTTCTTTGTCCTGTTACTTCAACCTACTCTGGTAAGAATTTGTAATAAGTGAATCTGAATTAAATTGCTCCGTAGGATAAAAATTACAAAATGGAAATGCTCACTTAAAAAAATCAGAGCAGTTACAGATATCTGGCTATGTTATGCTGAGAAAAATCTGACACGTCTGCTATTTGGTTGTTACTGTTAAGCCTTCAGGTTATTTATTTAGTTTCAGTGTTAATTACAAAATTATGACTATAAAGCATAATGGCCACAAGATTAAATTTATATAGAAATAATAATCAAATTAGAATGCTTCCAACATTGTCACTAATCTACAAACTCTATATACTCTGCCTACATTCATTGTATTTGTGCTCTCATTGAAGCAAAAGGCACAGAGCTCTATTTTCCAATGAGAATAAGGAGAAAGAGCTTTCTAATGGTTTTTCTCCAACTGTATGAATAAAATATGGTAAAAAACAGATCTTAAATTTTTCAACTCAATGTAACTGATCATAACGAACCAAGAAATACGCCCATCTTTGCCACATTGATTTCCACCTTGGAAAATGTAATAAATCTACTTCGCTTATGTATCTTACGGACCTTGTAAAAGAACCAGCTAAAAATCAATAAAACAATATTGTCTCCTATCATGAAAGAAGAAACATGAGGTTTGTTGTTTCAGCTTTTTAAAAAGATGTGTACAGTTAGATACTTAGGACAATTTAAGTAGCTTGTTTCTATTCTGGTGATATAAATAACGGATCATTCTGGTTTCAGTCCATGCACTGTCCTTGAATATACATCAGAGGGATGCCCATGACAGCCTTGGAACTAATAGAGCTGAGTGGCATTCCTCCCATCTATGTTTGAAAAATAAACAGAAAAAAAAAAAACCTTCCCATTGTCAGGTCGAGCACATTATTATCTATGAGCCCTGGGTGCAGCTGGCAAAGTGTTCACTATTTAAATGTAATGGGGTTTACCTTGCACTGGCAGAGAGTACACTCAGTGCCATGTTTGATCCAAGAGGACCCGGTGAAGCGAACCACATTCATCTCGTCCAGGCAAGTCTTGGTGATGTCATTGCGGATGGTGTCGGCCTGGCAAGGGTCTGTGACACAGCGCGGGCAGCACTCATTCTCTGGGAGAATACTGAATTCACATTCCACATCTGGGCAAGGCAGGGGCCAACAATCAACTTCCCCTTGCTATAAGGAAAACAGATGTGCAAGGGCAGAGGGAGAGGGAGGAGGAAATGGAGGGAGGCCAGGAAAAAGCAGATGAGCACAGGGTTTACTGAATACTCAATTTATTTGACTGATATTTAAACTTAGATCTACAAAGCTCATGAATCTTTCAGGGAATATATTAATACAAAAGCCCTATCAGAATGATGAGTTCTGTATTGCAGCTTGATTTTGAAACAATCTTCAGGATTTAAATAACACCAATAAAACAAAAGCAAAAATCACTTATCTTAAAACAATAAAATGTGCATGCCCCTATCTTTCCCATGACAAAGGAGAGAGGTTTTTATTTAACGTATTTGCCCATGTGATACCTTTTTCATTCTTTCGCTATTTTTTCTAAGCTGTTATTCATTCCTTTATGCATAAAGAATGTTTTGTTCATTTAAAAGAAAATAAACTAAAATATGAAGGGAATATGATGGTTTTTCTTTGTTCATTTATATATTTTTCAGTGTAGAGACTTTGAAAAAAAAAAAAACAAACCCTAGGAATTGATTTCACTCCTTTTTAATTCCACACAGGAAAATAGTGTGAATTGGATCTTTTTAAAAATGTAGTTCCCACCTGTTTCCTATTTTCTTCATAATTCTGAATCTCACGGTTTGGGAGATGAAAGCAGCCTTCAGGCACAGAAACTGACCTTGGTCTTTCCATTGATTTTTGGGTTGAAAGTATAAAAAGGAAGGAACAAAAAAGCTTTGCCTTAAAAATAACCTCACACAAATAGAAAGAAACTGGCCATAACTTTAAAAGTAGCATCTTCTGTGAAAGTTTCCGCTATAAAGACACATAGACCAATTTTCCTTTTCATTTATACCACTAGAAAGAAACAAGAAATTCATTCAACTGAAAAAAGGCTTTAACAAATCATTACTTTCTTCTTACTTATTGTTTCTAGTAAAAGTTTTATAAATATATAGAGAAATTCAATTCTAATATATCTTTATTGCATATACATATTACGTGCAAAACAAGGTGCCCACTAGAAGCATTGAAAATAACAATCTTGGCCGGGCGCGGTGGCTCAAGCCTGTAATCCCAGCACTTTGGGAGGCCGAGACGGGCGGATCACGAGGTCAGGAGATCGAGACCATCCTGGCTAACACGATGAAACCCCGTCTCTACTAAAAAAATACAAAAAACTAGCTGGGCGAGGTGGCGGGCGCCTGTAGTCCCAGCTACTCGGGAGGCTGAGGCAGAAGAATGGCGTGAACCCGGGGGGCGGAGCTTGCAGTGAGCTGAGATCCGGCCACTGCACTCCCGCCTGGGCGACAGAGCGAGACTCCGTCTCAAAAAAAAAAAAAAAAAAAAAGGAAAATAACAATCTTTAGAAGGAAATAAACGGTTTTGGTTGGGGGGGGGGGTGGTTGTTTTGTTTTTTAAGTCTAAACATGGCTGATATAAATGGGTTAACAAAAGTTCTACTTGGAAAAAGAATATTTTTTTTCATGAATGCCATTATTCTATCAATAATTGTCTTTAAGTTAGCCTAAACTGGATAGGAATGGGGAAGCTAAGAGAGTCTTTTCTTCTTTTGAGCTATGGAGATACTTCTGAAAGAGACATTACTGTCAGTGAAAGACTATTCAACACCTTCTGCCACATCTACCTCAGAATATTCCTTCTTGGGTTGTGATCGTGTAACTATCACCTCATCATCCTAACCAGGCTCACTTTTTATAACTGTCAACACTGTGGCCTGGTGCTAGGTATTGGCAAATGGGGAGGGCAAGGTTTGTTCTCTATTTAGATTCTGGGCCTAAATTTTCTTTCCACTTCATGTAGTTAAATTTACCAAGCAGCGGCACTGTTGACAATTCTGGACCCAGGTGTCACCACTGTTGTACAAAGTTTCCCCATTTTGATGGAGGCACTGACTACTAAGCCTTGGGTCACATTCAGGGCAGCAAAAAAGATCAACTGTCGGATTCTCACAGTCACAGACCATCCGTCGACACATAACGAATCCATTCTGTATGAAAAAGAAAAAAAGCAGTTACCAAAAACCTCCATTGCTCAATACAATAACACATACACACACACACACACACACATATTTCAGATGGTGACTTGGAAGTTGAAATAATTCACACTGCTTATCCAATATAACAAATTTTCTTTAACATTTCTCTTTTTTAGCTAACACAAAGAAATTACCTAAGCCAGGGGATTTTCAATTTCCTTTCTACATACTACTCCTCAAATGACCAGAAAATATTTTTTTCAGAAATGACCAGCATAAAATGATAACCACTGTGTATATAAATGTCTTCATTTATATGTAAGTATATATTTGTATATTAGTATGGTAAGTTGCATACTAACTAAATTTTGTTTTGTTTGAGGGCATGTGTTTTAACATTTCATAGTTAATAAAATACATATTACTAAATTTCTGGAGTATTTAACACCTATGTTTTTGTATAAACTGTTATCAATTTCTTTTATGACAGCTGAGTTTTTGGTACATAATATTATTCATCTGAAAATAATTTGAGCATTCATTATAACTAGGTACACATAACAGAATACCTATCTAAAACTGAAATATAGACCAAATAAATATTTTTCACTCTTGCATCATAGCATGTTCATTCTGACTTTATTTGTGCAGTCATTCAAACATGATATTGTGACTAGGAAAAAATTAGCACGGTTAGTAATAAAATTTTATCAACATGTGGATAGATAAATACATTGGTATATCCATACAATGAAATAATATTCAGCATTAAAAAGAAATGGATTACAGATATATGTAACAATATGAATGAATCTCAAAAACATAATGTTGAGAGAAAGAAGCCAGACACAATATAGTATGTACTATATAATTCCATTTATATGAGGCTCTAGAAAATACAAATTTAATCAATAGGGACTGGATGCAATTTTTGCCTAGATCTAGGGTTGTGGGACTAACTAGGAAAGAACATAGGCAACATTTGGGCTACTGGAAATGTTCTGTTATATTAATTGTGCTGGTAGTTAAGTGGATGTACACATTGTCAAAACTCATCAAACCATATACACACTTAAAACATATGCAAATTACAACTGAATAAAATTGATTAAAGTTTTTTATTTATACCAACCTGACATGAGCACACAGAGCACCTGTCGTTTTCCAAAACCCAAATCTGACCATTGTGCTTAACTTTTCCATCATGGATGCAGTCCCCTGTGCAGTTCTTTCCATGAGGACATCGACAATCATATCCACCATCCAAATTGAAGCAAATGGTATCATTGGCACAGCTGTGCCTCCCGGTCCCACACTCATCAATATCTATAGACAAGAAAAAACGGCATGCAATGTGCTTAGAATATGTGCAGTTTCAAACAACTGCAATCAGGTCAGTTGTCTCCTGACATAAAGTATTCAACTGTAAATTAATTTTCATCTTACTGGCTTGCATTTGTGATTAAATGTTGACTAAAGCAATGTTAATGATCTGGAGATTTCACAGGAAAATATTATCATGTTTGATTTAAAAAATCGGGTAACCTTGGCTAGAATTTCAACTTTTATATCTATGTAAATACCATTAGGCTTTATGAAACATTTATATTTTTGAGAGTAAGAATATGACTCAATTTACCAAATAAAAACAGTTCTACAGTGGAAATTCTAAAAGTGCCTATGATACTTTAATGGGGATATCATCCCCAGTGTTAAACTGGTGATTACAGAAAAATCCCTTCTTAGTGGGAGATGAAATGTCATGAGATCCCTGCAGCATTTTTTGCAATATCAAACCTTATTCTCGCAGCTGCACCTGCCCCCCTCCATGAAGCTCTTTCCATTGTTCTGCCTAGGTGATCTTCCCTTGCATCCCAGGTATTTTCATATGGTCCTTAGACTTTGACTCTCAACCACGGAAGGGCAAATAATCATCAGCAATTACCATCTCTCTCACAAAGAATCCACTACTTCTTAACTTTTCCATTTCAGATTATCATTTTGTCCCCTGCCTGACTCAGTTGGCAATTGCCCATACTTCACCTGACATCACCTATTTCATGGCCATTACAGCCTAAAGCATTTTCATACAGATGAAAAAGCAAACATATCGTGACCCACAGATCAGGTCCATAAGAGGAGATGGGATTCACTTTTATTTACCCCCGTAATTTAAAGGTCACAAGCCAAAATACATTTCAGAGACGTGGTATGAATGGCAATAAGCAGTTATTTCCCATTTCATCAGTTTCCTCTGAGTAAAGGTCAAGAAAGAAAGAATTAAATCATGGCAGAAGTGGGTTAGAGACAAGATGGAATGTATAGCTTTTAACTAGGGCGCTGTATACTGATTCTCCTTGAAGATTTTAAAAATAAGGTTTAGGAAATATCTTTATCAAATGATTCGACTTCAAC
Source organism: Papio anubis (assembly GCF_008728515.1). Lineage (NCBI taxonomy): Eukaryota > Metazoa > Chordata > Mammalia > Primates > Cercopithecidae > Papio > Papio anubis. Next base: position 39,338,526 of record NC_044984.1, read on the forward strand.
ATTAACTGAAGACTTGGACTAGTTAAAATTTGGCAATTTTAAACTTCTTATATACTTAAATTCTGCCACATATGTATTCCTGAAAGTAAGCCACAGGACATTTTTTTTCTGTTTGCCTTGATTTTTATTAGTTCCCATTTCAACAAAACTAATGAATTGGATCAACAGCCGAAAAAGTGATTATAGAGCTTTATTAAGCTTGATTTGTTAAGGATAATATTACTTATTATTGTAGACTATGATTAGAAAGAAAACTGTTAGCCAGGATGAGAATATATTTTTTAAAAATTAAGTACTATGGTTAATGTGTATTTTTTCAGATTAGAGAAAATTTTTCTCTTCGTAATAAAAATTAAATTTTATTAGCTAGTTTTATATTTGGTCAATTCGGAATGATGTGGTACATCTGGTGAGTTGATACTTGTCTCCCATTAAATATTTCTAGAATTAAGAATTATAATTAGCCAGAAAAACATAAACAAACCATAGTTATTTGGTCTCTTTGACCACAAGCGCTACAGACATCCTTACTACATAGCTTTTTTACAGTCTACTATAAGGACATTATTCCATGAATGGCAATGGCTGAATTTTTGCAATCATTTTATTTTGCTTGACACTTTAAAATAAAAGATGGGTTATCAGATAATACTTTTTTCCCCCTTATAGGCAGAAAGATTCCACAGGGTTGCTGCATGGGACAAAGAAGAGATGTCCAGGCACAAGATGAATATGTATACTTAAATAAAGCACATCTATAATAAAGAAATAGAGTAAAAAGTTGCTCATAACAATGGTTGGCATGTACTTGTTATACCTGGAAAAAATGTGTGGGCAGATGCATCATAATGGACTAACTACAATCTCTTGCTATCCAAGGAGTTTGAGTAAGTTTGAACTCAGCTTGTTTTTTCTGCTTATTATCTACACTGACTCTGACAATGCAGAAACTTTTCCCAATTAACTGGTGGTATAGAATTTTGGAACCCATTTTTACACATAGCTTGGTTATAACAAGATTCCCAAATTAACTATCCATACAAGGTGTGTATTCTACTTTGAAAAACCTATCACGGTATACCTATCATGGCATATACAAATTCCAACTTTAAAAATATAGATAACTCCTTTAGTGAGTGATTATTGAAGAAATAAGGTTGCTAAATCCATTTGTCAGTGTCAGTTTTCATGTAACTTGGTCTAGCAGAGCACTTGACGAAACTTTCTCCCTCTTCTGGATAAATTTTCCCTACTTGCTTCCTATCACACTGGTAGCTCTTCTGGATCTTTTTTGTCTATACATTCTCTAGGTATGGCGATTATACTATGATTAATATTTAGCCATGCAAAGAGTAGGTAAACAGTAGTCTAGAGTGCTTTTGAGGCAAGAGTGTGCTTAAAGGCCCAACGTCTAGAGCTATCAAGATGTGCTGGAGAAACAGAAGTGCTGGTAGACTGGAATGTTCAGTGAGAGAGCAGAGTAAATAGCATGTAGCTGAAGGCTACTCAGGGTCCAAGGAAAGGTCATGTTAAGAAAGTTGAACTTTTTCATAAAGCCAATAAAATGTCATTTTAGAGAAACGCAAAATAAAAAAAAATCACAATCTGATTTTCATTTTAGACAGGTTCCTTTGGGTTCATTTTGGAAAAGAGATTTGAATGGATTAGAATTTGGAGCCAGGAGACCAGTTAATAGACTGTTTCCATAGTCCAGGCAAAAGATGATCATACAATAAAAGCAGAGTCTCATAGTGGTTGGTATGTACCAGACTCTGAGAACTTTTCATATAATGATTTATTTAATCTTCACAACCACCCTCGAAGATATAATTAAATTATGATTCTCTCTTTATAAATCAGGAAATTGAGACATAATACTGTTACATAACTTGCCCAAGGTGACACAGCCACACAGCCAGTAGGCCCAGATGGGAACTGAAGCAATCATGCTCTAAGTCCGTGCTCTTAAGTACCATGCCACACTGAGTTACAGCAGTGGGGACGCATAGAAAGAGACAACAGAGAGAATTAACACAACATAGTGATTTGTTGGCTTTGAAGATTAGAAAGAAAGAGAGATCAAAAAAGATGTTTAGATCTCTGGCGTGGAAAATATGGCTGATGCTATTTATGGAAAGAAGAGCAAGATTTTGCTGTGGAACAGAAGAGCGGGGAGGGATAAAGGAAGACATGTTCAGTTTAGGACTGGCTGAATTGCACTTCCTCTGGGCTTCCAGGCAGAGCTGTTCAGTAAGTAGTTGGATATGTGTGTCTGGGGCTCAGAAAATAGAATTGGGCCAAAATGTGGAATTGATGCAGATTACTTTCATCATCTCCTTTCTCAAAAAGAGTCCTTCTACTCAGGTTCAAACTTTGTAGTACTTAGAGTATTTAGAGCTACTTCTTGTTTGCAGTCATTTTCCCTATCTCGACTTGGCAATAATCTCATCATACTTAGCAAAGTCCAAAGGCAAATACTAGGTACTCTGAGAAGCCTTCCTTGATACTAAAGAGCAAATAATTTCTCTTTGTTCCTTCACAGCATGACGTTTATATTTCTTCTCAAAATCAAGTGCTTTTCTCAATCACAGCGTTGGGCTTGAACAGACTATTTAAAATACTATCACGTAAACTTCATTTTTTTGGTATCAAAAGTTCAAAAAACTTCACCAAACTTAAAGATTGTCCAGAAATTACAGCAATAATGGGAAATGTTGGCAGAAATATAAGATATTTATGCGAAAAAAGATACTGGACGGTGTCTCAGAGAGAGACAAGGTTTTAGGCACAGTGGAAATGGGGGATGGATAAGGAAAATGGGACTCTGGCATGTTACCTCAGGATGAAATGTCTAAATCTCTGAGATAAATGGATGAGCAAAACAGCAAACAATTTGTATGAATGCAGCTTATAAATATGTATGTTGTAGATCACACAACTGTAACCTAAAAAGTAGTGACACAGTGAAGTTATTTATTCATGCCTTCAAGTATGAGTCTTACACTTCAGAGTAACTGTAAAGCTACCACTGTGGCTTTGTCTACTTTCTTCCCCCCAGCAACAAAAAAAATAGCACCTTCTCTGATATAATCATATTCTTAAAATGGAATCCTTCTAAATACTAATATTACAATTCTACAAATCACAGAAATTGCAGTAAATGGAGAATGTTTAGAAGTTTTTTTTTTAAATCTTTTTAAAAAAATATATCTATTCATCTGACAAAGGGCTAATATCCAGAATCTACAAAGAACTTAAACAAATTTATGAGAAAAAACAACCCTATCAAAAAGTGGGCAAAGGATACGAACAGACACTTCTCAAAAGAAGACATTTATGCAGCCAACAGACACAGGAAAAAATGCTCATCATCACTGGCCATCAGAGAAAGGCAAATCAAAACCACAATGAGATACCATCTCACACCAGTTAGAACGATGATTATTAAAATGTCAGGAAACAACAGGTGCTGGAGAGCATGTGGAGAAATAGGAACACTTTTACACTGTTGGTGGGACTGTAAACTAGCTAAACTATTGTGGAAGACAGTGTGGCGATTCCTCAAGGATCTAGAAATACCATTTGACCCAGCCGTCCCATTACCGGGTATATACCCAAAGGATTATAAATCATGCTGCTATAAAGACACATGCAAACGTATGTTTATTGCGGCACTATTCACAATAGCAAAGACTTGGAACCAACCCAAATGTCCATCAGTGATAGACTGGATTAAGAAAATGTGGCACATATACACCATGGAATACTATGCAGCCATAAAAAAGGATGAGTTCATGTCCTTTGTAGGGACATGGATGAAGCTGGAAAACATTCTCAGCAAAGTGTCACAAAGACAAAAAACTAAACTCCGCATGTTCTCACTCATAGGCGGGAATTGAACAATGAAAACAATTGGACACAGGAAGGGGAACATCACACACGAAGGCTTGTCATGGAGTGGGGGTAGGGGGGTAGGGATAGCATTAGGAGATATACCTAATGTAAATGACGAGTTAATGGGTACAGCACACCAACATGGCACATGTATACATATGCAACAAGACTGCACGTTGTGCACATGTACCCTAGAACTTAAAGTATAATAATAATAAAATACACACACACACACACACACACACACACATATATATATATAAATAAATCAGATGTGTTCTTTTAAAAAAATTCTTCAGGCCGGGCACGCTGGTTCACGCCTATAATCCCAGCACTTTGGGAGGCCGAGGCGGGCAGATCACGAGGTCAGGAGATCAAGACTATCCTGGCTAACACGTCAAAACCCCGCCTCCATTAAAAGTACAAAAAAATTTAGCCGGGCGTGGTGGCGGGCACCTGTAAACCCAGCTACTCAGCAGGCTGAGGCAGGAGAATGGTGTGAACCTGGGAGGCGGAGCTTGCAGTGAGCCGAGATCATACCACTGCACTCCAGCCTGGGCGACAGAGTGAGATTCTGTCTCATATCAAAAAAAAAAAAAAAAAAAAAAAAGAATCCTTCAGAGCATGTTGTCCTCTGACAGAGTAGTAGGTTTTTCTGATAATCTTTATAAATTTTATTGGTAGATAATGGTAGAATCATCTTTCCAGAATAGTGTTTTTGTTTTTGTTTTTTTAAAAAAGATTTTTCACTGCTCCTATGTTTGTGGGTCTCCTTGAAAGGCCTTTTCTATGAAGACAAATCCTCTACTTTGCTGTTTTCATATTTATAATGTGTTATTTTGATGTTTAGTTTAATTATCCTTGTTACTTTCTGGGCTGAACACTCATGAATGCATTAATTATGTTTTATACTGATCATTATTATATATCTACTTTTAACTATATATATATATATCCACTATCTGTCATACTAATATCTACATTCCAACATAGGTTATGTGCCTAATGCATTTCTAATGAAGAGATTAACTATCTATTATTTATCTCAATCTTTTCATTGGACAAATAAATGTATCATCTACTATGTGTCAGACACTGTTCTAGGCATTGGAGATATGATAGCTGACAAGCAAACACAAACTATGACCTTTGAAGCTTACATTCTAAAGCAGATAATAACAAAGCAAACACATAAATACATACTATAATTTCAGGTGAGTTTATAATTTCTATCAAAAAAAGTGAAGCAGGGTAAGTGAATAGAGTGTCAGAGGTGGGAGACTATTTTAAATTAGTTGTCCAGGATAAACCATTTGAGAAGAAATTTGAATTAAATGAAAGAAGAACCCTGCAAAGATCTAGGGGAAGGGCATTCCACATAAAGGGACAGTACATTCAAATAAATCTGTTTTGTATATTTTAGAAATGGCAAGAAAGCCAAGGATGCATATCATGTGAGCCCTTGTCAACCATGGTCAGGGTTTGCATATTGCTTTGAGAGGGGTGGAGAGGCTCCAGGAGTGTGAACAGAGGAGTAACATGATCTAACTTCAGTTTTAGAAGAATCACTCTGAATGTTATAAAAAAAAAAAAAGACTCTAGGGGAATTGGGCATGGAAGTAGGAAGATCAGTTTGGAGGCTGTTATAGTGGTTCAGGCAAAAGGTAGTAATGGCTTAGATTAAGACGTTAACAACCGAAGTGGTAAAGGGTGGTTAGACTGGGAATATATTTTGAAAGTTGAAACTGTGAAATTTGTTAATGTATGGAATGTGAGATATGAGGAAAAGAAGGAAGAAAACAATGACTCTAAGATGTAGTTCTGGACAACTATGTTAAAGGACCTGTAGGACTTAGAGAGTAAATTAAAAGTTCTGTTTTAGCCATATTAGGTCTGAGTTGTCTATTAGACGTCCAGGTTGAGCTACCTAGTAGGCCACTAGATGTAGAATCTGTAGCCAAGGCAGAGGTCTGAATTTGGGATATACAGATGGCATTTTAAGCCATGAAACTGGTTGACTTAGGGATTGAGAATGGATAGAAAAGACCGACAAGGCCTGAGCCCTGGGGCATTTGAGAGAGTAAAAAAAAGGACTGTAGGAGAAAGGAGAAAAACCAGGAGAGAGTGGTGAACCTGAAGCCAAGTGAGGAAAATTCTGTTTTGAGAGAAAAGAATGATCAACTGAGTCAAATGCCCGAGTTGATCAAGGAGATAGTAATTGATCAGCTAATTTGGCAAAATGGAAATTGTTAGTAATCTTGAAAGAAAAGCATTGGCTAGAGCAGTGAGACTAAAGTGTCGCTGGAAGGAAGAAGGCAGAGATAACAAGTACTGAAAATTTTTTCAAGGAATTTTGTTCTAAAGGGGACAGAAAACTGGAAGATATGTCTGTAGAGTCAGGTGATGTAAAGGGAAGTTACATTTTGTTTGTTTTTGTTTTGTTTTCAAAGATGGCTGCTACTCTTGACTCTTTGAACACTGATAGGAATGATGCAGTAGAAAAAGACTTAATTATACGGAAGAGAAAGTTAATAATATATGGGCAGAATCCTTAAACAGGTGAGAGAGGATGAGATGCAAGATACAATGATGAGTTTCATATTTGATAGGAGTGGGGCCACTTCCTCCAATAAAAGAGGAGGGAGAAAAAGCAGCAGGTATATAGAAATAAATGAGCAGATATATAGAAATAAATAAATAAGCGAGTATGGGTTGTGGTGGAAAGTGAGGCAGATGGCTTTTGACTACTTCTGTGTTCTCAGTTAAGTAGACAGGCCACTGACAGAGAATAAAGAGAAAGGAAGCAGTATCCAAAGTCTGAGGAGACTTAAGAAGTTGTGAAATGGCTGTTAACTGGAAAGTTGGAAGGGAATGTAACTAAGGAAATGAAGTAGGAATGCTGGACAGTGCTGATGGCCCTTACAGTAGGTGGCTTCTGAGATGGCCCCAGTGATCCTCACCACTTAGTATTCAAGCCCTTGTGTAATCCCCTTCCTTAAATGTGGGATGGACTTACTGACTTGATGCTAACAAATATAAAGTGTGAGAAGTGATGGAATGTCACATCTGACATGAGGTTGTAAAAAGACTATGGCTCCCATATTGGGCATCTGCTCTTGGATTGTTTGCTTTAGGGAAAGCAAGCTCCCACGCCTTGAGGAGTGGCCCATGTATTAAGGAGATGAGATCTGCCAATAGCCACATGAATGTCCTTGGAAATAGATTCCCATTCCCCCCACTACCACCACAAACAAGCCTTCAATATAAGAAGACCACAATCCTGGCCAAGAACTTGACTGCAATGTCATTAAGGCGCTGAATCAGAGCCACCCAGCTAAGCTGTGCACAAATCCCTGACCCACAGCAAGTGTGAGACAATGTTTGCTGTTTTCAGCTGCTAAGTTTTGAGAGTAATTTGTTAGGCATCAATAGATAACTAATACAATCCACTAGAGATTTGTGATCACAAATTTGAAAGACAGTGAGCTCAGTTACAAATTTAATGTAAGACAGTCAACAGAGGTATGTGTGTTTTTCTACTCACATTCAGATGCACAGAAAAAAGTGTGCAAGGATACTAACCCAAATTAAACATAGGTAACCCCTCGAGGATGAGTGGAAAAGATGGGGAAAGGGGGGAGGTGAAATGAAGATGCATATTCAGCTTTAATCCATATACAAGCTTATGTATGATTTGCATTATTTATAATCAGCTTATATTCATTCTTTATGTGCATAATTTTTTAAAAAGATGATCTCAATTAAATTCTATAAAATACAAAGAAACTAGCTTATCAGGGAAGAACAAAATTCCACTGTCTGATCTGTCTTGAAACTATAATCTGTGGTTCCTGGCATTCTCTCCAGGGCTGGAAATGTTCACTCTGGAACATCCACCAGTGCAAGATAAAGCCCTCAGACCATATTTAAGTGGTAACATGCAAATGCCAGGTTTTAGCCCCTGGTAAGACAGCAGCATTCCCATTCCTAGGTGGAAATCCTGATGAATACTCTGTTCAAGCTCCAGAGCTTTTCTGCTGCTGGCAAAACAGGCTAGAAGCCTTGGCATCCATCACCCAAGCCTGTTTCACTTGTTTCTTTGTGAAAATCCTTTGAGGCACAAGGATAAAAAACATCTTATCATTTAGGTGTCAAGTATCTTTAGGTTAGATTGTCAAAAGCTTTCATTGACTGTGTCATCTTAACCCCATTATCCTCTCAGGCTCTATGAAGGTGTAAATACAAATGGAGAAAATAATGAGTTCTCAAGTTGTGTTTTGTTTTTCATTCCTATGCCAAGACTTCTAATGACAAATCCTTTCAGTGCGTGTAGTTTCCCTGGCAATTACTCACTGGGCTCTGCTTGCTCTGTCTGCCTGTTTTCTAAAAATCATGCCCCTTCAATAGAGGCTATAGAGGAGCAGATTTGTCAATCCGTTCAAAATAATTTAAAATTAATGGTAACTAATTGAATATAATCTGATTGAATTTTCTACTCCTCTTAGATTGAAAACTTAATGGAAGCAGGGACCATATCTTATGTATCCAACATTCAACAATCACTAAACATCTCTTACTTTGCCAGGTAAATGTCATGTTAGAAATAGCCCTGAGTAGCATGTATTGTGTATGTCATCCTTGACCACACCATCATTGCATTTCCTCTATTCCCATTTTTCCTCTATCTCGCTTTTTATCATGTATTTTTGCTACATGTTTTTGGATCAGATGTATGCATGCTTTCCTTTAAAAAATTTACGTGATACTACATGTTTTTTCATTCTAAAAACACCATTTAACAGTTGCAAGAATCCACAGAAAACTGGGTTAGTGTCACAAACTTTAATTATCTAAAAATAACAATAATTACCATAATTAGCAAGAAAAAGTTAGATTTTAACATATTTCCAATCACTGTTGTATAAACATATAGTAAAAACACTAATAACACTGGCTCAATGTATTCTATGTATAGCTTACGATATATTCCTCAAGTTCAAGAGAAGTTCTTAAATTCTAGGTCTTCTCTTTGTACTGACCTTCACATGATTCTCCACTTGGTGAAAACATCCCATTGTCATGGTAGCCATCTCTGCACTCACAGTGGTACCATCCAGGCAGGTTAATGCAATTAGCACGGCTGTCACATTGAACAAAACCGTCAGAGCATTCATCAATGTCTGGCAAAAAAGAGAGGATTTTATAAAATTATTTATTTTCTTTTAAAGAAACAAGAATATTCTGCTACAAGGCTACTAAAATTTTTAATGCCAGCAAATCCTTGAAACTGGGAATACATAAAATTAAGAAAGTCCACTTGTTTGTTAAAAGCTATACAGAAAGAATGTGGTGTTATTAGTAACAGGAGAAACATCTAGAAGGCTTCTTTGATGCAAAAGGCATTCCACTGTAGAAAATGGAAAGAATCCATATGTGATGGTCATTAGTGCTGCTCACCAAATATTTTAGCTCTTCTAGACACAAGCTAGAATTTTGATTCTCCAGGCCCTTCCAGTTAGGTATGGCCACGTGATAGGTGAAGTGTCTCTTAAGCCAGCTCAGGAGTGATAAGTGTCACCTCTATGCAGAGCCTTTAATATGCAGTGTGTGATCCACATATACCCTTTCCCTATCACAATGAATAGCCTTTTCCAGATGCTCTAAAGACCTACCTGAGTTCCTGTGGGAGACAATCTGGTGCACCTTCCTTACTTACCTGGGATGGACTTATGGCATGAGAAAGAAATCAACCTTAGTTGACACTCCAATATAAATGACAATAGCATTCATGAATCAACATGCTTCACATATTCAAGTATACATATTATTTATGTCACTTTCTACTGTGTTTCACACACACCACTTCATTCAACCCTCAAAAAAATCCTGCCATGTAGATAGTACATTGAACATGTGGGAAAAAAAAAAGATGGAGGCAGAGGGAAATTACGGGATTTAACCAAAGTCACCTGACAGTTCATAGTGCCTGACATTCAGGTGTGTGCTCCTTTATAGATGTAGATCATGCTGGATCTACTACACAAAGAGAGCTATGGATCTTGAGTCTCAGATACTTCCTCCAGAGGCTTATTACTGTTCCCAAATGTTGAAAGCCCTTGATTCTTCTTGTCTGGTCTACTGAATCGTGAGAACTCCCAACACCATTCAAGTACCTTCCTTTGCTCACAGGAGGAAAAGTAATCCCTGAAGTTGCCTTACAAAGTGTGTCCTCATTAGCTCCTGGTTTTCAGGATCTTTCAGCTTAACTTAGACTCTGCTATATGATCCAATGGTGCTGACCCATTGTGGCTGCCAAAAATATCCACATGTCTCCCACTCCCATCTTGATAGCCATATGCCATAGCTGAAGGTTCCAACCTGCCAAGGCAGGATGGTTCTTTCCTATATGCTTCTGACACCTGAATCATATTTCCTGCTTCTGTGACCAGGCACGATGACATCCTTCAAGTTGAAGGTAAGACAAGATGCTTTTTAGAGACCTTTCCCCTCCAGACAGACTACTTAAGTTGACAGAATCTACTTCCTTCTTATTTCAGTCTCATTTCCCTCCAAATTCCTGGAAGCATATATTCCTTTCATTTTCTTATAAAATGTCCTCTTTTCAGAAGTTCAATGTTGAAAGAGATAAATTAATGAATAAATGTATACATAAGTAAAAAAAAGTCAGATAAATGAGCCATCACTCATTTATTTCTTGATAGGTCAAGTGTCCCTTCAGCAAAATAGTATGCAAACCATCCTCTTAGGTTATTAGGTAATGGGCCAAAAAATAAATATTTTATATAGTTGTAATAGTTCAGCATTATTTCTGAATTATGAATGATTCTACCTCTGTGGTGCCTCTTCTTTAGATATCAGTTACTATTGACAGTCATTCTTAACTGTCAAAATAATTGCGACTGATCAAATCAGCTAACCATTGACTTCCTGACACATAACTGATGTGGACTGCATTCATTTACTGACGCCTCATAGGTTTTGTGAAATAGTCTATTTGTACTTCAGGGGCCTCCCTAACTGATGAACCTCTGATTTTAAATAGGTCCAGAATATTTTGCTCATTTTAGCTTTATATGGTCTTTTCTTCTAACCCAAATGATGTAGAAAATTGATTATGTCATTTCTTAAGTGCATGGACAAAAGAAAACAGGTTGGAATTTAAGCTTTAAAAGTGAGTTTTATTGGAAGAAAGCCATACAGGGGATGGTTAAGAGTCATTCGTTTTGGAAGAATTTGGTCACTAGGGCTGGTAATTTGGAAGTAACTCTTGATGGAACTGAGCTTTCTCCACTGAAGCAACTTTCCCATCTATATTTAGCTTTCAGTTTAGTCCTTTCTTCCTTCCTTGACATAGTCGTCAGGTTATCTCAGTTTCTATGATATAGATATATATTTCGATTGTTACTTCTCACTTCATTTCTCTCTTGTCACTCCTTTACCAGGCCCACTCCTATACTGCTTCATACTCATTTCTTCTTAATTACATTACGGTAAACTTTCTTGATCTATAAATATACTCCATAAAGTTTAATAGAAATGCTATGTGTTATATTAATTAGTGTTTTGAAGACTGGGAATACAATGTGCCTGCCCATAATGTATTTTCATATAAACTTTGGGCATTATTATTATTTAATTATTACTATGTGATAGGATTATAGAGGGTGAAAAGGTAAATATGGCTGTTCCTCCACTTTTGATGTGGTTACCTTCCAATAAACCTATTGTAAGTCAAAAAGTCATAAGTTGAAATTGTATTTAATACTCCAAGCAACCTATCATAAATTAAAAAACTCATAAGTTAAACTATTTTAGGTCAGGGACCATCTGTATAAGGTTCATGCATTAATTTACATATTCAATATTTATTGAATGCATTTTATATGCCAAAAACTAAGTGCTGGGGAAATAAGGATAAACAACACTGACGCAATTTCTGCCTTCAGTTAGTTAATCATCTATTTAAATTGTGCTTTATTGTAATAAAATTAAATTTATGAAAATCTGAATTTACAATCATACGGAACAGTATTTCCAAACATGCAACTTATCTGCCACCAGTGACACGGTATGTAGGTGATAATGGGTAGATATTTTATTTTAATGGCTACATATTTATTTTTCTGAATTAGTTCCATTTGTAGCAAGTGAGACTTATAGTAGAGTAATAAAACTATTTAAAATTTTAAAATGAGAAGAATTACAGAAACAATATTAAGTAAATATTGGTATAAATGGTCTATGAATATGAGAAAAACAATGAAGTTTTGAAAACAGCAATATACAATATAGGGTAATTATTCATCTTTCAAAAGGATTTGCTGAGTAATTCCTTGTGAAATGCAATGCCTTAATTTGTCTAAAATACGTCTGAATTTATAAAAGACACTCATGTCATAGATCAAGATTATATGCTTGCTATCATTTAGAATAGGGAAAAACTAGCCAGATAATATATACAACCTCATTTTACACTTTTATGTTCCTGCTAATTTTGATTTGTTTATGCAAATTTTTCTACTTTGGTTAGTCAGTAGACAATGAAAATGTGCTTGAATTGACAGAGTATACACTTCCCACTAGAAGGCATGTTTATTTGGCTCATGACTCTAATTAAACCCAAAGATCTAATAAAACAAACAGTCTCATCTGTAAGTGATTTGATGGTATGCATATCCTTATTCACTCAGTAAATACCTAGTAAATAAAGAATTGAAATCTGATCCACAATTTATGAATTAAGTATATTTTCTCTACATACAAATGAGGACATTAACTAGAATTACAACATAAATGCACACATATTTTCAAGTATGCTCATATTGTGCTTCACATATTTTCTAACAACACAAGGCAGTAAAAAAAAGTTCAGATAATTTATTTATTGGGTACTTTCATTAGGTTAGTTAAGACCTAACTTCATATTCTCTAACTGAGTCAGATACAAGGTAAATAGCAGACCCGGGGAAAAAATGATATTATTTTATTCAGTATAAGAACTTCAAAATTTGAATGCATTATTTTCCAAACTAAATAAAAGTATTCAAAAAACTAGTATAGGCTGTATAAGCTTATATGACTTAGTCTTAATCATAAGGACCTTAACTTTTTACTCTGTACGTACATATATAAAAAACTAAGAGTAAATTTCATGAATTTTATAATTTTATTACATATTCTGTCTTAGAAAGGAACTAGTTCCTTAGAACATTTTCAGTAACCACATTTAGAACAGTCAGCTAGCAATAGTATTAAAATGCTGTCCAAAAGCACAGAGAATCTAAAATCCAAAAGATGTTTAGCCATCCAACAACAGTCATGAATATCAGTCCTACTCTGGGGATCAGTATCAACTTAGATAATAAAAATGAAAGGCACTGCTGAGTGTAGATTTCCTAGAAAGCACACATGTTTTGAGGCAATCATTAAAAACAAATCAACAGACAAACAAAACATAATAAAACAAAAACCAAAAAAGAAAAAAAAAAGAAAGGAAAATGTATGACTAGAAAAACAACAACAACAAAAAAAACCAAGCTCATATACATCAGTGTCTTGTTTTCTTTGTCCCCCTCAGGTATGGTGGCACAAGACTGGTTGTTTTGTACAATGCCACAAATCACTGGCTTCAGAGGCAATCAACTGAAAATGGCTTTTGCCAGCAGCATTTAAAGGGTTATTTTAGAAAATGACAAATTATTTCCTTATAAAATTAACTGCAGTTGTAGAATGAGACACTTGAGTGATAAACACCCTCTTTCTCATGCATAGTAATAGTTATTTCTACTATAAAATAACTAAGAACAATAAAAAATGTGCAAATGTCCAGAACAATCCATACCTAAAATAGACTCTAATTATTACTTTAACACTCTCAAGAAAACTGATTAGTTTCTGCTCTTATACTGGATAAAAAAAGAAAGGAAATCCAGCTCTTTTTTAAGATGAGTGAACTGTTTTTAATGACAGTCACATAGAGTACTCTCTTTCATACTATTTTATCATTAATAAAAATATGACATTTCTCATTTAAAAATAGGCAAGTGTTCTATTTATATCATCATCACAGGCACTGGTAGTTAAATTATATTGATAAACAGTAGGCAATTAAAGATCCCCAAAACAATGAACTCCTGATTACCCACATGTGGGTTATTTGCTGTCTAGATTATCTGAAACATTTTTTTGAATCACAAGGTCATTTCTATCTGTCTCTTGTTGAGCTTCTGGGAAGTCTGCTTTCAACATTTAGGCATGAATGCTCAAATAATGCAAACTCATTATGTTACTTTAAATGACTGTGCAAGATTTGGGTATAAAATATTGTCTAAAATTTCATATAAGAAGACTGATTTTTTCATGAATTTTTTGAAAATACAACATGGTAACATATGTAAATAAAAATGGAAAACCACAAAATCCTCTGCACAAGTTACACCCAACATTGCATATTTAGAGAAAATTATATTCATTACTTTATAGTTCATAATTAGGAAGTTAATGACTGGTATTAAAAATGCACAGATATAATCTCTTCATCATATTGTTTAATCATTACAAGAGCCATATGAAATATTCTTATCCTTATGTCATAGACAAGAAGGTGGTGACAGCAAACAGAACAGAACCCTTTCAACTCCAAGCCCAGTTCTTTTTTCCCTTATGGTAGGCTGCCTTTCAAGACCAACACTTCGCCAAACAGAATCAGCCTATGCTTTGGAATATCACAGTGTATATCTTAAAGTCAATGAATTGCAGCTCGTTGGCTCTTTGAACTAGGAATAATACTTTCTTCATAGTTTGCTGTTAACATACGAGGCCTCACAGGAGAAGCAGTAACTGGCTCGTAAGAGGTATCTAATATGTGCAAATTCCATGCCCATCTCCAAAATAATCCTTCAGAGTTTACAAAGCATGTTCACATTCATCATTCGATTACTTGAAAAGAAACAGAGGAAAATACAATTTCATAGGATGGATTTAGTTGAAAGAATGTCTTTTCTTCTGTGAACAATCAAGAGTCACTGAAGGGTTATTAACAGGAGAGTGATGTGGAAGCTGCACCTTGGGAAGAACAGGGCAGCAGTTATGTGTCAAGCCAGTGGGACTGGGAAGACTCGAGGCCATCTCACCAGCTTATGAGACTACATTTCATAAAGAAAAAGGTTATAAACATTTCAAGTAGAGAATAAGTGGAAACAAGGATAAAGAAGCATGTTTTCTTCAATGCTTATCTTTGGTCAGTGTACAACTCCCTCTCATGTCCCCTGTGTTGATGTCAGGTTGACCAAGTTCACATTCCGTATGTCTGGGGGATATACCGGAAAAGGAAAGAAAATTGAGACAATCTGACTTTTCTTTTGGTTACTAGAGTCTTAGTATTTTATTATTTCTTTCTTCTTCACAGAGCCTCTCCATATGTTTTCCCTGTTGACTAAAATGTTCTTTTTCTCATCCTCTCACCTGAGTTAGTTAACTACTTCTCATCTATCTGTCCCATACTAACATTAATGTCCCTTGGGGAAGCTTTCTTTGACTCCGGAGACTGTATTAGATCTCCTATTACTTAATGATTAGTCTATTTTCCCCCATATTTTGCTTGTATTTTATATCCTTGTAATAGCATCTATATGCTTTTTCTTTTTGTCTAAACTTGCACAAATATTACACTGATTTAATACAATTTCAATTCTGGAGAAGTTCCTACCTATGTTTTTCTCCCATGTTCAAAAGCATTTTTCATTTGGGCTTTTTGTCCTTCCAAATAAATTTCAGATTTATTAGTTGGTGAACTTCTCAGCAACAAAACAAAACAAAACAAAATAAACACAAGAAATGGGGGAGGGGAAAGCCTGCATTGATTCTATATATTGACTTTGGGAGAATTGAAATCTTTATATTATTGTATCTTTTAATCAATACATATGATATATTTCCTATTTCTGTAATATTTTACAGATTTCTGAATGTATGTATTGTGTATATATTGCCTGAACTTATTCCTAAATGTTTTATTACTTTATCTTTTTTAAAATTAACTTTATTGAGGTAAAATTTATATAGGAAAAAAAATCACTAACAATTTCATGTCTTTTCACATTAGTCACTACCATAATCAAGATATAATGCATTTCCTTCACTTCCAAAATTTCCTTCATATCACAGTAGTTTGAAAATAATTTTTATAAATATTAATTTAATGTTTATCTCTCAGAGTAAATTTCAAATGGCCAGAAATTATGTTATATTTTACACCATATCTCTAACACTTAGAAGAGAACTGGGCACATGGTTGGAGATTGATAAACACATGCTGAATGAATAGATGAATGAACAGCAAGTAAGTAAGTGGAACACTCACTATGCCACACTTGAGTTCTGCTAGGGTTGGAGGGGAATGAAGGCAGGAGTGACAGTTTGAAAGCATACACTGAGACAAAAATAACATGATGGTAAAATGATACTTCCTCATTCTACTTCAAATGTTTTTGCCGAAAGACTATAATATTAGATGCAGTACAATAGGTGAAGAGAATGCGTTAATTTTACACACTTTTATATACCTATTTAATTATATGTATTTTTAAACAAAAAGAATACATCAACACCTCTGATTAAAATGAAAGACTGAAAACATTTTAAAATCTCTTCTTCTTTACTTCCAACCCTGTAAACATTATGTTAGAGGAACAAAGAAAAGTATAAAAAGCCAACAAAGACAAAAAGAAAAATGACAGCAGGATAGAAGAAAGTTAAATACATTTCTGTCTTTTCTTGGAAAATAGAATATAGGTGAAGTGGTAGAGACAGAGTAAAAGGAACCAAAGATTAGAATCTTTATGTGATAATTGGGTATGGCTGATTATTAATAATTATTAATGATTAAGAATATGGCTAATGGTTGTAGTAATCTTCCCTGAAAAACCCTGAAGAGTCTTGAAATACCATGTAGAGCTGAGATGAGACATGCAGCTGGAAGTAGTTGAGTTAATTAAAAGTCTACTGATGAATAATCAACCTACTCATCTCCTCCCACCATGAGCAGATTGTTGAAAGAAAGCAGTTACCCTTAAAGGGTAGAGTGAATGTTTGTTTGTTTTTTTCCTGCAAGGGAAATAAATATCTGTGGGAAACTAAAGCAGCAGTGTAGAATTTGTTATTGTTTGAATCAAAGTCCCCTGCATTTCAGTCTTTAGATATCTTGAAGTACAAAAACTGGTTCTTTTTTTTTTTTTTTAGCTTACGAATGTAAGTTTGCAAGCCAAAAAAAAGCCTACCCTCATATCAAAGCTCAAAATCAATTTTCTATGTATTCACTTCTAAACATTAATGTGAAATCAAGGAGCAACGGATAATCAAGAAAAGTCTGTAACATGTAAGAGAAGAGCCAAGATAGAGTATCAGAAAAACTGACCCTGAAATGACAGACTGGATTAAGAAAATGTGGCACATATACACCATGGAATACTATGCAGCCATAAAAAAGGATGAGTTTGTGTCCTTTGTAGGGACATGGATGCAGCTGGAAATCATCATTCTTAGCAAACTATCACAAGAACAGAAAACCAAATACCGCATGTTCTCACTCATAGGTGGGAACTGAACGATGAGATCACTTGGACTCGGGAAGGGGAACATCACACACAGGGGCCTATCATGGGGAGGGGGTAGGGGGGAGGGATTGCATTGGGAGTTATACCTGATGTAAATGACGAGTTGATGGGTGCAGCACAGCAACATGGCACAAGTATACATATGTAACAAACCTGCACGTTATGCACATGTACCTTAGAACTTAAAGTATAATAATAATAATAATAAAAAGAAAGAAATAGAGATAATTGGCCAGGCACGGTGGCTCACGCCTGTATCCCAGCACTTTGGGAGGCCGAGGTGGGTGGATCACAAGGTCAGGAGATCGAGATCATCCTGGCTAACACAATGAAACCCCGTCTCTATGAAAAAAAAAATACAAAATACATTAGCCAGGTGTGGTGGTGGGTGCCTGTAGTCCCAGCTACTCGGGATGGTGAGGCAGGAGAATGGCGTGAACCTGGGAGGCGGAGCTTCCAGTGAATCGAGATCGCGCCACTGCACTCCAGCCTGGGCGACAAAGCGAAACGCCATCTCAAAAACAAACAAACAAACAAAAACCAAAAAAGAAATAGGGATAATTCACAGAACAGAACCAAAAATGTTTCTAATTAACATTCTCAGATAGATTTGAGAGAATATTTCATCTATAAAATAAGGACACAGTGATTACAAAAAAATATTCAGAGAGGAATAAAGAGTTCTTGAAAATTAAATATATACTAACTGGAGCTTTAAAAAATGCAACGTTAAGACTTGGAAGATCAAGTAGAAGTCGTCTCTTGAAAAGTAGAACATATAGAGAACAGAGGAAAAATATGAAAACAGCAAAAGCAAACAAAGCAAAGACCACCAACCCAAAATGCTCAGCTTCTGATTAAAGAGAAATTTCATACCAAGAACACACACAAAAAAACCAATGGGAGAAAAATATCTTTAATAATAATAATAAGTCCAGAACTTTTCTCAAAGCTATTGTCTTCAGATTGAAAGGTCTATCAGGGTCTTCAAATATACTGAATAAAGATATGTTAGCCAATAGCTGTTGTTGGCTATACGGCAGCTATTGTTCTATGTAATTTACCTATATTTACTCACTTGATGCTGACTGCAGTACTATGAGGTAGGGAATATTACGGCTATCACCATTTTAAAGGGAAGTGAACTTAAGCAATGAAAGTTTAACTATTTTTTTACAAAATTATTTAGGGGCAAAACCGAGATCTCAACCCATATATTTTAGATAACAGAGGTCATACTCTTGCCCATACACAATGCTGCCTCACAAATAAATGAAACAAGACCTACATCTAAATACACAATTGTCAAATTTTACAACAACAAGAATAACATGAATCTTAATATGTCCCAGAAGGAAAACAATAGCTTACATATAAAGGGATGAGAATCAGTTTAGTAGCACATTTCTTACTTGCAGCACTGTATGCCCAAAGAGAGTGAAGCAATGATTTTAAACCTAGAAGTCTATACTCAGCATAATTGTCAAATAGCTATGAATACAGAATAAAGATGTTTTAAGGCCATGTAGTTCTTTAGAAGTTTTATGTTCCATGCATTATTTAAAAATATTTTACTAATATAGTGCAGTAAAATAAAGGACTAAATTGAGACAGAGAAAAACCTATCAGTAGTTCATCACTCCTTCTTTTTTACAGTACTTTCTTCACTTTGCAAGGATACACCCCTCTCTCTTAGTTCTCCTTGTACCTCACTGACCTCTATATATTACTTTTTTTTTTTTTTTTTTTGGCAGATCTTATCTTCTCCATCTCTAAAAGTTTGAATTACCTGGGGATCTACCCTCAGACCTTTCCTTTTGTAGCTACCAAATTCTTAGTGATTTCATTTAGTACCAGGGCTTTAAAGGCTTTAAATATCCAAATGCCACTAGTACATTGAAAACTATCTGTAGTGGGCAGAAGAAGAGCGTCCCCTAAAAAACCATGTCCAGTTGGAACCTCAGAATATGACCTTATTTAGAAAAAGGGTCTTTGAAGATATTATTGGGTGATAAACTCAAGATAAAATCACCCTGGACTTAAGATGGGTCCCAAATCCAGTGACTGGTGTTTTTGTAAGAAAAAAAAAAAAAGAAACAGAGAAAGCCAGGTGAAGAATGTAAATCAACTCTCCACCATAGTCTCTGGTCTCTAGACTTTCCTGTTTCAGTCTTCCTTCAGTCAGGAAAATTGAGCCACTACAAGTATTATTGGAATAAGGAGTTTTAAATAGAAATCAAGTCTGCACAGATCAGGGAGGAATTGGGGAAGTAAAGAATGCTTCATTCTTCATCTGGAGTTATGTAGATTGGAGTTATGTAGCCATAGCCAAAGAATGCCTGGGGCCACCAGAAGCTGAAAGACGCAAGGAAGAATAATTTTAATAATTTTCCTAGTGTCTGTAGCAGGAGCATGCCTCTGCTGACACCTTGAGTTTGGACTTCTAGCCTCCAGAACTGTGAGATAATAAATTCCTATTGTTTTAAGCTACCCAGTTTGTGGTTTTGTGATATTTTACTATAGTAGTCCTACGAAAATAGTACTGTATATCTTATTTACAGTTTTATTCTAGATTTCTCTCCTCTAGGTCCTACCTGTATATTCAATTTATCACCATCATTTCCACTCGGATACAAAATTTCTCCTTCTGAAGTCTCCCTGTTCTCAGAAAATGGCCATACCATTCAGTTACTTGGGCAAAAATCCTTATATTCATTCTTCTTCTTCTTGCTTTTGTCTCATGCCCTTAATCCAATCACCAGCAAATCCTATTAGTAATGTCTTTCAAATACATCTAGAATCTAATAATCACTTCTAACTAGCTTGATACTTACGATTCCACTCCATTCAAGTCCATTCACTATCACTATCTCCCTGATTCCATCTTTCCCTCCTGCAGTGCATTCTGAATCACAGCAGTCAGATGATCCCTTAAAAATATATGTCAGATTGTGTCACACTTAGGCTCAGATCCTATTTCCCATTCATGGAGAATTTTAGGAGGGAAGTATCTTGGGATAAAGCTGTAAGGGATATATGCTGTTATCAACAACTTTCTATTGCTAAGGCTGAAGACTACATTTCCCAAACGCCCTTTCCCTGTGTATGGCTTTGTGTTAAGAGTTCAACAATGAGCGGAATGCCTAAATTTGCCAAAGAGAACTAAGGCAGAAGCCATTATTCTTGGGAAGTCATAGCAATCAGTGTCAGTGATTCTAAGAACTCTGGTTTCTCCACCAATTCTAGTGCATCAGTCTGAAGTGATGAGTGAATGTTTTGCAAATCCTCTGGCTGCAACCTCGAGGATCTTCACTTTCGCAACTCCTCCCTCATTTGTGCAATCTTGATTCCTGTATAAAACTCCTTATTCCTATAATACTTGCAGTGGCTCCATTTTCCTGACTGAATGCAGACTGATACAGAAGTGTCTACACACCAGAGGATATAGTGGAGAGTTGATTTTAAATAATAAGTATGTGATGAAGAGTAAAAGAAAAATGATTGTCAATTAGGAACTTTAAGATAAGAAATCTAAAGATAAGAAATGCTATGTATATACTACTTGTCTCTCTAGTAAACAATATTTACCTGGTCACAATGATATAAACACTATGGATTTTCAAATTTTATATACATTCCATAGGGAAAGCATGAGATATTTAAATATTAACATTCATAATATAAAAAGAAGATAGAAGTTGGGAGATGAAGGTAAGGAGCAGAACCAACATCTTTACATTTCATAGTGAGGAATCAAGAAAATCCATTGTAGTTGATACAATGAGAAGTGAAGGTGGAAAAATATATTGCTGAAGTCTGAAAAGGTAACCAATAGAGGAACTTAAACTAGTGATATAACTATATTAGAATTAAATAGTATGAACAGGTGATGGTATAAGAGAGATAAATCTTCATCTATCATACCCGGCATTCTACTGATAATGTCTGAAATTGATCAATTAGCCCAAGAATGGTATAAACATATTGAAATAATTAAGTTATTTTTCCTAGCAGCTTATCTCAACTAAGGTTTCAGAAGAGAATTAAACCCTAATGCATCCTTGTAAGCATGGATGAACTTATCTCCTGTGTCTCTGGTATGGTGCTAGTCATATGCCATCTTTGGGAGTTATGAGAACATAGTCCCTCAGGTAATTTTCTGGTTTTGAGATTAGATGATGAACTCCTTTTAAGAAAGGGTGCTGGAAAGTGAGCAGGAAGTGAGTCAGGTGATTATTTCTTTTCATTCCAAATTCTTCTCTATTGTTTGGTATCTTTTAACTCTGTGTCTTTTTTCTTTGACACACATAAAATATATTTTTAAAAACATTTAGGAATCTCATTTTTTAAGTGTTGAGTATAATAATATGATAGGATGGCGATTCACATAGGAATAATATGAAGATATAAAGAAAGTGAGACAGAAGCTTTGGACAAGATATCAGGGCTGGAGACACAAGGGTAACCTAATTAGAACTGATACTGCAAGATGCTACTACAATTAGACCTAATTTGATGAAAGTACTAAAGTTGAGATTACAGAGAGACTAGAAAGAGATAAGGGCAGTCCCTCGAGAAAACTGAGGGGGCTGGAAAGGGAACTATAGGAGGGATTGTGAGTAGGGAGGTAGGAAGAAGATCACAAGTCTAACCACAGAACTAAAGAAAAAAAGAATGTCAAAAACAGAGGGTTGCCAACAATGGTAAGGAGTATTTGCAATGGCCTTTTGATATATATTTTAAAATAAATATTTCTGGTTTAACATAGAATTGAAACGCTCTCTGATATATGAATGAGTTGAACAAAGCATTTAATAAAATAATTCTGGAAACTCCTTAAGACTTTTCAAAAATCTTTGCAGTTTCTATTCCTTTCACAACATAACCAAAGGGTAAGATACGAGACTTAGAAGAATTTTATTCTTGTAAGTATTTGAAATAGTTCCGGGGGCGGAGCTGGAAACCATCATTCTTAGCAAACTATCACAAGAACAGAAAACCAAACACCGCATGTTCTCACTCATAGGTGGGAACTGAACAATGAGATCACTTGGACTCGGGAAGGGGAACATCACACACCAGGGCCTATCATGGGGAGGGGGGAGGGGGGAGGGATTGCATTGGGAGTTATACCTGATGTAAAAGACGAGTTGATGGGTGCTGACGAGTTGATGGGTGCAGCACAGCAACATGGCACAAGTATACATATGTAAGAAACCTGCACGTTATGCACATGTACCCTAGAACTTAAAGTATAATAATAATAATAAATTTAAAAAAAAAGAAATAGTTTCTCAGGTCATTTTTTGGTTTTGAGTTCAGAGGAGGAAATCCTTTTAAGAGAGGGTGCTACAAAGTGAGAAAATGTATTTATTCATTCATTTAAGTATTTATTAAATGTCTATCATGTAAAAACATGTGCTAGACACTGTGGAGATATATTCAAGAGTTCATAGTCTTATAAAGAAGATATAGAATGAACACAAATAACTTAGATAACAAGGTAAATATCATGAGGTCTACAGATGAAGAAAGAGATGAATTCAGGAAAGAGACATCACCTCACTTTAAAGCTCAGTTCAGTAAAAGTTCAAAGAAAATTAGTCCACTGTAGTAAAACACGGCTGAACAGAAACTTCCAGCTTTACTCCTACAAATGCTAGAAAATTACTTAATTATTTACTACATTGTGATCAAATATCTACTTTAAAAGCAGAGTTTAAAAAAAATCAGGTGATATGATAGAGAATATGAATGTGAAGCATCTATTGGCTCTACAATATTAAGTACACTGCTCTTAATCAACGCAAAAACCAGAAAAGTCTTACTTTCTATGCCTCCCAGAGCCATTTTCTAATAGCAAAGATTAGATTGTGTACTTGATCTACTTAAAGATTATTTCCAGAAGAAAAAAGCTGATTTTCTTGGACTATCCAGTAAGAATAAGAGAGTTACGGTGTCTTTGTGTAATAGTTTACTGTGAGCTTTCAAATTATTAATATAGTGAAACAAAAGACTTTATGCATTTTGATGAGCTCACTTATGGTTATTCAGAAAAATGAGCTTTGAATGGTATGCCAGAAATTGTAAGATGACAGCAAAAATAGCTATTCTGTATTTATTTGCAAGCTAACTGACAAACCTACATCATAAGAAATACTGCTTTGAGTGAAACAGGCTCACTGATACCAATAAACAAAGAAATGCAATACTACAGTTTTCATATATCTGAATGAGAAGTTGTCAGATATAGCTTTGAGTAGGTCTTAACCAGAAAATGCACTGACGGATAGCTTCTACTGGCTTTGAGCAAGTGTCATATGCCTGACAGACTGTCTACTTTAAGTCCATTTTATTATAACAACTACTTCTATCTCTGCTGAAACACCCATTAGCTTGATACAGGTTTTTTAGCCAGTAAGGAAACATCACATCTCTCCCACATAGATAATTGAAGGCAAAAATATACCAATTGAGCAAGCCAATAACTCTTTCCAATTAAAATTACATGAAACAGGCTATGTGTTTCTTAAAGACAGGTTTGCTATTTGATGGTGCTTTAAAACCTCTTAACCATACAACCTGATGGCACTGTCTGGTTCTGTCAATATGAGGTCACTTAATCAAACTTTTTCCAGACTAATTAAATTTTGTGCTCACTGTAACAACTGTATTTTCATGATCAGTCAGATCAGTTGTACAATCCAATTTTATTGCTGAGGCAACCCCAAATGATAGATCAAAGGAAAAGGTTTTCACTCCTGAGTGTTTGATTTTACAGACTCAGCTTAATTGTGTACTTGAGTAATGTATCTTTAAAGAAAACACAAAAAACTTTAGTTTACATTTCTGTGATTATTTAATGTAATAAAAGAAATAGGAAAAGGAAGGTAACTGACAGTTGTTTGGTTGCTAACTGCCAGGTGTTTTGTCTATCTTTCTCATCTAATTTCCATTACAATCATTTTTTTCTACACATTCACACACAAATCTTTTTTTTTTTTTTTTTAAGATTTATATGGTGATAGGAGACATGATATGGGGTACTCAAAAGGAAAACAATTTCTATATGAACAGAGCTGCCACAGCTACTTACAGTTTTCTGTGGCAGAACATATTCATCCTGCTACTTCTTAGAGGCAGGTTCCAGCATTATAAAAAGGCTTGGTAAGAAGTTTGTCTAGGTAGTACCATTCAGGCCATAGGCATGGGCAAAGACTTCATGTCTAAAACACCAAAAGCAATGGCAGCAAAAGCCAAAATTGACAAATGGGATCTAATTAAACTAAAGAGCTTCTGCACAGCAAAAGAAACTACCATCAGAGTGAACAGGCAGCCTACAGAATGGGAGAAAATTTTTGCAATCTACTCATTTGACAAAGGGCTAATATCCAGAACCTACAAAGAACTCAAACAAATTTACAAGAAAAAAACAAACAACCCCATCAAAAAGTGGGCAAACGATATGAACAGACATTTCTCAAAAGAAGACATTCATACAGCCAACAGACACATGAAAAAATGCTCATCATCACTGGCCATCAGAGAAATGCAAATCAAAACCACAATGAGATACCATCTCACACCAGTTAGAATGGCGATCATTAAAAAGTCAGGAAACAACAGGTGCTGGAGAGGATGTGGAGAAATAGGAACACTTTTACACTGTTAGTGGGATTGTAAACTAGTTCAACCATTATGGAAAACAGTATGGTGATTCCTCAAGGATCTGGAACTAGAAGTACCATTTGACCCAGCCATCCCATTACTGGGTATATACCCAAAGGATTATAAATCATGCTGCTATGAAGACACATGCACACGTATGTTTACTGCGGCACTATTCACAATAGCAAAGACTTGGAATCAACCCAAATGTCCATCAGTGACAGACTGGATTAAGAAAATGTGGCACATATACACCATGGAATACTATGCAGCTATAAAAAAGGATGAGTTTGTGTCCTTTGTAGGGACATGGATGCAGCTGGAAACCATCATTCTTAGAAAACTATCACAAGAACAGAAAACCAAACACCGCATGTTCTCACTTATAGGTGGGAATTGAACAATGAGATCACTTGGACTCGGGAAGGGCAATATCACACACCGGGGCCTATCATGGGGAGGGGGAGGGGGAGGGATTGCATTGGGAGTTATACCTGATGTAAATGACGAGTTGATGGGTGCTGACGAGTTGATGGGTGCAGCACAGCAACATGGCACAAGTATACATATGTAAGAAACCTGCACGTTATGCACATGTACCCTAGAACTTAAAGTATAATAATAATAATAAATAAATTTAAAAAAAAAGAAGTTTGTCCTTCTAGTAGTTTCAGTGCTTTAGTCAACAACACGAAGTATGTTGAAGTCTAGTTTTATCTATACTATCTCAGCATTAAGCTGCTAGAGCACAGGAAATGATCTAAAAGTACAGTGATCAGACAGTGATTAAATAAATTATGGCGCATGCATAAAATGGAATGCGATACAGCTTCTTAAAACGATGCTTTGGAAAATTCTGAATGTCATGGAAAAATGCTTGGGATAAATATCATGTAAACAAGGTAGGATCAAAATTATGAATAAAATATTACTCCAGCATGTAAATATGTATCTTACCCATGAATAAGGTAACAGTTATCTTTAATTGGTAATATTACGGATAGTTTTTATTGTATTTTGTATATGCTTTTTCATTTTGTACATTTTCCAAAACTAAATATGCATTGCTTTTTAATTTAAAAATATTTACCAAAAAATATATCAGAGTTGAGGAATAAAACCAGAATGAATTAGAAGAGTGGTTTGTATGTACTCCTTAAATAAATTAATGTCTCAAGAAGATGGTCAAGGCCATCTCATCTCATCTCCCATTGTACCCCTTCCATAGATTCTGTGCTCTGCCTGCCCCTTCCCTACACATGAACTGGACCCTTTTGCCTCCATGCTTTTGCCTACAAGACTTTCTGGAATACACTTTCCCTTCCTTTTGAGGCACTAAAGTATATTTTCAAGGCTCTTCACAAGTCTTACTCATCCAGGATGATGTTCTTAACTCTCTGGGTTCTAGTTCTCCTGCTGCACTTATAATTGAACCAATCACAATCTGTGAAATGCCTGCCAGTCTTACCAAAACAAAATGTGAGCCCTTAGAGGACCTGAATCTCACATTATTCATCTTTATAATTATTCATTATTCACTCCCTTCACTCCTAGAACACAGCCTGGTGCACAGTAGCCCTCAATAAATATTTGCTCAACTCTGGTAAAGTCATCCTCAGCAAATAGAACTGGGATGCATGAGTGGGATGCCTTCGGATTAACATATGGAGTTTTCGGTGCAATCAAAAGGGCATTAGTTTAAGCTATTTTACTTCTTCAAAGGAAGTTATTATGTAGTAGACTTAAGAACATAAGTGTTAGTCTTTAAAATTTTGGCCTACAGTGACTAGTATAAAACAAGAAGGATCACCTGGCCAACATAGTGAAAATCCATCTCTACAAAAAAAAAAAAAAAAAAAAAAAAAAAGTTAGCTGGGCATGGTGGCAGGTGCCTGTAATCCTAGCTACTTGGGAGGCTGAGTCTGGAGAACTGCTTGAACCTGGGAGGTGGAGACTGCAGTGAGCTGAGATTGCACCACTGCACACCAGCCCAGGCTACAGTGTGAGACTCCATCTCAAAACAAAACAAAACAAAACAAAAAACAAAAAAGAAAGCCAAGAAGGAAAATAAAACACCAAGGAGACAGGCCTGAAAGACTAAGCTACCATTTTTTTTTTTTTTTTTTTGGTTGTTCAAAGAACATGATATACACTGACATATGTCATTTTATTTTCACATAAGCAATATTTTCTTTCAGAATAAATAACAATTACTGGTTTGAAATTTTCATTGGGACTTAAAGATAAGTTGTAAATATTAAATTAAATTTGTCTCACCTTTTAATTGGAACTATTTTAAATATAACACATAAATATAGTTGTAATTCACAATGATAAAATTAAGCACTCTTGCTTCTAATTTCCTATGGAAGTTGATTATAAAACAGAAATACTTTCTGTTAAATCACCTTTATTTATTCCCCAGTGGAATGTTCTTTCTAAACTATGAAGGTAACCTCTGTAATTCTTTCCACTCTAATATCTCCCATGACTAGAGATCAAAAGAAATTCACTTAACTAGGAAAGTGAAACTTGTTAGTTTCAAGAATAATTAATGATAAATTCTACTACGCTGGCTGTAAATTTTTCTACCCACATATTTAATTTCATGTTATATTGAAGAAAATAGAGTCATAGTACCTATTAACAAGACAAATTCCTGGAGGTAATTAAAATAGTTATAGTCACACTAACTGTGACAGAGATTGTTAATGGTTCACAGAAATCTATTTTCTCTTCCTTGTTGGCACACAGCTAGACTACATGAGTTTCAGAAAGTGGAATATGGGTGGTCAGAGATTTTAGAAAGCAGATGTGGCACTGCCAGTCTCTTACTATTCTGCTGGTTGGATAGAATTAACAAGATCATCGGGAAGAGGGGAAGGGTGGGAGAGAGTTTGAGACTCTAAAATGTCTGCCAATCAGAAACACTTACTTTGGGCAGTTACATGAAAAATAAACTACTATTGTATTTGTCATAATACATTTTGGCTCTATTTAATATTGCTGCCAATACTTCCCTATCTAAGAACTAGTAAAGGAATTCAGTGAAGTTGCAGTGTACAAAATCAACATACAAAAATCAGTTGTATTTCTATACACTAACGGCGAACTAACTGAAAAAGAAGTTAAGAAAACAATAGCATTTACGATAGCACCAAAAAGAATAAAAAACTTAGGTAAAAATTTAACCAAGTAAGTAAAGGATCTGTACACTAAAAACTATAAAACATAATGAAATTAATTAAAGTAGACATAAATAAATGGAAAGATATCCTAAGTTTATGGATTGGAAGGCTTAACATTGTTACAATGCCAATGCTACCCAAAACAATCTACAAAGCCAATGTATTCCTATCAAAATTCCAATGGCATTTTTCACAGAAATAAAATTCGAAATTCTGAAATTCATATACAACCACAAAAGATCCAGGATAGCCAAAGAAATTTTAAACAAGAGGAACAAAGCTAGAAGTATCTGATTTCAAATTCTATTACAAAAATAGCAATCAAAACAGCATGGTACTGGCATAGAAACAGACACACAGACCAAGGGAACAGAATAGGAGAGTCAAGAAATAAACCCACATATACATGGTCAACTTTCAACAAGGATGCCAAGAATATACAAGGGGAAAGGAAAGTCTCTTCAAAAATGATGTGGAGAAAACTGGATATTCACACACAAAAGAATGAAAGCGTAAAGAACTCAAATCAACCTAAAATTTAAAAATCAACTCAAAACTAAAAAAATAAAAATACAATGACTACATATCTATCCAAATAACTTGAAACTGGGATCTTGAAGAGATATCTGCACTCTCATATTCACTGCAGCATTATTAAAATAGCCAAACTGGGATTACAGACACATGCCACCACACCAGGTTATTTTATTTTATTTTATTTTATTTTATTTTATTTTATTTTATTTTATTTTATTTGTATTATTCAGGAGGCCTAGGCAGGAAAATTGCTTGAACCTGGGAGGCAGAGATTACAGAGAGCTGAGACCATGCCAGTGCACTCCAGCCTGGGCGACAGAGTGAGACTCCATCTCTAAATAAATAAATAAATAAATAGTCAAGTTATGGGAACAACTTAGATGTCCACCAAAGAATGAACAGATAAGGAAATTGTGGTATATACATACAATGAAATACTATACAGCATTAAAAAGGAAGAAAATTCTGTTATTTGTGACAACATGGATGGACCAGGAAGGTGTAACATATGGTGAAATAAGTCAGACACAGAAAGATAAGTGCTATATAATCTCACTTATATGTAGAATGTAAAATAGCCAAACTCATAGAAGCAAGGTAGAATGGTGTTTTCCAGCAGCTGAGGTTAGGAGAAAGGGGAAAGTGATAGTTAAACTGTACGAAGTTTCAATTATGCAAGATAAGTAAGTTCTGGATATCTACTATACAGCATAGTATCTACAGCTAACAATACTCTCTTTTATATCTAAGAGAGTAGATCTTATGTTAAAGGGTTCTTACCAACAAATGAGTACAAAAAGCAATAAAATTGTAAAGAGGCAAAAGAAAACTTTGGGAGGTGATGAATATGTTGATGGTACTGACAGTTTCACAGGTATATATGTATCCCTAAACTCATCAAGATGTAGACATTGATTATGTACAGCTTTTTATCTATCAAGCATACCTCAATGAAGTGGTTTAAAAATACTCCCCTAACTAATTCAATACTATACCCTATGTAAACTATCTAAAATCCACATATTTTATGCATCCATGCATAGAAAATCCAGGTATCATTTGTTGTGTATCCTGTTTTCTGATTTATTCACCCTTAAATATGGATGTTAATTTTTCCAGATGCATATATAATATATACATCATGTGCATTCACATTTACATTAATTTATTCACTCATGAGAATCTGCTAATTGGTAGGCCTTGAGGATACATGCGTGAAGAAAGTTCATTAACAATCAGAGAGACAGATCTGCATAGCAGGAGTAAACTTGATGTATTAATATGTGTGCTTCCTTGTATTTCCCATTCTCTCTCCTCTCTCAATGGCCTTCTCCTCTCCCAAGTGCCTTCTGCCCCTCCTTCAGAACCTACCCTCAGTTCACACAGAGAATAGCAACAAAAACTGGAAAATTCATAGAATTCTAAGTGGATATAGTGGTTGTGTTTGGAAAAATCAGGAAGTGGTTTGATGAGGAGATGATGTGAGGTCCATGTAAATATCTGGAAGATAATTCTAAGGTAGTATAGATAAGGCCTAGCGCCCAACTTGGACAGAAGGAGCCCACAGTGGCTTTTTAAAGAACCACCAAGTAATAACTAAAGCAAATGAAACCAAAAGCTTTTATTACTCATAAGATAAAGCACTCTCTCATAACATTGCCTACTAGAATTCCCTCAGAGAACATGAAATTCTCCTGGACACACAAACTGAAGGAACTCAGAGAAACACGGGTCATACATGTAGACATTCCTAGGTATGGTCCCAGAAAAATGACCGGTCTGGCTGCTAAGCATGGGGAGTTCCCATTGCAGCTACTAGGCATATTACTGCTAATGTGGTATCTGTGATGTCTGGGATGCAAAGTAAGGCAAATTTTACAAAGATCACTTAATTAGAATATTTAGGTAGTTTGCTCATTGCATGTAATTTAATAACATTTTCAGGTACAGAAAACATAAATTTTTCTGAAAGATTAGTGTAACTAAAGGTTTAATTGGTAACTTTGGATTGCTTTCCTTCTTCATTCTTCAATATTATGGAGGAGATGAATAATATCCTTGTAGCCTGTTGTTTTTAAAGATGATACTAAAATTAAAGTCCTATAATCATCTTTTAGAAGGGTTTCTAAGCCTTAAAGTGCTAAAAACCTCCACATATTTTCTTTAAAATAATCATTTCTTTTTGTCTGACTGGTAAGTTCAAACTTTCCACTCAGACTGTATTTATTGAATTTCACAGAAAACTTCAATTACAGGTCTCTTGCAATGAAGATAATTATACTAAAATTTTACATTAGATTGTTTCTTTTTCCAGATTTTAGGGGGAAAAGAAAGACATACTAATATTTATCTTATTATTACTACCAGCTCTTACCATGTTACATAGAATTCTCCACAAAGAAAGCATATACCAAATGATTTTTAGTATGTGATGTTAAGACTATAAGAACAAAAAGAAACCAGTTACTTGTGTTTACATTTTGAGGAAACTATCCCAAAGCCCCACATTAATAATAGCACTCTCTCTTTCAATGTCTTAAAGTTATTGCTATGACTTTCAGATTTTATTTTTCCATAGGCCAAGGATCCCAACTCTGCCATAAAATATGACCTATAATTTGGAACTCTCATCTCTGAGATTTTATTTGGTCAGCTTCTATTATCTACCCTATTTATCTCTCTATTTCAATTGGACTCTGCAGAGTTGGTTAAAGGTGAACATTTCCTACAAATAAGTCTCTTCATCTCTATCTCCCAGGTTGATTCATGACCTAATATAACCTTTGACCCTAAGAAAGTAGATTTCTAAAAGAATAACTGCTAGTTTTAGACTGCTATTTGGCTTCATATCTACAGCCAGGCAACATTCTTAAATATACCAAATAATTTCCACCTTTGCAAATATGTGAAGTGCTGCTCTCCTAATTTTTTTAAAAGAAGAATCAAAACAATCATTTCTATAACCCAGTATAATGCAATACATTTTAAAAAGGGCAAATATATAGTGAACTATGAACCATGAATGCTTAAAATAGGTAGAATAATATATGTTTGAAGTGATGGATATTCCAATTACCCTGATTTGATCAGTATGCATTGTATATGAGTATCAAAAATCACATATACCCCCAAATATGCACAACTATAATATATCGATGAAACAAAGAGACAAAAAGGGTGTTTTTGAAAGTAAATCATGAAGTAATACTATTGAGGACAATGAATTGGACATTGTGAGAATATAGGATTTAAATGTTCCAAACTAAAGAGACTGCTCATTTCCATCAACACAATATTCTACACACACACAAACACACACACGCACACGCGGACACATCTGTGCATTTAAGTTAATTTGCACATGCTGGTTTCACCCAAATATGATGTAGTAAAGCACAAATATTTTAGGGCTTAATTAGCCTCTAATATGGTAGGAGTACTAGCAAAACAGGACAGACTTCAGATTGCAGATATCATGTACCGTGTGTAAGAAACTACCTTATGCTGATAGTCGCTACTGGCATATTACTATATTATCATGAGGAATCTGCAGAATGGACTCCAAACTTGAGCTATAAAATAATGTAGCCTTCTGATTATAGAGATTTTAGAAAAATTGCACATTTGAAAACTTTGAGTGGATGCCACTTTGTTCACAGGTGGCAGACCCACAAATGGAGCCATAGTGTGTTAAGATATCTACTTATACATGGATCTCTAACCAGCCTGAATAATTGTCAACTAATATTAGAGATCATGGTGAGAATAAATCAAATATAAAACAGAAAAACAATACAGTACATACTGTATGATTATGCTTACATAAATGCTAGGAATGCAAAGTAACATACAGTGACAGAAAGTAAATCAGGGGTTGTCCAGGCTTAGGGGAGAGGGAGTTGGAATGAGGCCTTGCAAAGGGACACTATGAAAATTTTGGCGATAATGGATATGTTCGCTATTTTGATTGTGATGATGATTCCATGGATGTACAACACATATTAAAACGTATCAAACTTTACACTTTAAATATGTGGGGCTTATTGTATGTCAGTTTCAATTTTCAAAAGCTATTAAAACATGTAATAAAAATGTATTCCCAATTTTATGCACATATTCAACACAATGGTCAGAAATTGGTCTCTGATGATTTACTTGTGTATGACTGTAAACAACTAAAGAACTTCCAGATACTTAAGGTAACAAATTGTCCTTTCCAAAAGAGCCAGAATTAGCCTTCAGTTACAGGAAGTGGGAGGACTGAGGAGGGAGACTTGGTGTGAAGCAAGACTGTGTGTGTTTGGAAACTCAGGTATTAAAATGGGGAGTTACTTAACAGGAACACAATAGTTTAGTACACATCAATAAAGAAAAATTTCACAGACACAGGTTTAGAAACACAAGTGGGTAGCCTCCTTTTAGAATGGGGAAGCCATGTGCTGGAGGAAGACATACTCCAACTCTGAATAATAACTGAACTCAGAATGTTTGTCATGCAGTCATTCTTTGTAGATGATGCTGACAGCAAAGATAACTGAGTGGAAGGTCTGGAGCACCCAAGTCAGAACTGGTTGGGGTTCAGGTGGAGGGGTCTGTGAACAGCAGCCTACTCAACCTGTTTGGAAATCAATTAACCTAGTTGTGGAAAGTAGGGTTTTGTGAGGGCTGGAAGGTCAGACTCAGTTTGAGTTGGAATCTGTTTTCCCTCTGAATACAGTGCTTACAGGTTCATTATGCATCTTCTGACATAAGTAACTGGCTTTATAGCTATTTTGGTGTGGCTTACCATCTCCAACTCTCTTTTTGAGGTCATGCTCCTCGAGTGGGGAGTATTTCTTATGAGTCTTTGATCCTTCATATTGCTGACAATAAACATTGAGTGGAAGAATAAAATTAGTGTTAGTAGGCTTTCCTAAAGCTCATTAGCCCTGTTCCCCAACTGACACCATCATCTACTTCAAAGACCTACTGCTAGCAACGGAATCAGCTGCCAAGTCCACTAAGTGAGGAGTGGACACTGGAGTCTCAGAATTGAATCACAATAACCTTTCAACCCATGATAGATTTCAGGCCCACTGTATTAAAAGTTGCAGAGACCAGCATGACAGCAGGCCAAGAAAAGTGAACTCAATCCCCCAATTCAGAAAGCTCCTTGGGATTTCCTGCTGTGTGATTTGACATGACTGAGTTTCTGAAAAGGCCATCTAAGCAGGAGACAAATTCAGCAGCAAATCTGCCTGGCGATGGATAACATAATATTTATCTTTCATTCCCTGCTTCCCTTATTTTATCAATGGGGGATTGATTAAAGAGAGGATGTCTAGGCACCAGGCACCAGAGAACTGGGAAATAAAGCTATGAAGGCTCACAGGCTTTAGGCACACACATACCCAAGGTGAATGCTGCCTTCAGGTCCACTCTGTCAAGCACAGCAGTCAGAAAGCAAGTACCAATCTGGACTATTGATAACTTACCAAAGTAAGCTCTTGAGCTTCTTTTGCTTGCATAATACATAAGAGAAGGGAGGGGTACAGTCTCTTTAATTTGTTAATGCTAATCCAGCACAGCTGGCATGATACAACGGAAAATAAGATCTGTGCAGTTTACTTCAGGGTTTTTAAAATCCAGTCCATTCAGAAAAATATTATTAGAGTCTAATAAGTTCCAAATACCATGTTGGGCACTGTGGGTGCAGCAACAAATGAGCTAGTCTCTGTTCCAGGAAAGCAGGTGCTTACCCAGAAGGGCTGATTTGAAATCTTAAGTGGGACAGAAAGATAGGAAGGGTTTGTCCTTGGGGTTGAGGGAGTGTGTGAGATCAAGATCTATGAGCAGCATGCAGGGATGAAACAAACAATAAACCCAGCACCCAAATGGCAATCTTAGTAGGTCATCAGTCCAGTGGTACTAGAAATAGGGTGAGAAGCCAGATATAGGATCACCTAAGCTGAGAAATCAGAGGAAGTGGAAATCAACCTGGAGCAATTCCTATATCTAAACAAACAGACACTGGCACTTTAATAGCAAGCTGGGCCTCCTTCATGTATGTGAGGGGCTTTGTTAAAGGTACTAACCCAGCTAAGATCCAGCTCTCCAGCAGCTAGTTCAGGGGGTATAAACATGTTAACAAATTCCTAGAAATGAATTTTCAGAAATTATAACAGAGGTCTGTACTCTGCCAGAAATGCTATGCAAAGCAAGTGACTTCTAAAATGATTAGATAGACAAGCTGGTAAAGGAGTTCCAAGCAAAGGGAACAGCCTGTGCATGGACATGGGATGATGACAATGATGGAAGAAGAGTGAGTGATTCAGTGTGGCAGGTGCATATTTTTGGGAGGGGAGGTGGCAAGAGACAAGGCTGAAAATATAGGTTGTGGCCAGACGGTGAAGGGACTTGTTTGCTGGACCTGAAATTTTTAGATATTATCCTGAAAGCAATGTGGAGATGAAGAAGCTTTTGAGTATAGGGTGTTCAATAATGAGCTGTCCCCTGAAGCTCTCTCAGCATGCTGATGGCTGAAAGAAGCAGATGAGGCACTCCCACAGATGCTTTCTCTTTCTCCCATGAAATGTCCTGGTCCCAGTCTTGAACCAGGGCTCCCCACCTCTGCTTTGGAAAGTTTATCTGTTGATCCCAAGATTTTGCCCAGCCCCTTTTGAGTTACAGATCACTTGCCAAATTCTGATGTACTTCCCCAAGGCACCACTGCTCCCACTATCTATGAAAACATTATGACAAAATAGAAACAAAAAGCATCAAAATTCTTTTTCTGGTCTTAGCCTCTGAAGTGCTGTTATCAGTTAAGGGTAGAGACAGGGCAGTAACAGGATTTGGAGGCAAAGTAGAAGGGGAGATGGTAGAAAGAGAGCTATATTAGAGAAAGGAAGAACACTGAAGAGGACGAATAGAGATAATGATGATCATTCCTGAGAAGATCAATGCAGAGGTACTGAAGAGGTGGAATCCACAAGACTTGGTGACTAACTGACATGTTGTCACTTCACCTCTATGTTGAAGGTAAGGGAGAAAAAATCAGGGAAGATCACTTTAGACCACGTTGAGCTTTTAGTGTTTGTGAGAAATCCAGGTAATTATGTCAAATTGGCTATTGAAAATACAGGTGTGGGCCGGGCGCGGTGGCTCAAGCCTGTAATCCCAACACTGGGAGGCAGGGCAGGCAGATCAAGAGAGGAATCCAGGAGGTCGAGACCATCCTGGCTAACCGGTGAAACCCTGTCTCTACTAAAATACAAGAAAAGTGTGAGGAGGCTGAGGGTGGCTGGTAGCCCTGTAGTCCCAGCTACTCGGGAGGCTGAGGCAGGAGAATGCAAGTGAACCGAGGCCCGGAGCTTGCAGTGAGCGAGATGGCCACTGCACTCCAGCCACAGGGCACAAGAGCAAGACTCACGTCTCAAAAAAAAAAAAAAAAAAAAAGAAAATACAGGTGTGGGGTTCAAGAGAGATTGAGAATCAGGTGCAAATTTGGTATTGTTTGATATATACTGTAAAAATGAAGCCGTGGA
Organism: Papio anubis; assembly: GCF_008728515.1. Taxonomy (NCBI): domain Eukaryota; kingdom Metazoa; phylum Chordata; class Mammalia; order Primates; family Cercopithecidae; genus Papio; species Papio anubis. Next base: position 39,374,973 of record NC_044984.1, read on the forward strand.
AATAAATGAAAGGATGGAAATGCTAAAGGGGAGTATTCATGAGTAGAAATAAGACTAAGCTCAGGAATCAAAAGGGAAAAGGATTCGAACACAAAGCAGTAAAATGGAAAGAAAGGAGGCCAGGCTGTGGTGGCTCCAAGCCTGCTGATCAGCACTTTGGGAGGCGGGGCCAGATTGGATCACGAGGTCAGGAGGATTGAGACCATCCCACAGCTAACATGAATTGAGAACCCTGTCTCTACTAAAATACAAAAACTAGCCGGTGGTGAAGTGAGGGCGCCTGAGTCAGCAGGAGGCTGGGGTGGGAGGAATCGTGAACCGGGAGGCAGAGTTACAGTGAGCCGGGTCACTACTGCACTCCAGCCTAGAACACAAAGCGAGACTCCGTCTCAAAAAAAAAAAAAAAAAAAAAAAAAAAAAGTAGGAAAAGGATTTCAACAAAGAGAACTGTCCACAGCTCAAAATCGTTCAGTCAAATGAAAATGGAAGAGAGGACACTGGATGTAGCAATTCATATGGGACAAGGGGGAGTACAAATTGAAATAAGCTAAAAAGTGAATGGAACATCAAGAAAATAGAGACAGGAAATATATATTTCATTTCAAAAAAGTTTGCCTATGAAGGAAAGGAGAGGGCTATATTAGTATTTTGAGAAGAAAACAAAAGCAAGGATTTAAGGAATTATTTAAGATAATGAAACTTGAATATGCTTACAGGTTGAGGAAATGGCACCAGTAAAAGGGGAAAGACTGGATGGTACAAAATACAGATGGATAATCGATTGAGCTCTAATCCAATTTCATTATTTCCAGCTGCATAAAAAATAGTCCATCAAACAAATTAATTAGTTCTTCTCTGATGTTCAAGACAAAACAAGATAGAAGGTAAAGTATGGAACATCAGGGGTTGGCAAGATGGTCAAATAGGAACAGCTCCGGTCTGCAGCTCCCAGAGAGATCAATGTGGAAGGCAGGTAATTTCTGCATTTCCAACTGAGGTACCTGGCTCATGTTATTGGGACTGGTTAGACAGTGGATGCAGACCAGGGAGGGCGAGCCAAAGCAGGGGGTGGGGGGTGCATCACCTCACCTGGGAAATGCAAGGGGTCAGGGAACTCCCTCCCCTCCCCAAGGGAAGTTGTGAGGGACTGTGTCATGAGCAACGGTGCACTATCTAGCCCAGATACTACGCTTTTCCCATGGTCTTAACAACCGATAGACCAGGAGATTCCCTCAGGTGCCTATGCCACCATGGCCCCGGGTTTCAAGCACAAAACTGGGTGGTCGTTTGGGCAGACACTGAGCTAGCTGCAGTAGGTTTTTTTCATACCCCAGTGGCGCCTGGAACACCAGTGAGACAGAACCGTTCACTCTCCTGGAAAAGGGGTTGAAGCCAGGGAGCCAAGTGGTCTAGCTCAGCGGATCACACTCCCATGGAGCCCAGCAAGCTAAGATCCACTGGCTTGAAATTCTTGCTGCCAGTACAGCAGTCTGAAGTTGACCTGGGAAGCTCGAGCTTGGTGGGGGGAGGGGTGTCCACCATTACTGAGGCTTGAGTAGACTGTTTTCCCATCATGGTGTAAACAAAGCCAGAATTTCATATCTAGCCAAACTAAGCTTTGTGAGTGAAGGAGAAATAAAATCCTTTACAGACAAGCAAATGTTGAGAGATTTTGTCACTGCCAGGTGCGCCTCACAAGAGCTCCTGAAGGAAGCAGTAAACATGGAAAGGAAAAACTGGCACCAGTCACTGCAAAAACCTACCAAATTGTAAAGACCATCGACACTATGAAGAAATTGCATCAACTAATGGGCAAAATAAACAGCTAACGTCATAATAACAGCATCAAATTCACGCATAACAATATTAACCTTTAATGTAAATGGGTTAAATGCCCCAATTAAAAGATACAGACTAGCAAATTGGATAAAGAGTAAAGACCCATCGGTGTACTGTATTCAGGAGACCCATCTCATGTACAAAGACACACATAGGTTCAACATAAGGGGATGGAGGAATATTTACCAAGCAAATGGAAAGCCAAAAACATCAGGGGTTGCAATCCTAGTCTCTGATAAAACAGACTTTAAACCAACAAAGGACAAAAAGACACAGAATGGCATTACATAATGGTAAAGGGATGAATGCAACAAGAAGAGCTACCTATCCTAAATATATATGCACGCAATACAGGAGCACCCAGATTCATACAGCAAGTCTGTAGAGACTCACAAAGAGACTTAGACTCCCACACAATAATGGTGGGAGACTTTAACACCCCACTGTCAATATTAGATAGATCAACGCAAAAGAAAATTCACAAGGATATTCAGGACTGAAACTCAACTCTGGACCAAGTGAACTTAATAGACATCTACAGAAGTATCCACCCCAAATCAACAGAATATACATTCTTCTCAGCACCACATTGCACTTATTCTAAAATTGACCACATAACTGGAAGTAAAACACTCCTCAGCAAATGCAAAGAAATGGAAATCATAACAAACAGTCTCTCAGATCACAGTGCAATTAAATTAGAACTCAGGATTAAAAAACTCACTCAAAACCACACAACTACATGGAAACTGAACAATGTGCTTCTGAGTGACTACTGGGTAAATAATGAAATTAAGGCAGAAATAAAGAAGTTCTTTGAAACCAATGAGAATGATATCATACCAGAATCTCTGGGACACAGCTAAAGCTGTATTTAGATGGAAATTTATAGCACTAAATGCCCACAGGAGAAAGCAGTAAATATCTAAAATTAACATCCTAACATTGCAATTAAAAGAACTACAGAAGCAAGAGCAAACAAATTCAAAAGCTAGCAGAGGACAAGAAATATTAAGATCAGAGCAGAATGGAGGGAGATAGAGACATGAAAAACGTTTCAAAAAACAAAAAAATGAATGAATCCAGGAGCTTGTGTTTTGAAAAGATCAACAAAATAGGTAGACTGCTAGCCAGACTAATAAAGAAGAAAAGATAGAAGAATCAAATAGATGCAATTAAAAAATGATAAAGGTGATATCACCACTGATCCCACAGAAATACAAACTATCATCAGAGAATACTATAAACAACTCTACGCAAATAAACTAGAAAATCTAGAAGAAATGGATAAATTCCTGGGCACATACACCCTCCCAAGGCTAAATCACGAAGAAGTCAAATCCCTGAAAAGACGAATAACAAGGTCTGAAATTGATGTAGTAATTAATAGCCTACCAACCAAAAAAAAAAAAAAAAAAAAAAAAAAGCCCAGGACAGGATGAATTTACAGTCGAATTCTACCAGAGGTATAAAGAGGAGCTGGTACCATTCCTTCTGAGACTAACCAAACAATAGAAAAAGTACCATTCCTTCTGAGACTAACCAAACAATAGAAAAAGAGAGACTCCTCTCTAACTCATTTTATGAGGCCAGCATCATCCTGAAACCAAAACCTGGTAGACACATAACAAAAAAAGAAAATTTCGGGCCAATATCCCTGATGAACATGGATCCAAAAATCCTCAATAAAACACTGGCAAACCAAATCCAGCAGCACATTAGAAAGCTTATCCACCATGATCAAGTCAGCTTCATCCCTGGGATGCAAGGCTGTTTCAACATATGCAAATCAATAAACGTAATCCATCACAAAAACAGAAGCAATGACCAAAACCACATGATTATCTCAATAGATGCAGAAAAGGCCTTCAATAAAATTCAACACCCCTTCATGCTAAATACACTCAATAAACTAGGAATTGATGGAATGTATCTCAAAATAAGAAGAGCTATTTATGACAAACCACAGCCAATATCATACTGAATGGGAAAAGTTGGAAGTATTCCCTTTGAAAACCAGCACAAGACAAGGATGTCCTCTCTCACCACTCCTATTCAACGAAGTATTGGAAATTCTGGACAGGGCAATCAGGCAACATTAAGCAATAAAGCATATTCAAATAGGAAGAGAGGAAGTTAAATTGTCTCTGTTTGCAGATGGCATGATTTTGTATTTATAAAACCCCATTGCCTCAGCCCAAATTCTCCTTAAGCTGAGAAGCAACTTCAGCAAAGTCTCGATAAAAAATCAATGTGCCAAAATCACAAGCATTCCTATACACTACTAGATAGCCAAGTCATGAGTGAATTCCCAATCCCAATTGTTACGAAGAGAATAAAATACATAGAAATACAACTTACACGGGATGTGAAGGACCTCCTCATGGAGAACTACAAACCACTGCTCAAGGAAATAAGAGAGGACACAAACAAATGGAAGAACATTCCATGCTTATGGATAGGAAGAATCAATATTGTGAAAATGGCCATACTGCCGAAAGTAGTTTATAGATTCAATGCTATCCCCATCAAGCTGTCATTGACTTTCTTCATAGAATTAGAAAAAAAACTACTTTAAACTTCATATGGAACCAAAAAAGAGCCCGTATAGCCAAGACAATCCTAAGCAAAAAGAACAAAGCTGGAGGTATCATGTTACCTGACTTCAAATTATACTACAAGACTACAGTAACCAAAACAGCATGGGACTGGGACCAAAACAGATATATAGACCAACGGAACAGAACAGAGGCCTTAGAAATAATGTCACATATCTACAACCATTTGATCATTGACAAACCTGACCAAAAGAAGCAATGCAGAAAGAACTCCCTATTTAATAAATAGTGCTGGAAAAACTGACTAGCCATATGCAGAAAACTGAAACTGGACCCCTTCCTTACACCTTATACAAAAATTAACTCAAGATGGATTAAAGACTTAAATGTAAGATCTAAAACGATAAAAACCCTAGAAGGAAACCAAGGCAACACCATTCAGGACATAGGCATGGGCAAAGATTTCATGACTAAAACACCAAAAGTAATGGCAACAAAAGCCACAATTGACAAATGGGATGTAATTAAACTAAAGAGCTTCTGCATAGCAAAAGAAACTATCATCAGAGTGAACAGGCAGCCTACAGAATGGGAGAAAATTTTTGCAATCTATCCATCTGACAAAGGGCTAATATCCAGAATCTACAAAGAACTTAAACAAATTTAAAAGAAAAAAACAACCCCATCAAAAAGTGGGCAAAGGATATGAAGGGACACTTCTCAAAAGAAGACATTCGTGCAACCAACAAACATATGAAAAAAAGCTCATCATCACTGGTCATTAGGGAAATGCACATCAAACCCACAATGATATACCATCTCACGCCAGTTAGAATGGCGATCATTAAAAAGTTAGGAAACAACAGATGTTGGAGAGGATGTGAAGAAAAAGAAATGCTTTTACACTGTTGGTGGGAGTGTAAATTAGTTCAACCATTGTGGAAGACCATGTGGCAATCCCTCAAGGATCTAGCACCAGAAATACCATTTGACCCAGAAATCCCATTACTGGGTATATATCCAAAGGATTATAAATTATTCTACTATAAGGACACATGCACATGTATGTTTATTGTGGCACTGTTCACAATAGCAAAGACTTGGAAGCAACCCAAATGTCCATCAGTGATAGACTGGATAAAGAAAATGTGGCATATATACACCATGGAATACTATGCAGCCATAAAAAAGATGATTTCTTGTCCTTTGCAGGGACATGGATGAAGCTGGAAACCATCATTCTCAGCAAACTAACACAGGAACAGAAAACCAGACACCGCATGTTCTCACTCAGTGGGAGCTGAACAGTGAGCACACATGGACACAGGGAGGGGAACATCACACACTGGGGCCTGCCAGGGGGTTGGGGGATAGGGGAGGAGGGATAGCATTAGGAGAAATACCTAATGTAGATGATGGGTTGATGGTGCAGCAGACCACCATGGCACGGGTATACCTATCTAACAAACCTGCACCTTCTGCACATGTATCCCAGAACTTAAAGTATAATAAAAAAAAAAAAAAATTAAAAAAAAAAAAAAGAATGGAACATCAGAAGGGAGAAAATAAATTACAGGTGATTTTTTTTTCTTTTTCTCTTGCCTTTGCCACCAGCAAAATTCTAAATCCTGAATTTGAAGCTCTGCTTTAAAAGTGGTATATTATTTAAAAATGCACGAGTATACTAATACTAATCTTAGTAAGTCATCGTTCATCCATAATTTTTTAGGGAAAGGGTGGCACTGCTTAAAGAGTAAGTCTAATTAAGTAGATCGTCATATATACCAAGGACACATTTGTGAATAATTACAAGATAAGAAACCCATTAGCTATTAAAACTATGTTGAACATAACTCAATCTTTCTTTACTGATTTGAAAGAATCTTATAGTGCCCTGGGGCCATCATTATAAATATTAATTCTCATTTAAAATATGGAACTGTCAGTTCGTTGATACTTTCTAGTAGAAATAGCCTTTTCTAAATTTAGACTTGTTAAATAAATTGACAGATAGATTTGAAGAAAGAAAAGGTTAATGCCGCAGATGTTACAAAATGTAGAGAATTACCAGTTTGCTTCTGGTCCCTAACATTCTATGATTATTTCCAGCTGAAAATGTCCCACCATGGTTATCAGAAATCTTATTTTAATAAGCTTACTGCAGGTCAATAATATAGCATATATTGATATAATTCTAAGGCAACTCTTTTGGAAAAGTACATAAATTGGATAACACATTTCCATGGTTAAATGAATGACTTTGTGAGAATATATGATAGAACATTTCCCTTTCCATATTTATCCAGCTGTATAATTTCAGTGATGAAAGGATATGATATTTGACTTACCAATTCAAACTAAACATTTTACCTATAGTTTTTAGTGAGTTAAATGACAAATTCAAGTAAGTAGGGGAATGCTTTTAATATATTTGGGTGAATTGCACCTACAGAAGAAAGTACTAGAAAGCAAAATGCTTGGTTTATTTTGTAATGGGGCAGCATTTGAGGAGATTCTTTATTGAGGATAAATACAGAGAATAGAAATATTGAATATGAGTTATAATTGCCATTATCAAAGGAAAAGTGAAATGGTATAAATACTGTAATAGTCTTCAGGGCTATTTCAGTTCTCAGTATTTATATAGTATCCTCAAGAAAGCGTAGCATTTGACTGTGAAATCATGCATGTGAAAGTACATTGTGGGATATTTGCAGCATGCTAGGCACTAGGCTAGGCCCTGAGGACATAAAGTCACCGTTGTGCCCTATTAGACTCTCATCTAATAAAACAAGTACACACACACACACGTAATGCATATGCATGTGTGTATAAAATTGTCTGCGAGGACTGCCTGGAGGAAATACAGCTTTTTAGGAATCTATTCATTTATTATTTTAGATACAAGGAGTACATCTAGGTTGTATTATTTTGGTTTTCCTAAAACCATGTTACGATATATTTTCAGATTATGGTCTCACTTTTTCTTTCATTACATGCTACACGAAGACAGCCTGGAGATATAATTTCTGGGCATTTGCTATGAAATGAGGGCCTTATTGATATATCCCCTCTATCAATCCACACACATTCTGAAGCTCCACTTGAGAGTTAAACATTGAAAACAGCATTGTATATCCCTTATGGCAGTGTTGCTCACAGTGTGGACCCCCTGAATCAGAATCCTCTGAGGATGGCATATAAAAATGGATACTTTTAATCTTTGTCCTAGACCTATGAAATCAGAATCCCAGGTAATGGAGTCTGATAATCTGTCTTTTCACATACTCCCCAGGTGATCTGTGTGTGCCTTAAAGTTTGAAAGCTGCTGCACTAAGAAGCCAAGAATGTTCTCCCTTAGAACATTCTTCCTCAGATCTGTGAAGCATATTCTCCTCCTTTTAGTTTTGGCCTTCAAAGAGACTAAGTATCAAATTTGATGCTCAACTCTAATAACAATCATATTTTATCTATTCTTACTAATTCACTCATTGTAAGTTGCACATAATAATGATTATAAGTATCACTAAATATGCTGCCAATTAAACACTGACATACCATCATTAGACACATTCTGATTTTTGGAATGTTAAAATGTGAAATATGTGCATCTTAGAATTGATGAAGGGTGGTCTATAGACTGCTATCCTTGTATTGTAACTCTTGTGTGACAGGATTGTCAAAATAAAAAAAAAAAGTTTTGAGAGACAAACACAAGTTTGCTAGAAAATCTGTGAGAGGGAGAGCACTTTTAGATTGAGGGAAGAGCAAGTGCAAAGTCCCAGAGACATGAAATTCACACGCTTAGTCTAGAGAGTGTACTAAAGTCAGACCGCTTGAGTTCCAGTGTCTCTTGACGCTTACCAACTGAATGATATCGGAACAACCTAATTTTAAATGTCTCTAGGCATAGGACTGTAAGACTATTTAAATAGCACAATACAAATAGAATGCTGAATACATTGCCCAACAATTCTCAATTACAGATTATAATGATGATTATTGTGAAAGGGAGCAGTCTAGTGGGGAAGGAAAGGGAAATGAGAGAAGATGAAGCTAGAGGGGCAAGTGGGAGTAGGATTTTGAAGATTGCCCATTCCTAAGAAGCTTAGATTTTATCTCCTAATAGGAAATCACTGGAAGCAGGATAGTGATTGGTCTCATCTGAATTTGAAACCAATTACTCTAGTATCAGTTTGGACAATAAATTCGAAGGCAGGGACCATAAAGACAAGAAAACTTGGTAGCCTCTGTTGGTAGTTCAGATGAGGGATGATAAGAATGGTTGCAGTCAAGATGAAGAGTGGGCAAGACTTCCTGGAGAGATTCAAAAGCTAGTTTGAATTACAAAGTAATTCAAAAATTACATAACTCAGTGGCAAATGTGATGTAGTGAGTGAGTGATCAGGAGACGTCAAAGATACTTCCAAGATTTTTTAGTGTACTGAATTAATTTCAGAGAGTAAATGCCTATTGTAGAGCTTTACAGCAGTCTTTGCCCTTAAGAAAATTAAAAATGAAAATGGAAAACCTCAGAAGTCACCATATAATTAGCATTCACCTATAACACTAGATAAAGAAAAGACGAACTCAGGGAGAAGAAATGGCGTAGACAGTAGGTGAATATTATCAGGAATGGATGAAATTAATCAGGAAAAAAAACAAGATATTAATCACAAAGTTCATATGTGCTTTTTTGCATCTATACTAGTAGACATTACACACACACACACACACACACACACACACACAGAGAGTTTTATGAATAGCAATAGGGGCTACAATAATTTGACCTTGATTTACAGCTGGGGGCTGTCCTGTAGCTGTAATCAGAAAATCTGAGTTCAAATCTTGGCATTAGCCATTTAATGACTGTGGTCTAAGACAAATTTGCTAACTTTGCTGACAGAGTTTCATCATCTATACAAACAAGAACAATTATATCTACTTTATAGTACTTCGGTAAAAGCGTTTTGAAAATTATGAAGTAATCTATTTATTATACGCATTTTTTTTTTTTTTTTTTTTGAGACGGAGTCTCTCTCTGTCGCCCAGGCTGGAGTGCAATGGCGTGATCTTGGCTCACTGCAACATCTGCCTCCCAGGTTCAAGCGATTCTCCTGCCTCAGGCTCCTTAGTAGCTGGGATTACAGACTTGCACCACCATGCCCCACTAAGTTTTGTATTTTCAGTAGAGATGGGGTTTCACCACGTTGGTCAGGCTGGTCTCGAACTCCCGACCTCGTGATCCACCTGCCTCGGCGTCCCAAAATGCTGGGATTACAGGCATGAGCCACTGCATCTGGCCTACTATATGCATTTTTATCTGATGGGAGTTTTACACCTTCTGTGAAACATGAAAACTCTATATGTTTTCATGAATCGGGATAAAAAGTACTTAAATCATTTTTAGTTTTAAAATGTAACTCCATCCTCGTTTCTCATTACTATTTTCTTTTTAAAATACATTTTAATATCTTCCTATTGGTTTTTAGATACCTCAGCCAGAGAGATGTAATGCTAATGAAATTCTCCTGTAAAAACTATGATCAAATAGAAAGGAGATACATATACGTAACCTAGTTTAGGGTCAGACTCTGATTTGAAAAATCAAGACCTAAAAAAATTGTTCCCGAAACAGAAATCAGAGTTGAATGACCTCAGTGCTACAGTAAATTTGGAATTACTCTAAGTAATCCTATGGTAATGAGAAAGTGAAAAACAGAGGACACAGTACCAAAAGAAAGGCCAAAACAAGGAAATAAGGGAATGATGACTTAAGCATGTACTGAAATATAGCCAGAAATATGGAGGAAAAAATAAAGAGGAAGCAGGCATTCTATTATATGACATATTCATATTACATTTGTCCTTAAGTTTTCTTCTTCTTAATTTGCTACCCTAAACCAGAATGGAGATCCTGGTATTCACCTCATATCATTACCTCAGGTATAGAAACGTATTTCTGGCATAGCTAAGCTACATACAATTGCCCTGATCAGACAATGATCTTATAATAATCTTGTACATATTCCTTCTCTTTATAGATGAGGACTTTTCCACAATCTGTAGGCATTTGATAAGGAAAGTGGGGAATGTTGGGAAAACATATTTATACTCGGGAATTTTTAAAGTTGAAAGGGGTATACAGGTAAACACAAATACTACACATAGACACAACCTATAAAATCACACTAATCAAAAAAGAACTAATTGAAGACTTGAATGTTAAATATTTATAAAAGTAAAACAGAAAAATATGCTGAGTGTAGTTGGTCTGATTAGCAAGCCTAAAATCATTAAAAGATTTATGGATGAGACAAAGTTGAAAAAAAGGGACTTGATTTAAGATTGTAAAAGAAATGACACTCTATGGTTTGGTGGCAGGAAATGTAGGTAAGTATGTGTAAAGGAAAAGCTCAAACCGAGCAGAGTATCACAATTTCATGAAAGAGAGTGAAGAATCACATAATCACATAGTGAGAACCAACCTTAAGTAATTTGTCTCCAAATTATGGCTACTTAATGACAAAAACTCCGTACTGGTTTTTATATAATTAGGTTATTCCCATATTGGAGATAGCTTCAGGCAATTTTGATTTTAGATCTGACATAATGAAGATGAAGCACAACAGTGAGAGCGTGGAAGCATAAAATCCTTTGAATTTGGCTCATCTAGAAATGGTATTACACTCTATATTTTTACAGTTTATCATATCATTACTATGATATTTAAAAGATAATAACTTAGAAAAGTAAACTGATTCTTAAAGGCCAGAATTTGAGGGATATGTATACAATAATGATAACACAACCAGAAATTAATGAAATTGTTTCTGACATATGAATCCTGATAGAATTCACTTTTACGAGATTAGACTGCCACAGGCTCATTTATAATTCTGAAATATAGTATGTATATGTGCACATACATATCATATATACAATATGTACAAAATGCCTAGCATGATGAACTATTTTCTTTTTTAAAAATTTTTATTTTAAGTTCAGGGGTATATGTGCAGGTTTGTTACGCAGGTAAACTTGTGTCACGGGATTTTCTTGTACAGATTATTTCATCACCCAGGTATTAAGCCTAGCACTCATTAGTTATTTTTCCTGATCTTCTCCCTTCTCCCATCTTCCATCTTCCAATAGGCCCCATTGTCTGTTGTTTTCCTCTATGTGTCCATGTCTTCTCATCATTTAGCTTCCACTTATAAGTAAGAACATGTGGTATTTGGTTTTCTGTTACTACATTAGTTTGCTAAGGATAATGGACTCCAGCTCCATCAGTGGTCTTGCAGAGGACATGATCTCATTCTTTTTTATGGCAGCATAGTATCCCATAATATATACGTACCACATTTTCCTTATCTGGTCTACCATTCATGGGTATTTAGGTTGATTCTATGTTTTCACTATTGTAAATAGTGCTGCAATGAACATATGCATGCAGATGTCTTTACGATAGGACAATTTATACTCCTTTGGATATATGCCCAATAATGAGATTGCTGGGTCAAATGCTATTTCTGTTTTTAGGTCTTTGAGGAATTGCCACACTGCTTGCCACAATGGTTGAACTAATTTACGCTTCCACCAACAATGTATAAACGATGAACTATTCCCTTTAGCTAAACTAATCATTACCAAATAAGTGAAAATAGTTTTAATTTTAGTTTATAAATGGCTCTGTTTTAGACCTCTTTAAAGATTTTAAAAATTAAGCATTGACTTCAGTTTTAAAAAGCATGAACACTATGTCCAAATGTTGTTAGGCCTTGGGACCCAGAAATAATATGAAGCAACTGAAATACTTATTAAGATATTAAAAGCATTTTGAATATTAACTACATTTTGATCTATGAAATTTTTTATGAGAAGATACCTATTCTATTCAGAGAGGCCTTTGATTATCACTATATTATATAGTACTATCTAACTCAAAAACATTTTTCTCTTTAAAAAGAATAAAGACTGGGACATTAGCTACAATTTCCAGCCAGGGATTTAAAGGCTAATTTCAAGGCACTTCAACAGGTTGAGTTAACATAGCAGATAAGTTCTTCTCTATAAATTTCCTACTGGCATGTTTCATGATAGAACAAGTCTCATCTGAAAAGCAGGTAACTTTTTCTTTTTTTATCTGAGCAAAAGCATGATTGCATTTTTTAAAAGTACCCGGTCTATGGAAAACCAATTTAGTTTCATTAATGAAAAGCAAGCACAATGTGATTGAGAATGTAATACGGAATTATAGTTCATTAATTCTTCAAGTATGTAATTTTCCAGGCTCCTGATCCCCCATTGATTTCTGCACACCCCCGTAGGTCCCACTAAATGTGAGCAAAAGGAAATTTAATGGTGTTGCTATGTCATGTGTGGCAATGGTGGTGCTCCACAATTAGGCAGAAACATTGTGAAAGGGATTTTTCCAGTGACTGCTCCACCATGTAGCTCTGTTAACATTTCTTTGTTGTCAAAAATTGATCAATCACAGACCCACAGACAAATGGGACCGTGACAGTCTCCTATTACGTGGTCAGTATCATCAAAGGAGATGACACTTGCAACAATCGAAGCTGATAATTCAGTACACTTAATTAAGCATGATAAATCGGATGTATGCATCAGTCTTTTTAAAAAAAATCTTGTATGTATTTTCCTATTAGTATCATTGCCATGGAATATGTCAATGCCCATTAAAATTTAAAACTAAAAATTTTACACTAATTAATAGAACACAATTACAATTTGGGGTGTTGGTTCAAAGAGTTACATCCTGATTTTCTGCCTTTTACAAGGTTTATCTTTTTAAAAAATACAATGCTCTGTTCTCTCTGCTAACTTGTCCTTGAAACTTAAATTGCTTTATTTGCCACATCTCAGACTTGGGCAAAATTGCTGCCATGAATATTGTGTCAATTAGTGAATGCCAGTATATGTGGTCTGAAGAACTGAACAGAAATGCATTATGTCTAAACCAAATTTAGCAAAATGTTGTATGGTACTGCTTTCTTGCCTTATAAAGACAGCTAATATTTCAAGACAGCTATGGAAGCCGCACTGACAAACTTATGGGGGTTCTTCTACAAGGAATCAAGGTCAGAACAACCCTATTGTGCTTTATTAATAGGCTCGAAGCATGGGACATACTTTATATATTGAGAGAAAAAAGACAGGTAGAATCTTATAAAGAAGTGTTCTGAAAACAGCTGTGTGAACAAAAGCCATTTTAGCAGTGAGAGGAAAATCTACCATGGAGGTCAGCCTTTAAACAGCCCTTATAACCATTTCCTCTCTATAGATGGTAGAGTAATAAATGGGGCAATCTTTAAAGAGTTTCAGCTTTTCATTCTCCCCTCCTTATATATTTTTATGCATAGTACTGCCTTCTTGGCTTAGCAGAGTGTGAATGGTTCTGTCACCCAGAACACACAATTCAGGCACGAGTCAGCAACTAGCCTACGCTAATACACCATCTCAGATCTCAGGTCTGCAATGACTGGGTTGAAATGGTATATGGTGAAAATTGAGAATGCTTATTAAGAATTCAGTAAAGTAATTACTTATTTTTTCACCGGTTTATTGTCCTTCTACCTCATTCTAAAGTAAAGGTCTGTCAGGGAAGTGATGTTATCTTGTTCATTAGGGAGTCTCCAGTCTTCAGAAGAGTTCTTGCCACATTGTAGGCATCTGATATAAATTGATCAAATAAATGAATTAATTTTATGTACAATGTTGATATTTCATATTTGGTAAATACCTTTATTGAAACACCAAAATGAGTTTTGAAGCATTTCAGCATCATATGTGCAATATGAGAAGTTGTTACCCTTAGACATAGACATCTTTTCTTGGGGTTCCATGACAATAAGATAAAAAAAACTGCACAATAATTTGATTATAGAACTTCATTTCTCTTGACTCAGTTCTAAAACAGCTTCTAGGTTTTCACCTTTATTTAGTAGGAACTCCCAGATCAATATTAACCATAAGAATTTTATACTCAGAGTATGTAGATTACAGCCACCCATGTATACAATAAGCACAATAAGCAAAGAAACAAAAAAGAAAATGAGGAGAGCAGAGATATCATAGCAAAATGTGCATAGCTCAAAAAAGAAAAAAAGGATTTTCTTTCTCTCTCTTTTCTTTCTTTCTTCTTTCCTTCCTTCCTTCCTCTCTTTCTTTCTTTCTTTCTTTCTTTCTTTCTTTCTTTCTTTCTTTCTTTCTTTCTTTCTTTCTCTCTCTCTCTCTCTCTCTCTCTCCCCCCCTCCCTCCCTGCCTCCCTCCCTCTCTCTCTTTCTTTCTTTCTTTCTTTCTTTCTTTCTCTCTCTCTCTCTCTTTCTTTCTTTCTTTCTTTCTTTCTTTCTTTCTTTTCTTTCTTTTCTTTCTTTCTCTTTCCTCTTTCTCTTTCTCCCTCTCTCTATTTTGAAAGAAATTCATTATCCCACGGCCTATCATTACATTTTATTTATAAACCATATTTTATGACTAAATTATTCAAATGTTATTTATTTATTTATTTTTAGACAAGGTCTCACTCTGTTGCCCAGGCTGGATTGCAGCAGTATGATCACAGCTCATTACAGCCTTGACCTCCTGGGTCCAAGCGATTCTTCTGCCCCAGCCTTTTGAGGAGCTGGGATTACATATGTGCACTACCATGCCAAGTTAATTAAAACATTTTTTTTCTTAGTGATGGGATCTCCCTATGTTGCCGAGACTGGTCTCGAACTCCTGGGCTCAAGCTTTCCTCCCACCTTGGTCTCCCAAAGCAATGGGATTACAATGTGAGCTACTGTGCCTGGTCTGCTCTTTTTGATAATAATAATTTTGATTTTCTTAAAAAATGTGATGAACAGAAACTCAGCTAATTAGGCAAATTAGGAAACATACTAGGAATTTACTTTAGCTTTCATATTCACTCATTTTAATATATTTTCTGGACAACAGTGTTTCAATATTGCTTGATTTTGAATATGTTTGTATACAGGTAAATGGCAAAAGCTAGAATATGTAACTATAAAAGGATAATAGGAGATTTAGTTTAGATGGTAGAACAAACAACAACACATATTCTAGCAAAAACATCAAAATCACCACCATCAACTAAATGAGTATGATGCATTTTGGCTTAAAGAAAGAAACCTAAGTTTCCTCAGCAACTTGCAGATATGTGACATGGCTAAGAAGCTACACTGGAGACTAGACAGATTCTGAAATTTATCAATAAAACTGCCAGATTTGTCAAGTGATCTAACTGATAATTCTCTTCTAATTAAGGAGTGGTAGAAATAGCACCAGGGAAAAAGCTGAAGAAACAGAGGCATGCATAGCAGGGCTGATAGTGGAAGAGAAGAGAACGTGCAGTCAGAGGGCTAACCCAAAGGCTGAGGTGAACTTCTGCAGGAATGGAACTGTTCTCCAATAATATGGATTGAGCTCTCACACCAAACATTTGATGAAATCCTAGAAATGAGAGCATAGCCCAGATATTACAAGATACTCCACGAGCTGAGCTCTCCTCTCAGCCCATTAGGCTCTCAAGTCATAGGAAATTCTGGATAGAACACAAAATGCCTCATCTTCAAACCACACCTGTGGAGGGTACAACAGTTTTGAGATAGGGCAGAAAGAAGCCAAAGAGAAAATCTAGAACAAGCTGCCCAAGTGTGAGTAAAATAGAAGGAAAAGGAATGGAATTGATGACCGAAAATGTAGAAAACAATCAAAATCATAGCACAGAAACAAAATATCCAGCCTAGGAGAAAGTGTAACTCCAAAACAGAAAGAAATGTACCACAAGCGCTTAACAGGAAGATATCAATTAAACAACGAAGATTCAGGGATGAGATAATTTTTAAAAAGCAACAAAAAATCCACTAATAAATAGAAAATCACAGGCCTAAAGGCAATAAACTTGAAGACCAAAACATCTTCATTGAAGCAAAGTAGAAACAGCAAAGAACAGAATATATTCTTAAAGTTTCCAACTTAAAAGGAAGACTTGTGATAGTCACAGAATATATGGTTGGAAAGAAAAATATTTAAGTAATTAGAATGCAACTAATAGATATGGAGAACTGGCAAAAATAATTCAGTTAAGGGTAATTGAGGTTCCTGAAATACAGACCTTAATAAATGCAAGAGGAAACATTTAAAAAGTATTTAATATGAGAATTCTCCACAACGCAGAGAAAGATTTTAACTGTACACAGGGAGACTGCTCAACATGGAGACGTTCTGCACTCAGAGTTTTGCATGGCTGGCATCTTGGGCGCATTCCTGTCTTGGACTAGGTGTTACCCACTAAGAGAGTTCTTGGACCATGCAATCCAATAACCTCCATAGTTGTTTTCTTTCATATCATTAAGGGTTTTTGCTTGTTTGTTATTTTTTATTTTATTTTTATTTTTTATTTTTTATTATTTTTGAGACAGAGTCTCGCTTTGTCGCCCAGGCTGGAATGCAGTGGTGTGATCTCAGATCACTGCAACCTCTGTCTCCTGGGTTCAGGTGATCTCGGCTCACTGCAACCTCCAGCCTCCTGGGTTCAAGTGATCCTCCTGTCTCAGCCTCCCGAGTAGCTGGGATTACAGGCATGTGCCACAAAGCCCGGCTATGTTCTGTTTTACTTTTATTATACATTCACCGTCTGAAAAATCTGTACAAATTATAGTTACAAAAAGAATTTAAATGTTATAAAATTTGAAAATGTATAAAATAAAAATGAACAAAAATCTGGCGGGGTAATATGTTCATCTTTGACATCAATGACTTTATTAATATTGTCTTAAATTTAAAAATGCAGTGAAAATATCTATAACCCACTTAATATTTTTAATAATCTTTGCCTTTTTTAACTTAAAGGAATTAAAAAAAAATACAATTTGTGATAATAAAAAAAAAACACTAAACACCTTGTATGCCACATTAAATGGAGTTTGCAGTGATAAAGCAAAAAAACAAACAAAAAAAACTCACTTAGTCTTATTTTGTGCCAATACAAGATGGTATTTATAGTAATATTACAAATTTGTAAATCAACATGAAGCAAAAATAGTATTTGAATTAAGAGTTGCTAGTGCTTCAGAGATTGTGCACCTATGTTCTTTCTGCCAAGAATATTCTGGCCTCAAATATTTGTATGGCTTGTTCTCTTATCTTCTTTAGGTATTTATGATGTCACTGACTCATTGAGGCCTTCTTGAGATGTCTAAAATCAAAACCTCAAATGCATCTATACTTGACATTCCGTTTCTCTGCTTTACTTTTCTCATTAGACAAAATTGTTTATTACAGGATTCATACTATTCTCTAGCATTAATTTAGTATAAATTACAGAACGCATCCTGTTTGCTACATATGTCTCATCTAACAGACAGGTATTTTACTTACACATCTTGTGTATGGTTTGCCTTTAGCTCCACATGGGCAGGAATTCTCATCTATCTTCTTCACTATTGTCCTCAGTGTCTAGAATAGTGCCTTTCACATAGTAGTCAGTAAAGCAAATGTTTGTTTAATAAATGAATGACTCAAAAATAAATAGAAATTCATGGACACAATGGAACACCATCCTATTAGCTACTATACTTAATCCCTTTTTAACTTACTTAAAACTTGAGAGATACAAGTAAACAGATATAACATAATAATTGAAGTTTGAGGATTCATTTTTCAATCAGATATGTGCAGGCAGATATTTCTACAAATTCCTGGCAGCTTTGGTTCTTAGAGGCTTGGAAGCATCTACACTTCTTGATTTGCTGTATCTTTGCTGCAAACACTGACATCTGCCTCTACCTAGCATCAGAGAGATATGGAGCCAAAATAATTTACAATAAAATATTATCAGATGAAGTTTCAGTCCCTGGTCTTACCTTTTGGGTGTCCAGTTGACTCTAAAGCAACAGCATTTTGCTTGATTAATGCAGTGAACCTGCAGGCGATGTGGAAATGTAAACTTATTTTGACAGAGCACCACTATTTTCCAGGCATGCTTTCAATAATGCACATAAAGCACTGAGAATAGGGTTTGCTATACAGCTACAGTTCAATTCATTTTCATGTATCTTCATTATTATCACAGTTCCAGTCATCTCTCACATTGAATAGACCTCCTGATTTTTCTTCTCACTCCCGCTTTGACACTCTTCCAATATCTTCTCCACATTTATGCCAAAGTGATCTTTGAGTAACTCAAATCTGACCATACTTAAAATATTGAATAGCTTCTCTTTGGCTGGAGGGTGAAGACCAAAATGTTAATGACCTACAAGCCGTCATAGTTTGACCCCTACCTGCCTCTAAAACCTCATCATATACCAGGCTTTCCTGGCCTCTGTGCCCCAGGCACACTGACCGTCTTTCCCTTCCTCAAATGTGCCATGCTGTCCCCATCACAGGCTCTTTGCACATGCTGTTTTCTCTGAGAACACTCTTTCCCTCTACTTTACCAACAAATCTTCTTCTTCCTTTAGATGTTGATTCAAACCAATTACCTTAGTAAAGCATTTCAGGCATTCCTGAGTAGATCAAATCCCCCATCCCACTTCCCACGCACAATGTGGATGGCAGTTTTTGTAGTTGTGCAATGCAGCACCTCTGACTTCTCTGTAGGATTTTGCAGTCATGCCTGCAAATTATCAGTGGGATCCTTTGATTAGATCTCTTTCCTCACTAAACCATGAGCTCCTTGAGGGCAAGTGGTGAGTCTTTTCCATTATTAAATCACAGGGTCTTCCCAGTGCCTGTCCTAATAAGCAGGCTTGTGTTGAATAATTATCATCATGATCACTATCCCCATTAACATCATCATCATTACCATCTCATTCCTGGGTAGACATCTTTCTTATGATTTACCCCCAGAGCTACCTTCTCTCTTTTTTTTTTTTTTTGAGACGGACACTTGTTCTGTCACCCAGGTTGGAGTGCAGTGGCGCGATCTCGGCTCACTGCCAGCTCCCCTTCCCGGGTTCATGCCATTATCCTGACTCCGCCTCCCAAGTAGCTGGGACTACAAGCGCCCCCCACCACACCCAGCTAATTTTTTGTATTTTTTTAGTAGAGATGGGGTTTCACCACGTTAGTCAGGATGGTCTCGATGTCCTGACCTTGTGATCCGCCTGCCTTGGCCTCCCAAAGTGCTAGGATTACAGGCGTGAGCCACCGCACCTGGCCGAGCCTGCCTTCTCTTAAAACTAGCTCCAGTGGAACTAGCAGACCTTGACGTGGCATTTTTATAATAGCAACTGCCCTGACTCTTAACATGTGGCCCGATTAATTCTAACTTGCATTTTTGAATTCTGTCTAGATCACACCAAGTGGAGGTAATTTCTATCCTTTGAACCTTTTGAAGTCCTCACATGCTATAGTAATTTGTGTATTTTCAATTCCTTCTACTGAAATTTAAATTCCTTAGAGGTAAGAGCTGGCCTGTACTTATCTTTGAAAACCCTGTAGTACCAAACATTATCCCTTATAGTTCAGTAAGTATCTATTGAAGTAAATGGTCATTTTAACTCATAATTTCTCTCTGACTCTGTTTGAGTCTTAGTCCCTCTACTTCTGTGTTTTAACAATTATTTTTTTCTTTACTAACTTTCTTCAAGGAGCTACACCTTTCCATTTTGTAAACATCTTAAACATAATAAGATATTTAAAATACAGCATATCTAAATGTTAAATGTATACAAACAAAACATATACTTAAATGTATAGAAACAAAAAACCCCTGATCCTATCACAGAGTATTTCAAGTGTTAAGTAAAACGACAGAAAACTTCAATTCTGAAAAGAAATTGAAAGTAAAGTAATTGATCAAGATAGAAAAAAAAGGGCCTAAGGCTAGTTAAGAGAAATAGGAAAATGCCTTGAAAGCAATGAGAGTACCACAATAAAATCGTATGAAGACTCTTCCACAGTCTCCTTCTAGGCCTTGCTTAGAGATGTGTATCTTTAATTAAAATCTATACTTTGCATATTCCTCAAATCTATACCTTGCAAATATAACCTTTTTTTGTGGCAACAAAAAACGCCAGGAGACAGTAATGTGTGCCAGGAACTGGGCAAGAGATCCACCCAGCAACAAAGTCTAAAAGAAAAATCTGAAGAGTTTTTAACATCCAACAAAATGGTGCATACAGGTTTTCTTGAAGAAACAGACTTATTCCATGGTTTGAATTTTAAGAGTAGTTTATACGAGAAATATCTTAAAGTGATGGTCAATATTTTATTACTGTTTTGCAAAGAAACAGAAAAAGCCTTCAAAATCTTACTTTCTCTGTCTCTCTTAGGTTCAATCACAACTTAGTTTTTTCTCAAAGGCATTTCTGAGAGGCATTGTTTTGTTTGTTTGTTTGTTTTGCATTACTTTATTCAATTCAAGTTTGGAGCTCAGAGAATCCAGAGGAATGAATTTTGAAATGTCCTTTTCATTTTTACTCTCTAAAAACATCTGAGATTTTAAGCCAGCTTTTGGTAGGTGCTAGACCAAAGTTACTTCCAATTTTAATTTTCTGATTTGTCCCTGAATTGCTGTAGTTTTGATTTGCTTATTAGGAGAGCATGCATCACTTTAGATTCAAACACATGGGCAAGAAAGTCTATATGTTTTTGTAAAAAATCAGAAGTTTGGATTAGCTCACAGAAGTAACATACTCTTGCAGCTATAACAGGGGGCTAACTATAGGTGAGATCAGATTATTTTTCCCCAAAATCAGTTTTGAATCTGTCCAAAGGCATGGACAAATACTTATATCAGACCCTAGTTTGCTGTGCCAAAAGGCATATAGATAACCATTTTGTTCTGAAACAAGTGTAACACTTAGCAGCTTGGCCTTACATCTGTCCATCAAGAACCTTTGAGACAGTGGAAGTAGACTGATTTTGAGTGGAACCATATTCTGATAGGTCCTATAAGATGTTGACTCTAAAATTTATATTCCCAGCTTTTTGTATGGCTTACCACATAAAACAGGTTTACTACTGTCGCCTTAAAATAGAAGAATGGCTACTAAATATGACTTTAGTTTTAATACCAAGCAACACAGTTTAACTGTGTCAAATACAGTTAAACTGTTTTCTCACAGTATTAAATCAATAGGGTCAGTTATTTTTAAAGACACATTTGGCATCAGAATATGAGACTTTAATTCCTTGTTCTGACATCTTCTGGTTGTGTGAGACCAGAAAAAAAATCCAGGTAATAAATGCCTTTATTACCTCAATTACCTCATCTCTAGGATATGGAATCCTGTCATACATATTTCAATGACTTTCTGAGAGAGTGCATCAAATGACATAATGTATTCTGTAGCTCTATGAAACTGTTAAACCATATTCAAATATAACAAATTATTTTATGGGTTATTTATATATATTATTTAATTATCCAGAAAGCTTTTCTGAAAGCAAAAAATAAGTGTTTCAGAATTTTTCTTGGGATGGTTAAACTGCTTTTTAAAATGTGCCATAATGGTATGTGTTTAGAGAGAAAATCTCTCCAAAAGTCCACTTGATTGGACTTTGTACCCACTTCATTTTAAGATTAACTTATAGTAGAGACTCCTGCTCTGGTATAACCTTCTTAACTGTATAACATCATTTTTCTATTATGGGTTCATTAGAATAGGGGATAATTATGTGGAAGATTCACATTGATTCATGGGAAAAAATGGTGTCTGTTGAGATTAAGTTGGGAGTAAGGAGCAGCCCACTACCCTCACTGCCTTGTCTCACAGATCTGTGAGCTCTCACAGAAAAGCATCACAGAAACGACACAAAGTAAGTGCTCAAAGGTAGGACAGATGTCATTCCAGCTGGGCGCAGTGGCTTACGCTTGTAATCCCAGCACTTTGGGAGGCTGAGGTAGGCAGATTGCCTGAGCTCGGGAGATCGAAACCAGCCTGGGCAACATGGTGAAACCCTGTCTCTATTAAAAATACAAAAAATTAGCCAGGCGTGGTGGTGGGCACCTGTAATACTAGTTGCTCGGGAGGCTGAGGCAGGAGAATCACTTGAACCCGGGAGGCGGAAGTTGCAGTGAGCCGAAATCACGCCACTGCACTCCAGCCTGGGTGACAGAGAGAGACTCTGTCTCAAACAAACTAGCAAACAAACAAAAAACTTATAATTCATGAATTTATTGAATTTCTGGAAAATGGCTTTAAGTTCCAAAAATCACTAAAAGGAAGCCTCAGGGTATTTTATTATATGTGAGCTGTACATTTCAGCTCATTTTATATAACAAATGCCTATTTCTCAAATGCTGTTGGAAGCATATAGAGCTTCAGTTTGATTTTAAATTATTGCAATATTTTAAAATCAGTATAGAAAATAATATGATTGCAAAATAGTCAACAAAGTAAAACATTTACATGTTAACCTGTTTTTGAGACAAACTTTTTAAAAAATTTAATATTTGCATGTGACAATTTACATTTCAACTTCCTAAATGATTCAGTCCCTTATGAAAGTGATTCCATATCTATTTTAGGTGATTTCCACATGCAGATAATTTCAGGTCTTTCAGTGAATAAATGAAACTTTCTAGTAGTTTTAGATTAAAGTCTATACTTAAAGCCATCAGTTTTCACTTACCAATGTGCCACTAATTGGACAGCTACTTTTGTGTATGTAAGTTTTAATTACAGGAAAAGTCGTCAGAGCTCTACGTCTTAGAGATACTTAATTTAAAAGAAAAAAGGTTTTTTTAAAAATCTTTTACAACCTACACTACCTATCTGACAAATAGAAGGCAGAATAAACTAATGAAGGGTTATAACTCAATTCATAACTGAGAAGTTATCTGTTTGTTAGAGATCTTATTATAAAACACCCTTCTAAATATCTGGAGTACTTTCCTTACAGCTGCTTAAACATCAACAATCAACCTACAGATTGAAGTAGAAATTCCTTCACAGGAGTTCCTGAAAGGAATGATTTTTAGCTATGAAGTAATTTTTAACGCTTAAAAATATTATGTATAAAACCATTAAGTGGCATTTTAACTACTTGTCTTTGTGTAGACTGGTTAAAAGAAAAAAAAATACATTATTGAAAAAATTCAGTTTGTTTTGAAGTGAAAAGTAGGGTTCCTAAATGCTGTAAGGCCATTTTTCCCTTGAGGGATTACAATAAGGTAATAAAAATCAATTGAAAACTATTATTGAACTATGATCTTAACTTGAACATAGAGATCTTAAAAATATATTGCAAGTTTTAATTGTGGGCAAAGGAAAAAGAAAGATCACAGTAGGGCCTAAAACATGGTAAATATTGAAATGAAAAAAGTATCTGATGATTGCTTTAATTTTAAAAATTCAAGTCTACAAAACATTTTAAGCTCATACTAAATAGACACAATTTTATGCCAGGCATTCTTGAGCAGTGATGTGGAAAAGGAATTACAATTGTATCCTTTAATTTTTTCCCACATCTTTTCAAGGCTAATTGCTTCTTTTCATTTAAATCCCAAAGAAGGTAGAGACAAGGCCAATAGTAGGAGGAGGGTGGGTAAAGATTGGGAAGGGTGCTTTGACAGAGAAAGCTGTTAAAACTTGACGAGACAGAAATGGGCATGAAGTAGTTGTTCTGAAGAGAGGGGTAAGAAAAGCATTCTAAGGAATGGTAGCTCTGCATGCCCTTTTGAGATTTGTGCTCATGAATTTAAAGAGTGGCCAGTCAGTGCAGTTGTATGTTTTTTCTCCAGCCACAGTCAGCTGCTCAGGAGCAGAATGGAGGCCAAGGATTACATCTGACCCAGGCCTGGGCTTTTGCTGGGCAATATGATATTTGGAGAAAGAGCAAGAAAGTTAAGGGTATTCATAAAGGTGTGTTTAGATTGATGAACCAATCAAAGTGGTATTATTGATGAACCTTGAAATCAAGTTGTGCATTAGAAAAGTGTTTAGGTAAAATAATTAATATGTTCAACAAAGTTAAACAATTAATGAAGTAAAGATACTATGGCATATGAGATGAAAGGATAGGAAGTGGTGGCCAAAAGGTAGAATGCTTGAAAGTGAAATTTAGGGAGTGATGTAGTTATAGATGAGGATAAGGTCAAGGTTATGACCATAGGAGTGAGTAATGGTAGAATGCAGGAGGTGAGAAGATCAAAGAACTGGAAAGACAGAGTATTGGTTGGTGCTATGGTTTGAATGTGTCACTCAAAATTCATGTGTTGGAAACTGAATTTCTAATGCAACAGTGTTGGGAGATAAGGCCTAATAGGAGGTGATTAGGTCATGAGGATCCTGCCCTCATGAATGAATTGATGTCATTTTCTTGGAGTAGGTGTGTTATCCTGAGGGTGCGCCTGTATAAAAGAAAGTTTGGTCCCTTCTTGCTCTTGTGCTCACTTGCCCTTCCAACTTCTGCCATGGGATGAAGCACACAGCAAAAAGGCCCTTACCACATGCGGACCCCTTGACCTTGGACTTCCCAGCTTCCAGAACTGTAAAAAATAAATTTCTTTTCACTACAAATTACCCAGTGTGTGGTACTCTGTTATAGCAACACAAAACACACTAAAACATTTGGGTTATCCACATGTATACTGAATGAGCCAAGGAAGGTACGGTGGAAAAATGTCATCAACCATATGTCAGAATCTTCAATGAATGAAAGTTGACAAGGAAGGTTGGAGGGTATATTCTGTTGGTATAAGATTCAAAGCCCAAATTCCATTTATTTAAAAAAGGCTTCCCTAACCACTAATGGTCACACGCTGTCACATTAGTCTATTTTATTTTCTTTGCAGTACTTGATGCTGCAAATTACTTGTTTCCATGTATGTTGTCTGGACACCGCACCCCGCTAACACCAGAAAGTAAAACTTATGAGAGCAGGGACCCTTTCAACTGGGCCATTACCATTTCTTGGGACTTAGATAGTAGTGGGTACATCTTACACATTGATAAATGAATAAACCAATGAATAAATAAAAGAAACTACTAATTAGACATTCACCATAAGTCATGAACTGTGTAAATTATTAATAAAAAACAAAGATTTATGAGACAAAGATTTATGTTTCTTTATGAAACTTTCACGCTATAGAGGAGCTTAATTCTAGAAAAATCAACACTAGGAAACATATGAAATGAACACTAAGTGTGATACAAAGTGCTGAAAGTGTTTAAAGGTACAAGTGATACAGTTCCCCCATCATGGCTCAAATACTACTTCTATGTATGTATGTATGTATGTATGTATGTATGTATGTATGTATTTGAGACTGGGTCTGGCTCTATTGCCCAGACTAGAGTGCAGTGGCACAATCCCAGCTCATTGCAATCTCTGCCTCCCAGGCTTAAGCCATCCTCCCACCTCAGCCTCCCGAATAATTGGGACTACAGGTGTGTACCACTACGCCTGGCTAATTTTTGTATTTTTCATAGAAATGGGTTTTCTGCCATGTTGCCCAGTCTGGCCTCACACTCCTGAGCTCCAGCGATCCGCCCATCTCGGCCTCCAAAAGTGCTGGGATTACAGGCATGAGCAACCGCGCCCAATCTCAAATATCACTTCTTTAAGAATGCCTTTCCCATCCACACCATAGACTAGGTCAGGTGCTCTGCTATATCTTTTCATAGCACCTTCAACTCTTATCATTAAGGTAGTTAAATAATTACGTAACTGATTTTAAATGTATGCTTACCCTCCTAAGATGCAGAAAGAAGAGGAAGTATCTACCTTTTTTAACACTGTAAACTCAGCAGCTATTCACAGATGACTGGTCAGCCTGGCCTTTCTGTGGGACAAATAGCTCAGTGACAGAGCAGTGTGCAAGAAATGTCACATAACTGATGGAGATTTTAAAGAGTTGTTGACAAAACAATTATGCAATTGGAGACCTCTTGTTACATGACACTCTTTGTGCCAACAAATCTACCATGGTTTACAACCAGCTCTTTCAGTTTCATATGAAAAGCAGTGGGTTAAGTGGCATTCCTGTATTATATACCTGAGCCTTATTTATGCAGTTGTTCTTTTTGGGAAGGTTAGGGCTAAGAGATTATTTAATTCATGTTTTACTGATTCCATTTCTAGCCCCCAAATATCTCATTCTTAGAATTCATTTATTCATGGTTTCTTTTCTAATTATCTCAGTAGGCAACTTGTTTTCAGGTTTATTTTTCCTCTGCCTTACTGAAAATCCATGTTGCTATAAATTCTGTGGACAACTGCTGTTACTTCAGTTACGAGGCAGTTAGGTGAAGGCTGATGACAGACTGGATCATGTTAACAAGGCAGCCAGAATCCATTAGCTCTCGGGTAAATTTCCCTAACAATATAGACAATGGATATACCTGCTATGGGAGTTAGTCATCTCAGTGTTATTGCTTGTGGAGCAAAATGAGTTCCATGATCATCACATTGTACTGTCTAATGACCGTTATTATGTCCTTTGATCCAGCCTGATAGGCCTTTGTGACTTTGTCCGAAGAGTCTTGAAATCAAGCACAATTTTATTTGCTTTCATTAAATGCATTTTATCAAAACATACTTGAAAAATTGAAAATATTCCTATCATTCTCATATACAGTTGGTGGGAATATAACTTGCATATATCCTTTATGAAGGGCTTGGCAGTACCCAGTGTTCATACAATTTAACTTTGCAATTTCACTTCTAGGAAATAGTCTTACAGAAATGCTTACACATTTGCACAAAAAGTGCACATATGAGGATGTGCATTGAAACCATCTGAAATAGTAAAAGAGTAAAAACAACTCAAATGTCCATTAATAAAACAAGAGTTAAGCCGGGAGCAGTGGCTCATGCCTGTAATCCCAGAACTTTGGGAGGCTGAGGCGGGCGGATTATCTGACGTCAGGAGTTCCAGACCACCCTGGCCAGCATGGCAAAACCCCGTCTCTACTAAAAATACAAAAATTAGCTGGGTGTGGTGCTGGGGGCCTGTAATCCTAGCTACTCAGGAGGCTGAGGAAGGAAAAAATATATATAACAAGAGTTAAATAAATTATGATATATTTGCATATACATATAGAATGCTATGTTCTCAAGAATGAGATAGAACTAAATGTATTGATTGAAAGACCTCCATCTTGTAGTAAGTAGTAATAGCAAGTTATAGAAAAAATAGGTACAATTTTATTATTTCATTTGCACAGCATGTGGGTGTGAATTTTGCATGGGTACATAAATATACTGAAAGAATCTATAAGTACACATGACAATGTCTGGAGACATTTTTGGTGGTCATAATGGGGGAGGGAGAATGTTACTGGTATCTGGTGGCTGGAGGTGAGGGATGCTGCTAATCGCTCTAAAATGCACAGACCCATAACAAAGAATTATTGGGCTCCAGGTAAAAGGAAAAAAAACTGCATTAGAAGTAACCACTATGAACTGCTTGGTGTATAAACTTATCGATTCTTTCAGTATATTTATGTACCCATGCAAAATTCACATCCATACGCTGTGCAAATGAAATAATAAAATTGTATCTATTTGTTCTATGACTTGCTATTACTACTTACAACAAGATGGAGGTCTTTCCATCAATACATTTAGTTCTATCTCATTCTTAAGAACACAGTGTTCTATATGTATATGCAAATATACCATAATTTAATTCTTGTTTTTTAACGTGTATATATACACATATATACATACATTTATATATATAATCATATATATCCAATTGAAAACCACTATTGTAGTGAGTGGAGGTAGGAGCAACGAACTTTGCAAAGTGATTTTATATCTATATATATATACACACACACATATATAAAATAATGAACTTTGCAGAGTGGTTTTATACATATAATGTATATATGTACATCTGTGTATATATACATACATATAAATACATAAATATATACATATATGCACACATATATAAAATCATATATCCTATGTATCTCATACACGTCATAAATATATAATTTCTTAAAATTTAAATACATGATTCTTAAAATTTTCTTTAAAATTCTTTAAAAAATAAAATTTCTTTTATTACTATAACGTTTTTAACATTGAACTATCATTTTCAAGGCTCATAATAATAGTGTCTATCTACCTATATAATTTTCAAGTTTCTCCCACATTTCTAAGATATCTAAAATAATGATATGGAATTTACCAAACAACAAATACAGTGAAGCACTCTACATTATTAACTCGACCTGATAATGTTTTAAGTAATTTCCTCTTTTATAAAACAGAGATACTTTTTTCCCCACAGAGTTGCTATGCCAAGTACAATAATAGATGCATTGCAGTATGGCATATTAGCATTTAAATTATTAAGATATAAGGGTTATTTTTTGAAGGAGATTGGAATAGACTCTACAAGGGCAACAATGTTGCCCAATTTTCTCCATCATATTTCCAATGCCCTGTACAAAGTCAGCACTCAACACATATGTGTGAAATAACTAAAAACATAATGACATAATGACCTCACATGGAATACAAATTAATATCTCTCATCTAACATCAGTAGTTGAGTAAGGTATTGACTTAAATATTTTAAGTATGAAGTTATAGACACATTTGTCCCTATTCAGAATGAAATGAGACTAAAAATAATTAACATGATTATTACTAATGAACGAACAATAACTATCAAGCTTAATCATTTAGATCCATTAGAAACATATTACATTACCTAATTATTAACACATATTTTTTATATGTATGTATTTTCATAGCTTGGCCAAGGGAATGATTTGTAATGGTGCATCTTTTCTATTAATGTCTAATAATGCTGGGTCGGTGGGTATAATACATAGAATCACAGAATTCAAAAGAATTTCTGGAGTCAAATAGTCCAACTATATGTTTCAAGTATGGATAGATAGTCGATTGTATTATTAAATAATTCCAATGTAGTAAGGAGCCATGTTTATTTAAAAACTCTAGGTTTTCCGATAACCACCAAGTAGTTAGAAGAAATCTCAGGGAAAAAAGTCTCGCTTGGACTTAGCCTTTGTACACCACATAATAAACCCCCTTGATGGTCACCAATCTATTGCTAAATTAGCAACATTTTTGGTTTGAAAATTACATTATAAAAGTTGGTTTTATATTTTGAATCTTTGTGTTTGATTGCTTGACCTAAATGAAATGGAACATAGCACATCTGGGCACATCTGGCAATGACTGATAAGCACCATGGCTGAGCTTGTCTCATAAAGCCACAGCCTTGTGCCTCCTCTCTGGGGCAACCTGGGCCATCAGGACCACCCTCCCAAGCCAAGCTTCATGGCCAAGGCTGTGGGGGCCTATTGAAGGGAACCTCTCTCTCACGATCATGCACCCTACAGACTCCTCAGACTGCCAAAATGACGTCCACTGGCTTAGGGGATATTGTGGAGGATAAATTGTCTCAGGAATCTTCCCTTGTATGCCACAGTACACTGGAGACGGCACTGAAAGTAGTCAGTGTGTTAGATCTGAAAGTATGCTTATGTATATTTCCTGGCACTAGGCAAAATCAAAGGAAAGAGAGTGTGGAACAGGTCTAAACCTGAGTGACAACCATCAATTATATGCTTACTTTCTTTTTATCATGGTAAAATGTTCCATATTTTAACCATATTCAAAATTTTCCATTTTAACCATATTTAAGTATACAATTCAGTGGCATTAACTATATTCACAATGTTTTGTAACCATTATCATTATCTATTTCCAAAATATTTCATCACCCTAAACAGGAACTCTGTATCCATTATGCAACAACTCCCCATTCCCTTCCATCCCTAGCCTTTGGTAACATCTAATCGACTTTCTGTCTATAATTTTGTTTAGCTATTTTTAATAATTTTATTTCACATGTATTTAGCACTTAGTATGTACCAGGCACTGGCTACTAAGTGTTTTGCAT
The DNA here is from genome assembly GCF_008728515.1 of Papio anubis. Taxonomy (NCBI): domain Eukaryota; kingdom Metazoa; phylum Chordata; class Mammalia; order Primates; family Cercopithecidae; genus Papio; species Papio anubis. Next base: position 39,405,249 of record NC_044984.1, read on the forward strand.
GAATTAACTTATTTAATACTCATTACTACCATAAGGGGTACCATTAACTCCTTTTCACAGCGGTAGAGATAGAGATTAAGAAAGACGGAGTTACTTCTCAGTATGGCATAGGCTGTAAGTAGTAGAACTTCAAGAATGAACTCCAGCATCCTGACTCCAAAGCTCACACTTTTGACTATGATGTTGGCCTGCTTACTGTTGAAAATTCTTTCTGAGTTCTAACGTTGTATTTAAGCTTACACTCATTCCTCTCAGTCAGTCCAGTGGAAACAAAGAACTGCTAGGCACCAAAATACTCCTTTTATAGCATTACTTTTAAAAGACAGTGATGAAAAAAAATTTGCTCCAGGCAATGTTTTGAAGCACAAAGAGACACTACTTTTTTTTTTTTTTTGAGATGGAGTCTGGCTCTGTTGCCCAGGCTGGAGTGCAATGGCACAATCTCAGCTCACTGCAACCTCTGCCTCCCAGGTTCAAATGATTCTCCTCCTCAGCCTCCCAAGTAGCTGGGACTATAGGCACGCGCCACCGCCAGCTATTTTTGTATTTTTAATAAAGACGGGGATTCACAATTTTGGCCAGGATGGTTTCAATCTCTTGCCCTTGTGATCTGCCCACCTCGGCTTCCCAAAGTGCTGGGATTACAGGCATGAGAAGAGACAGTACTTTTAAGCAATGTTTGCTAAAAGTGCATTCTTTAAGGTGGCTGTTAAGTAGTATCTTGGCTTTGTTTGTAACAAAGGAAAACCAAACTTTATTCACCAAAATGCCTGTTTAAGTTATCCTAACAGAAACTTTGCAAAGACTCATTCTTGCATCGAACATCACCTACTTGTTCCAACCCACTAAATACCATACGGTTAAGTATCAAAATGCATATCACTATTACTTGAATGATTGGTGTCTAATTTCATTCTTACTTTGTTCTTATGTCCGTTCCATCTGATCCCTGCCTTCCCTTGTCACATTGTTTTCCCTGAGTCACACTGATACCTACCCAACTCCTAACTCACAGTTTATTTTACTGTATAATCACCCTAATCCAATCTATAGGTCCTGATTTATTAGTTTTTGCATACATGCCAGTAGGTAAATTTCTCAGAATCAGGTGAGAGGTAACTTATTCTCAGTCATTAATTATAATGCTTATAGTTGCTTACTTGTTGTTGAATTTTATATCATATTATTTTTGCATATATATTTATACATTTAGCATATATATATATATATTTAGCATAGTTGCATTAATTATAATGCTTAAAATTACTTCCTCTGTCAACTAAGAACATCTGTTTTCTTCTAACAGCCGCTTCCCAGTTGTTAAAGCCAATATCACCCATTAGGAAAGATGACACATTGCATTTTGAAGTCCCTGTGAATGTCACAGGTATATAGTTTTCAAAATGCAGCCTAAGTTCATCCTTAAGAGATCTAGTTCATACAGGTTATATCCTGCTGAAGGTAATAAATGCTTACCTTTTCAACAGATTTTTTTTAAAGCAGTATACTTATGAATTTTATAATAGCTATTTTGTTTATCTAGATATAACCCAAATTGTGTTTTAGCCATAAAAACCATTCATAAAATACTGGATGGGTTCCCATGAAGCAATGTATGAAGCTCCATGAGTTTAAGATAGTGTTATTGTACTTTTGAGATTAATAACAACACAGAAGAAAACACAGGGGAAATACTTCAGGACATTGGTCTAAGCAAAGATTTTTGGGTAAGACCTCAAAAGCAAAGCAACAAAAGCAAAAGTAGACAAATGGGAGTAGATCAAATTGAAAAGCTTCTGCACAGCAAAGTAAACAATCAAGGGAGTGAAGAGATGACCTACAGAACGGAAGAAAAATTTTGCAAACTATTTATCCAACAAGGAGTTAATATGCAGAATATACAAAAACAAACAAACAAACAAACAAACAAACAAAAAACCTCTAACAACTCAACAGAAAAAAAACCAAATACTCCAATAAAAATAAAGGACAAAGTATCTGGATCGACATTTCTCAAAAGAGGAAATGCAAATGGCCAACAAATACGTGAAGAAATGTTCAACATCAATAATCATCAGGGAAATGCAAACCAAAACCATGAGAAGATATCATCTCACCACAGTTAGAATGGCTATGATCAAAAAGAGAAAAAATAACAAATGCTGGCAAAGATGTGGACAAAAAGGAACTCTTATACACTGCTGTTGGGAATGTAAATTAGTACAGCCATTATGAAGAACATTATGCAAGTTCCTCAAAGAACTAAAAATAGAATTACCATATGATCCAACAATCCCACGAATGGGTATTTATCTGAAGGAAAGGAAATCAGAATATTGAAGAGATATCTGCACCCCCATGTTTATTGCAGCACTATTCACAATAGCCAAGATATAGAATCAACCTAGGTGCCCAATAACAGATGAACAGATGAAGAAAATGTGGTATATATACAAGATGGAATACTATTCAGCCATAAAAAGGAAGAAACTGTGTCACTTGCAGCAACATGGATGATCCTGGAGAACATTATAGTAAGTGAAATAAGCCAGGTGCACAAAGACAAATACCATATGCTGTCACCCATACATGGAACCTAAAAAAGTTTGTTTCACAGAAGTAGAGAGTAGAACAGTGGTTACTAGAAGATAGAAAGGAGCAGGGATAGAAACAGGTTGTTTAAAGGATACAAAATTACAGCTAGATAGGAGGAATAAGTTCTAGCTTTTTATAGCATTGTAGAGTGATTATAACTAATAATAATTTACTGTATATTTTCAAATAGCTAGAAGAAAGAATTTTGAATGTTCCCAACACAAAGAAATGACAACTGTTTGAAGTGATGGATATGCTAATTATCTGATATCATCATTAAACATTGTATACATGTATCGAAATATGACTGTATTCATAAATAGGTACTATTATTATGTCACTTAAAATTTAAAAAATTAAAGATTAATAACAATACAAGGTAGTTTGAAGAAAGAGGATAAAATTGATACAAACATGGGAGTTGAGAGCAAGGCAAAGATACTTCTTGTTAGACAAACCAAGGAGAGTTTTTCAGAAGAGTAGTATCTGGATGGCAATATGGGGAAGGGGTAAAAGCACACATCTGAGGCTAGGTTTAACTATTCAAATCAAAAATCTACCAAATGCTTCCTGTGTGACCTTGGATACATGATTTAACTTCACTAAGCATTGGTTTTAAAATGATTATAAAAAATTATACTCACAACGTTGCTGTTATGATTTAAATGATTTAATAAATGTAAAGCAATTAGCACAATGTTTGGCATATGGAAAGTTTTCAGTAATGACTAGCTGATGTCTCAGGAAATCTAGAAAGGCAGTTCAAAATAATAAAAAGATAAATAGGACAGTGGCATATGTCATAATAAAGGAAAAGGTCTTGATTTAGGAAAATATCTTGATTACTTCTTTGGGTAGAGAAGGTGATGCTTTGTTTCCCTCTTCCCAGAGCATGGTGGAGAGGAAAAAGATTAGGCAGTTAGGTAGACTGACAGATACAGAAAAAGAGAGATAGAGAGAGAGAGAAGAAATGTAAAGATGTGAAATTGAGAGCCACAAGAGAGGATAAAAAGAAAAACAATCAGGGAAAATGGAGGGCTGTAAGGTGAGAAATATCCACCTGGTAAGAAATAACTTTGTGCACAGGTCAGTCTCTGGGGACAGAAGCCTACTCATTTTGAGGGCCCCTGAGGAAAAAAAAAAAAATTCCCAAAAATGTTGCAATTCCAGATTTTTTTTTTTTTTTTTTTTTTTTTGAGACGGACTCTCGCTCTGCCGCCCAGGCTGGAGTGCAGTGGCCGGATCTCAGCTCACTGCAAGCTCCGCCTCTGGGGTTTACGCCATTCTCCTGCCTCAGCCTCCCAAGTAGCTGGGACTACAGGCGCCCGCCACCTCGCCCAGCTAGTTTTTTGTATTTTTTAGTTTCACCGTGTTAGCCAGGATGGTCTCGATCTCCTGACCTCTTGATCCGCCCGTCTCGGCCTCCCAAAGTGCTGGGATTACAGGCTTGAGCCACCGCGCCCGACCGCAATTGCAGATTTTACAAAAATATATGGCCAAGTGAGCCCATTGCTAGGGCTCTTTCCAAGGGCTGGAAAGAAGCCTGGTTGCATTAAGAGCAGAAACTTAAACTTCATTAGCTTAATGGAAAATCTGCTTCTGATTCTGTGGGAAGAAATAGCCAAAGCATTTTTAGAAAAATGGGATCTCTATTTCTTTTTGGCTTTTTGACATTTGTTTTGTTCCCCTTTGATCCTCCTCCATTTGCCTCAACATTTTGAATAATACTCCACTACAAACTGTTTGTATGAGTGTTGCTTTGACGGGAATGAAGGAAATGAAGGGAGATGAGTGGTCTGTTAGGCATAGGTAATTCCAGTATAAAAAAGAAAAGCATTTATGATCCACATAACCCAAGGACAGCAAGCCACTGCAGACTGCTAAATGTCCAAGTGAGAACACAATGTAGCCCCTTGGGAGTGGGAGTTAAGCTTAGGAGAGGTGTCAGGATAAAATAACCCCTTTTGAAGAATTGAAAGTGACTGAGATCCAGAAAGGAGATGGTAATAAGAAAGAAAAGAGATGATTATGTGTATAACCTTGTAAAACTTCCACATTTAGGAGATGAGCAGCAGCAGAAGAAAAAAATGCATATACACACACAAAAAGCAGTCAGGCAGGTGGGAGAGGAATAACAGTAAAAGCTCATGGGTGTGGGAACTGCCATTCTGGAGCTATACTGCAGTGTTTTATTAGGGGTTTTACATTTACATGGTCCCGTATGTAACTTCAGGCTTGTCAATTTAATAGCTGTTACCTTGGGCAATTTCCTTACTCTATCTTTTCTTTTAAAAAAGTGGGTGAAATAAACATATGTGTGCATGTGTCTTTATAGCAGCATGATTTATAATCCTTTGGGTATATACCCAGTAATGGGATTGCTGGGTCAAATGGTATCTCTGGTTCTAGATCCTTGAGGAATGGCCACACTGTCTTCCGCAATGGCTGAACTAATTTACACTTCCACCAACAGTGTAAAAGCATTCCTACTTCTCCACACACTCTCCAGCATCTGTTGTTTCCTGTAGCCTCGTAGTAGAGTTTGAAGTCAGGTAGCATGGTGTCTCCAGCTTTGTTCTTTTTTCTTAGGATTGTCTTGACTATACAGGCTCAATAGCAAAGTCTTGGAACCAACCCAAATGCCCATCAATGATAGACTGGATAAAGAAAATGTGGCACATATACACCATGGAATACTGTGCAGTCATAAAAAAGGATGAGTTCATGTCCTTTGCAGGGACATGGATGAAGCTGGAAACCATCATTCTCAGCAAACTAACACAGGAACGGAAAACCAAATACTGCATGTTCTCACTCATAAGTGGGAGCTGAACAATGAGAAAGGATGGACACAGGGAAGGGAACATCACACACCAGGGCCTGTTGGGGGTGGTGGGATAGGGGAGGGATAGCATTAGGAGAAATATCTAATGTAGATGACAGGTTGATGGGTGCAGCAAACCACCATGGCACATGTATACCTATGTAACAAACCTGCACCTTCTGTACACGTACCCCAGAACTTAGAGTATAATTTAAAAAATATATATATAAAATACATATATATATGTACATAAGAAACACTGATTACAAATGTAGAATAAAAAAGTCGGTGAAAACACCTATGTGAGCAAAATACCTACCACATAAAATTGTTGCAATACTATAGTCTAGAGAAAATATCACGTCAAGGAAACCAAAGAAAAAGGGGGTTGCCATAGAACTGTTGATTCTTAATATCAAATGCTGCCGAAAGGTCAAGAAATGTGAACATTTTGGAGATTGTGATTAAGAAGTTATACCTGATTTCTAAGACAGTCATTCCAGTGGAAGAGTGAAGTCTAAAGTAAATGACTATAACAAGTATAGAATACTGCTTATAGACAAATTTCTCCCTCCTATTTGCCTGTCAAGAAAATAAAGTCCTTGAAGATAAAGATCTGGTCCCAGAAAATATAGTGTAAATATTTATTAATCAATCTAACAAATCTCCCCATTCTGATTCTACATTATCTAAAATTAGTTTATTTATTCTAATCTAATTTATTTTAAACACTTACTAAATATTGTACTTACACTTATATACCTTACAGTTAGTGTAAGGTACAAAGTTACCAGTGTAAAAGAGATTCAGTACCTTCTGGTTTGTAATTAAGTTTTATGATTTACACACAGAGTCGCCTTCCCATCATTCACTGAGTAAAAGTTTTGGCATCCAGTAATGTGTAACTTACTCTTGATTCTTGCCCACTCGGTAGTGTTTATAGGTATCTGTGTTTTAATAAATTTATTTTTGTTGTAAATGGCCGAAACCAAAAGATCATAATGAATAATAAATTGTCGTGCTTACACAATCCATTATTGACGGATTTTTAAGCAAAGAGAAACACAAGCAACTGTAGTTAACTAATTTTCTTTTCCTTGAATTAAACATTTTTAAAGAAAATCATAACAAATAGTAAATATACTTGGCTTTATATTAAAAGGACAAAGTCAAGGTTAACTTTAAGGCTGGAGCTGTCCCTTTTAAAATGTGAAGAAAAAACATCCATGAGTGAAAGAGTAATTTATATTTTAAAACCTGCTAAGGCAAATGAAAACCCACATCATTTAAGAAGGCAAAGAAGGAGTTATGTATCTTAAAAAGCTAAGAATATCAGAGAGTTCCTTTAACTTGTTTTTTAAGGCTTCTGATTAACCTAAAGGTTCAAGTTCACTCTTATTGAGCCTTATAATTATCTTAAGACATGAATATTGAGAAAATTGGCAATGGAAACTATGTCTAACACTTGAAAGTATACTTTTCACACATTTAATCAGCTGTTTGCCTCCTAGGTTCCCAACAGTAGAAGTTTATCATAAAGCCTTCCCCTCTAAATTACAACTATTGGGATTATAGCTCCAGAATTCATTCTTCTGAAGAGCAATTTCTTCTGGGGTTACCACGCCAGACAAGATTTGTAGTTAGCAGTCATTTAAAAGGTATTAGTATTATTTTTGTACCCATCTGTTTCTCTGTCATTGAGATAAAATGCTCCTTGTGCATTTGACAGGCAGAGGTATAAAGCCCCAAGAGAAGAGAACTGCATTTTACTTTCTACATCTTCATACACATCCTGTTGTGCTGTTCGCGCACAGGAGCTTAAGAAATCTTTAATATGGATAATTTGGCACCCATATTCCACAAAGTTTACAGCTATTTCAAAGTCATTTTAGCATCTTATGGTGCAGTGGGAGGCCAAATATCAAAACAGAAAAAGCGTAGAAAATTTTAATATAAAAGTCCTAGAAATAATTCTTTTCTATTCCATTTTACTGGCTGTACAGACCAGAGCAATTTACTTAATCTTTTTCAACCTCATTTTCCTCATCTAGTAATAATAACCACTTTAAAGGGTTATTGTAGGGATTAGGGTAAGGTCATGATAATAGCTAACATTTACTGAGCCACTGCTTGGTTTCCTGTATTAACTAATATAATGCTCTCAACAATGTCATGAAATAGAGTTTTTTTTCTTCTTTAGACTACTATTATTTTTTGGAGAAAGGGACTTGCTATGTTGCCGAAGCTGTTCTTGAACTCTTGGCCTCAAGTGATCCTCCCACTATCTGCCTCAAAGTGCTGGGATTACAGGCATAAACCACACCACACCCTGCCTAAAATAGTATTATTATTATCACTCCATTTTAAAACAAGGAAATGGAGGCACATACATATTAAGTAATTTGCCCTATTCCACATACAGAAGTCATTTGCAGAGCCTAGATTTATAGCTAGAGAGCCATCCTCCAAGCCTACTTGTAACTCTTAACCATCATGCGACACTGCTTGTTAATTATTATACTAAATGCCCTTAGACATGCAGTTTGAAGCAGCTACTGTTATGAACAACTATAGCAAGAAGAATTTTAGATAATCCCAATAAGCCAAAGCCATCTTGTACCAGAGTGTGGAAATCTTAAGTGTCCTTAGCATTTCGTTCTCTAGACTCTGATTGAACATGCAGGGTGACCTATCCCTTTTTCCTACGGTTCTTGTCATTAATAAACTTCTTATTTGGAGTCTAAACCTGCCTCCTGGTAAAATTACTAGTTTTGCTCTCTGGAGCAACAAAGAAAAATCTAATCCCAAATCCACACACTAGTTTAGCTCTTCATGTATTTAAGGATAGCTTTTATAGCACCTTTCATTTTTCTTATTTTTTAAAAAAAATTCCTGATGAAGATTTATTCAACTACCCTCTTATATCTGCCAGGACTTTCATCTCCTGGAAAACTTTTCCTCAATCACACTCCCATTTGCTGATAGCCTCTTAAAACTATTGGCCCAAAGTAAATACAATACGCCATTATAAACTAAGTAATGCAGAATTTAAGGAGAGTTTTGTTTTATAGACCCTGTTTCTTTTAATTATAGCTTAAGTTTGCATTTTCTTCTAAAGCTAGCACAAGATACTTTTGGTTCATACTTAACTTGGAATCAGTAGCCAACTAAAACATAAAAACTGTTAAAGTTAGTTCCCTCTATGTTGCACAATTGGTTTTTCTAACCTAAATGCAAGAGAGTATTTATATTTTATTAATATTTATGGACTGCCTACTATATGCAAAGCATGATGCCAAGCCCTATGAAAAACACAAAATCATAGGCTCCATCTCTACTTTCCATGGTCCAGTGGGAGGGAATGAGGAAAAGGGTAAGGGAGGAAAGACAGACACCTAAAGAAAAGGCAACTAAATGAAAGGGGCAGAGAACACAATGAGTGTGGGCCAAAGATGGAAGAGATCAGAATTAAAGATCTAGAAATGTTGAGGGCTGAAAGCAGGACAAACGCAGGAGGTGCTTTTAATTGTTTGTCAAGTGTCATAATGTTGTTGGATCCCATTGTTGCTACAATTTGAATAGCTCTGAATCTTGATCCTGTCTTTTGTCATATAAGCTACTCTCTCAAAACTATGTCATTCACAAATTTGATTGTTCTTCTTTAACTTGGACCCAAACCCATTATTTGCTATTTAACTTGATCCTTGTGCACCACATTTTACTGTAAGCCTAAAAAAATTAACCTGGAATATAATTTATTCTCAAAAAAACCCAAAAAACAAAAAACAAAAAACTGAGTTTTTAAGGGAGAGTTATCCATTAGATGGATAGGGCTGACTGCTATAAGTTTTTTTTTTTGTACCTAAGTCCTAGTGGCTTCTTTCAGAAAGTTTCCATGACAGAAAGAAACAGAAACTAATCACAGATGAGAACCCTTTGGGAAGAAGTACAGACTCTGTTTGAGAGCATTAGAAATTTAGTAAAGAGAAAAAAACAGCTACATCCCCCAGCTCCATTCCTAGCAAACCTCATAAACTTCGTATCATTATTGTTTTTTCCTATGTCCCTCCTCATTTACATTCTCTCATCATAAATTTCACCTCACAGTCTACAGATTTCTGAAAGGTCAAAGTTCATCACTCTCAGGAGTCATTCACTGAGCATCAATGAAATCATACTTATGCTTAAAACAGGTGATTTTCTTTCTTATTCCAGCAATACTGAGACCCGCATATAACCTGAAAATCTTTCTACATACACATGGCTTAAAAATATAATATTAAATTCATAACTGATCTCATTGAAAAAATGAAAATTCCTATGTGGCATAAGAAGAAGCCAATTTTGAAGTTAAAAATTTATATAATCTGTGTGGCATACCACGTGGCAAAAACTTTAATGCAAATGATGCATTGCAATACCCCTGGTACACCTGCAGAAAGAAATGCAAGTTTTCCCTGTAGGGAAAAGACCTTAGACTTCACAGGTAAAGCTTCAGTGAAGATAATAAGGTCAGACACCAAAAGTCCAAAACACATGAGGAAACAATCATGGGGCAAAAGTCAGCAAACACAATAAAAGCTAGATTTAGATCCCCTCGAACTTCAGGCAATAGAGCAATGCCATAAATTTTATAATATAAGTAGGTTTAAAATTGTTAAAAACATAAAAGAAGTAATCAAAACCACAAGACAAAAATAAGAACTAAGGAAAAAGAACCAAAATATATGAAAAAGAGAACTCCCAGAAATTAAAAAGTTATTAAAATTTAAAACTTCAACAAATAAACTAAATAATGGATTAGACAAAGCTGATAAATTCATCTGTACACTGGTGGATAGGTTTGAAAAAATTATCAAAGGCACAATACTGAGAGATAAAGAGATGAAAAGTATAAAAGAAAGTGAAGAATTATAGAAAAGACAAGGGCCAACAAATATCCAGTAGGAAGTCCAGAAGGAGAGAATAAAGAGAAGTGGAAATAAGCAGTATTCAAAGGGATAAAGACTGAGTGGATTCCAAAACTGATGAAAGAGGTAACTCTTCAGATTCATTCTTCTAAAGGAGTCCCTAGCAAGATAAATAAAAATATTAATAAATTCATACCCAGGCACAATGCTTTGAAACCACATACTCCAAAGAAAAGGGAACCTTAAAAGCAATTAGAGAGAAAGAGACTTTTAAAATGAATTACAATTGAATTGAAAGCAGACTTCTGAACAGAAACCTCAGAGGCCCCCCCAAAACAATGGAATACTGCCTTCATAGTGCTTAGGGAAAACCTAGAATTCTATACCCAAGAGTCGGCCACTAATAGAACCACTCTAAGAGAGTACTAAAATATGTCCTTCAAGAAGAAAGAAATGAAACAAACAAGGGAGGAATAGAATGCAAAAAACAAAAATAATTTGGGTATAAATAAAATGTTGCATACAACAACAATGTTTCTCCAGCATATTAAGTTTATGCCTCCCCCGATTATACTTCTGATCAACAGAAGTTCGTCAGCTTATCTATATGAAAAAATCAGAATTTATGAACGAGAAAATTGCAGAACATTCTCAGCCAACATATGGGGGTACCCCCCAAAAAGAGAAAGATCTTGGCCCTAAGACATGTATTCCTATTGACCCCCAGAATTTTACAAATTAAAAGTCTACTATTTGAATGGCAGAAAGCCTCAGCCTTCCTATTTGAACTACTCTGTCTAACAAGGACTTATCTATGGTATGATTTCCAGGATTTATTGTTAAGGGAAAAAACAGTAGTTGGGGAATTGCTATAAAGGAAAATTTACTTTTCATTATATGCTCTTTGTACTTTTAAATTTTATACAATGTGTATATAATATTTATTCAAAATATTAATTAAGTATTCAATTAATTAATTTTAAAACAAAGTTAAGCAACTATCTTAAAAGTGATTCCATTTGGCTAGCTTCAAATAAAAAAATAAGAGGCAACAGGGATCCTGGGAATTCAAAGGCACAATACAAGCTAATATACAAAAGTGATCTATTGAAAAAAATAATATTTTAAAAATAAAACTGAAGATCTTTTCCAAATTCCCAACTAATTCCACTTGGCTTTTTTCTTTTTCTTAGAGACCTGCTCTCTAACAGCTTGAAAGCTATTTTTTTCTTCTTACATTTTCTCCATGATGTGTCCTCATTTCCAGTGTTAATTAGGTAGGCCTTACAACAAAGGAGTCTGAAAAATTTCCCCATCATAGTTGTTATCTATTATACATGACTAATATATAGAGTGAGTTTGATTTTTTCCAATTAACCTGAAGGACTTGGAAGAATGACTTTGAGATCTAACACTAAGAACTTTTGACTACTTTTTGAATAATACAAAGATTTATATTTTCATAAAATATTAACTTTTAACGTTTGCATTAGGACAAAAATAAAGCAATTTTAAGCAAATGTACAGAATGCAAATCACTAAATTAAACATTTTAAACCACTAAAGTACAGTAAAATTATACTTAAAACTGGTTTATGAATGAATCAAGAAAACTAGAATCCTTTATTGTTCTTAACCTTTCTCTTATAACATCTCAGGGCATCTCCAGCTAACTCAAGGATGTCAAAGAGTCTCAAACAGTCCTGTCTATAAAAGTTTATTTACAAATCAACTTAAAATTTACAAAATCATCATATCAGGTGCTATGTGCCTTACTTCATTTAATCTCCAGAACAAACCCATGAGATAGATATTACTATCATCTTTATTTTATACATGCACAAATCAAGGCATAGACAAAAATGAAATAACATGAAAAGGGTCACATGGCTGGTTGGTAATAGAACTAGTTCTCAGGCCAATGTTTCTCTGACTTCAATTTTTGTGTTCTTGACCACTATGTTAAATTCTTCAAGGAGAACGGGGTTTGGCGTAACATTAAGCAATTAAAATCTTATTTAAAACAGATTAAGGATCGCCAACATAAAGAGAAGTTACGTCTTAAGTATCTAAGCCAACTCAAGCAGGGTACGGTCAAAAAGCCTTTGGTGAGAGTGCTTTTTGTTTGTTGTTTTATTTGTTCATTTTATAACAGAAAAAGAATCATTGGTATCTACACTCCTAATTCATACAAAGTTCATTAAAACACATTCATTTATCAAATGTAATTGAATCGCTTTTATCACTGGAGACAGTTTCAAGATAAGATGTGTCTAGTAAGCATGAGTGCAGATCCCTTAGGCAGATCAACAGAACCCTCCATGAGTATGTGCCCACTTTGCAAAAGCTACCCAATGAGCTACTTTGCAGATCTTCCCTTGAAAAATTAAGATTCAGAAAACTGAATTTAATAAGACAGTACAGAACTAGAAGCAAAGCTTCCTTTATTCCAAATTGTTTTTATTACAATAAAGCATATTTAATGATTTGTGTACATGAAATTTGCATTTGTTCAGATAGAGCAGAATAAATTCAAAATAAAACTAAAAATTCTTATTGGTAAAGCAGATGTATCTACAGTTTTTCTTTCTTTTTACATTATTTTTTTATCAGATTGTCTCAGATTTTCTTCTCAATTTCTCCTCTTTTCTCACATAAAGATATATATTTTGGTAATGTCTTTCCACTGTGAGTCATGTTGGTGAGAAAAGGTATGCCATGTCTGAACTGTTTTGAGAATTTTCTCTTGCTTCTGAATTTTTTCTAGTCTTCCTATGTAAAAATGATATAAATTTATACAAATTTCTGGAAAAATATGCCTTAAAAAACCAAACACTAATGAAATCAGCAGATACATTTTATGATGAAAAATGTGTAATTCAGCCATACCAGGAAATGTAATAGTTTGACTTTAATAATAAATGCTAACTTTGGATAAAACTAGCAAGATAACTTTTTTCTAACAAAAATAATTTCTATTATCTATACTATAACAGTAATAAAATAAACTTAAAAAAAAATCAGCCAACCTCAATCCACTTGAAGTTACTTTTGAAGTAAAGCAACACTCATGTAGGCCTCATGCTTCATTTTTGTCATTTTAAAACAACACATATTAAAAAGCTACAAAAACACTTAGGGATGCAACTTAAATTTATATTCATTTAACAACTCACTAAAATAATTAAAATCTCACCTCATGTTTTGATATGTGGATAACAAATCCATTATTTTGTACACAGAAAAAAAAGCATTTATCGTCAAAATGTTAGATCTCTTCTTTGATACTATAGCAATTTTTTTTTCAACTTTGCCATTTGTTAACAGCTTTTTCCCAGTTATAAATATTTTAATTTGATTTAAGTCAGCAATTGGTTGTAGGGGACTGTCAAATCTTTTAGAGTTATGCTTTAAATCATTACTGAAAAATTTGCTTTTAGTATAATAAGACAGCTTTGCATATTAATTAGATCATCAGACTCATGTTTGCTGAAGTTTAGCAATCGTGTAATAAATACAATATGGCAGTGATAAAGCTGTAAACCTTGGCACATAGCTTTAGCTTTCTAATACACTTTACTGAGTTACCCAAGAAATAATCACCCTGCTAAATCCAAGTTAAACACCTGATGGAATATTAGGATATTTAATTAAAAATGAAGTTATGCTGTACATGTGAGTGATTTTATACAGTGGCTAAAAAAGAAGTCCATGAAAAATTAATTTTGCTCAGTAAAAATCATACACATTGCTCTTTTGTGAAGTTGGAAAATGAATGCAACCATTCCTACTAAGATACACATGATGCAGAAACAGAAATGAGGGGAGGGTGTTTTTCAGAAGAGACTTCAACTAAAGGAACAAGGGGTGGTAAGTGCAAGACACATTCAGATTGTCTTTCAAAAAGCAAGTAAATCCTATTATTTCATCCTCAGCGATTCCACTGTGATGGCTCAACAGATGGCCACTGGGGCTGCACAACAATTTCCTTTTTAAGCTATCAGGCCGCATCCAACTCCAGCAGGCCAAATTTAGGCCATTCCTATACTTGGAAATCTTGTCACTCTGGAAGCATCCTTTAACTTTGGAGAGAAAAATTGCCACAGTCTTCGCTATTAAAGACAACAGGGTTATTTGGCAGTCGAAGGTGGCATAACAAAAGACACAGACCTGGTGAAGGATGAAGGTATGACGAATTCCTGGGACAAAGCATGGCATAAGAGAAGAGGAAAGCAGGAAGAAAGGAAGAAAGAGAAGGAGGGAAGAAGGCAGGACAGGAAAGAGAGAGAGAGGAAGACAGGAAGGGAAGCAAGGAAAGAGGAAGGAGTGAGAGAAGGGGGAAGGAAGGAAAAGAGAAACACTGGGCTAGAAATCAGAAGACCCACGTTCTAGAATGCAGATATGGATCAACAGTGAAACACCCATATAAGCTACTTCACTTCTCTGTGCCTTAATTACCATATCTGCCATATGATAGTACATAACTAGATAACTCTGAAAGCTTCAACTAACATTCAAAAAAGTCCAGCAGATATGGAAACAGCCACACCATCTTTTTCCTCATCATTTAATTGATCACTCACGTGTGCATTTATTTATTCCCCAAATATTTATGGAACAACTACTAAGGTACTGTTTCGTGATGATACAAAAGCAAATAAGATACACCCTGTGCCCTCATGAGATTCACTGCCTGGGGGTGGGAATGAAGTGAGCTGGCAGAAGGACAAGAGGGTAAAGCTAGGTGGACATGCAGGGCCAAGTCCTAAAGGGCCTTATTTATTATGTTAAAAATGTGGCCTTTATCCTGAGGGCAATGGGGAACATGAAAGGTTTTCTTCAGTCTGGTGTGATATGATCAGATTTGTGCTCTGTTATTCTGTGGATACTGGACTAGACAGAGACAACCTGAACGTCCCCAACAACTGCACCTCTGACCAGAATAGAAAGAAATGGACCCTGGTAAAGACATGGACTCAAAACGATTTGAATGGATGTGAAAGAGGGTGAAAGGGAAATTGCTCCCTGATGACTGGCTTAGAAGACCTGGTGGATAAGGCGGCTATTGGCTGAAATAAACTAGTAAGGAAGGAAGAAATGAAGATTCAGGTTTTGGTGGAGGACGGTAAGTGGGGAGACATGAATCATGGATGAGATAGAGTTCAGATTGGGGTCTTTGGATTTAAAGTCCCCAAAGAAATATACTGGGATGCACTGGATAAAAGCCCGGATTTGGGAGCAGAATGACCTTTGTATCAGCTTTGAACTCTGATGCTAGGGGAAAAAAATTAAACACCCTGAACCCAGTATTTCTGCATGCAAATACAGATAATAACTGCCTTAGAAGAGAATGGTGAAGAGTAAGATGATGCATAAAGGGTACAACACACAGGGAAGTTAGGTAACTTGCCTAAGGCAACATAACATATAAACAGTACAACTAAACTTTGAGTCCACATCTGTTCTCAAAGTCCTTGGCTGCTACAGACAGCTATTTAGAATCAGTCTGGGATTGTCTTCTTACAGACTGAAGGTTCAAGGATAATGAAATAGAGATAGCTACATGTTCTCTTGGGTTATTTTTAACTCCAGTCTTAAATATTACATTGCCAATATTAATTTTATGCCATTCTAGATTTCTACAATCTTGTGAATTTTTTTCTTAGTGGAAGAATGCTGTGCAGGATTGTGCATGGCCACTATTCATCCCAGATTTTCTGGGACAGCTTTTATTTCAAAATTTCACACCATTATCCTCACACCTTTGAAATGTCCTGAAAAAGGAAGTATTTCTGTATCCAGCCTCTGTACCAGAAGCAGCACAAAAATATTGTATTCGGGAAGCCTTGTCACCAGAGGTGTTGATGTGCAGGAGGTCCACAGTGCACCTTGATGTATAGGGGCAAACTGGTGGAGAGCATGTCATAGAAATATGAGAAAACTATTGCAGTAGAGGTGCCTGATTTGATTTAGTATATCATATGGTAGCTACTAAAAACCTGTATTTCTAACAAGTTATCAATCTCTATAGGTGACTCTCATGCACAATAAATTCAGGGAGCTTCTGATTTGGGAAAGGATCCTCTTAAGAAAGAGTCCTACATATCAAAGATAGTCACTATACATTGTCCGTCACAGACTTTTGAAATCAATCAGTCACTGAAATTTGAAAAACAAGACTTAGCAGTACTTGTAGAAAGAGATGATCTAGTGATGCAAGCCCTTTTGTGAGCATCCTTCTGTGCACAGTAGCAGTTTCTATTCAGTAAAATGTTCACTTCCCAAATGGAGCAGAACATTTTCTGTCTCACATTCTGGTAAGTCAGTGTTTTCATTAAACCAGATGACTCTGCAAGTGGAATAGAGGCAGAGCATGTACTGTATCTATTGCATTGAGATTTATGAAAAGCAATATGAGATGACAACTGTCAATTGCCAGTGGCAGAAGCTTTCTTTTAGGAAGAATAACCTGACTCTCTGAGGTCATCGCTATTGGACCCCACTGAACCCAAAGCAACCAAAACCACCACGAGTATGATTTTAATTAGGACTTAATACTCAAAACATTATTTTAAATTCCCAAGGTGTGTTTTTCATTGGATAAAGTATTTTACTTTAGGGTTATAAGTTATATGTAGACTATATATTGTTTTTAAAATAATTTTTAAAGTTTTTAATATTCATATCCATCAGAAAGAATAAGTTCAGAATGGATCTGGATGAGAAATAATTGAGAAGTAGAAAACTTTAATTATTTTCCAGATAAATAATTGTTTATGAATAATTAAGGGACCAGATAAAAATTTATTTAAAATTCCTAATTGTGGATGCAGGTGATAGTGTGTCCTAGGCACTGAGTTGGCCATAAGCTTGAAATCTAGGCTTTAATACAGTCATATAGATTCCAGTAAAAATGGATTACAAATGAGTAAAATGAATTATGAAGTCATAAAATCCTGGGTAGTTCCACACATGTTTCTGAAAAGTTCAATATGCATCTAGTTATAATAGCTGCAGAACCTTTTTAGAGTGACTTTGGGGAATTGCCCAGCAAAATGCATCACTGAAACTTCCCACCTCCTCCTTCCTATCACTTCCTTATTAATAGCTCCACGCTTTGAGAGCCCACTTGAAACTTGAAACATTATTTTCCTCATGGATTACTTTATGCATTAGCATAAAAATTCATTTTCTAGAAGATGAAATGATATTCTTACCCGTTTCACAGCTGGGTCCAGTGAAGCCTTGTGGGCAGGCACACACATTAGCGGCAATACAGGCTCCTCCATTCCTACAGCCATCTTTGCAAAACGCTAAAATAATTCAGATACATGATTTTAGCATTTTAGAAGTAAGTAGTTTAATAAACTCCAAACTCCAAACCTAGCTTTTCATTATCCCCTTAGAGATATGAACATCAAATTATAAAAACTATTTTAATTTTGTTTTCATGTAATATTTCCCATACATGTAAGAAACTTCAACACAACTTGTAAAACAGTACTCTTTCCAATGTTAGAAGAGAATTTCACCCTTAAAACAAAATACTCAAATTTATTTAAACAACAAATAGCAAATTTGCACAATAGGAAGTACATTAAAATTCAGAATTTCTTCTCATTGTAACAATCCACATTGAAAATAAACCTGAAAATGGCAGCTATCCTAGATGGAGCAAACCACCATCTAAAGAACGAGACCACGAAACAGGAAATGGTTGAATCCCATGGGGCTCTGACCATTTTGCACACTAGCCGAAGTGCCAACATAGTAGGAAATGCTCCATCCTTCAAAAATTCGTAAGCAGGTCCTGGTAATGAATTAGCCAATAGTAAGAAAAATTCATTAGAGTGGTCTTTAGGGAGACTCTTAAATTCCTCTGCTAAGGATAGGTCAGAATCAGGATCCAGGGCAAAGACGCTGTATAACCTGTTTCATTAGAGTGGTTTTGGGAATGAGGAAAGTTGTTCTGTGAGTAGGAAGCCGAACCATTGCAAGGGAGCCAGGGTCTGTACCACTGCAAGGGTGATCTCTTGAAACATGCTGTCTTCAAAGAAGTGCAGAAAAGAAGGAGAAGAGCAGCAAGACAAGTGAGCACAAGAGAAGAGAAAAACAAGATGGTTGGGACTGAGCCCCCTATAGAAGCTTTTATTTCCACTTTGGCTTATTCTTTGGCTCTATAAGGCTCAGCAGCTGCTTCCTCAGCCTGACAAAGTCTGTAATGAGTGAATTAGACCAGTCGTTCCAGGCATTAAGGCAAAAGTTTTTTCTACAGTTTTCTGGCATGTGCTTCTTCTAGTTAGGTAGAATATACTTTCTCAGAGTAATAAAATGTAGAAATCTGAAATTCTAGTGATGAGTTAAAGAAATGGACCCAAAGAGTCCATTTGGTTTCCTTTGGTTTAAACCTCATAAATGATAAAGAATGTGTCTGCCAGACCACGTTCATATGTTCATCAGAGTAATTTGCAAGGTTTCAGTATGTTGATACCGCACAGAACTCATGTTGATCAACTACATGTTGATACCGTACAGAACTCAATGATTCAGCTCCAACATTTAAACTACTTATCTCTCAGATTTTTCCCATTCCCAACATGGGAATTCCCAACAATTGGGAATTCCCAACATTCCCAAAGATATATACAGGAATCGAACAGTCTTTATTCGGGCAACCTGTAGTCCTAACTTACAGAAGGAATTTATAGATCCTTGAAAGTTCTCCTTCTTTCAAATACAAGAATTGTCTGTCTGCATCTGTTCATAACTTTCAGAGTTCTTTATTCTATGAACTTTATTCTGCATACTAAATAGGAATTGGAATCAAGCAGAAATAAGAGAAAAGCTTTAGGGCTCCTAGATTAAACCTTAAGCCTAAGCAAACTCTCAGAACATTCAGGTGATTTGGAGAAAGTCCTAAGGACTTAGTTATATTGTATCCACTCATGCATTGAAAATACATTTCAAGATCCACAGTGGATCCCTGAAACCTCAGACAGCACAGAAATCTATTTTTAGATTATATGTGTATATGTATACATCTACATATAATCTAAATACATATACATACATATACATATGTATATATACACACTTTGTATATACATATATACATATATACACATATGTATATACAAAGTGTGTATATGTGTGTGTGTATATACACATATATGTATGTACACACATATATACACATATATGTATATGCACACACATATATACACATATGTGTATATATGTATATACATATATATATAATGTAGTTTTCCTATACAGATACACTATGATAAAGTTTAAAGTATAAGTTATGCATAGTAAGAGATTAACAAGAGTAATTTATAATGAAATAGGTCAATTATAACAATATGCCAACATCACTACTGTTGCACTTTGGGGCCATTAACAGTAAAATAAAAATTACTTGTTTTTGTTTTACCCATTTTGAGTAAGTTTTTGTACACGGTGTTTGTTTTTTGTTTTGTTTTTGTTTATTTTTGGTGGAGATGTTGCCCAATCTGGTCTCAAACTCTAGACTCAAGCAATCCACCTGCCTTGGCCCCCCAAAGTGCTGGGGTTACAGGTGTGAGCCACCAAGCCCAGCGAAAATAAGGTTTACGTGAATACAAGCATTGTGATACGTCAGCAGTGTATTTGATAATCGGAAAGGCTACTAAGTGACTAATGGTGGCTAGTTGTAGACAGTATGGACACACTGGACAAAGGGATGATTCACATGCCAGGCGGGATGAGGCTGGACAGTGAGAGATCTCATGTTACTCAGAATGGTGCACAATTTTAAACTTAAGAATTGTTTATTTCTAGAATTTTTGATTTAACATTTTCAGACTGCAGTTGACCAAGGGTAACTAAAACCATCAAAAGCAAAACTGTGGATAAGAAGGAACTACTGTACTATACATTCTAAAAGTCTAGCTTTTCTCAGAACTTGTTTAGTCTTTCCAAGCAAATTTTTGTGGGATTTGGACCCCCAAATAAGTAGGCCTTCTTCAAAACGACCTACACTAATGATTTCCATGGAGTTTTGAAAATCAGGGTAACCCTCTGGCCCACCCATCTCTGGGTACAGTGTATTTTTGTTGACCAGGCCTTAAGACCCTTCCTCATAAGACACTGCATTAACTACTATTCCTTATTCTTTCCTACCTCACACAGACACGGTACCATAGCAAACTGATTTTAGTGGACTCTGAGATGAAGGACACAGTATATTTGAGAAATCAGCAGTTTTGAAGCTTAAAATGCCTAAATTGAATAAATCATATGACATTATAAGGGATGTAAACATTATAATATGGGACTTTATAGAGTTTCCAAAAAGGTCTTCTACTTCCCTTAGGATGTAGGAGGGAAAGAGGACAGTGGGGGAAAAGGTGAGTTAAGGATTGTGGTGAACTACAGTTGTATTGTCCACTGATGGAAACAGAAATCTGATTTCAACGGGACATTTAAAAGAATGATCAATCAGCATTAACAAACAAGCTAAAATAGGAAACTATAACATGTAGAGAATCAATATTCATGGTTAATTAATCTTCCACAGTAGCGTCTGACAGCTCACAAGAGGGGGGGGGGGGAAAAAAAAAAGCTGTCCTACTGACTCAAAATGGAGGTGATTCACATGGTAGCATAACAAATAGGTTGACAACGCTGTCAGAAAAATAGCTATGATGATATATGCATGTTTCGTCTCAAAAAGAAACATCTGAAGTTGGGAGAGTGCTAAACTGAATGAAAAGGAAGGTTCAACGAAATTAAAGATCAAAAGGTGTAGAAAGAACAGACTGAGCAAACTGGAAGAAGAGGGATTAGACAATAGAATGTTGAAATTTAAGATTTCCAAGATGGAGCAGTTCTCCACAAAAACGCCCAGGATGAAAACCACTGTGGCTAAGGTCAAGGAACATTAGGTCAAAGGAGCTGAATGGTTTGGTCACTTAAACACTGAAGTAACCCAGGAGGATGTCAAGACCTGAGGGAAAGACTATGAGCCACACACCAAAGCTTTTGATGTCTCTAGGAAGTACCTGGAATGTACATAACAGTAATGATAACGTGTAGAGGAAGGTAGAGATGGATTGCATTGCACATAATGGAAGAGGCATTGGCATTTAAACCTTTTACCTTTGCATGTTGTTCCATTCCCTGTATAGCCCGGCTTGCAAACACAGTTGTGTCCTCCAACAGTGTTGAAGCATAAAGCATTTTCATCACAGTTGTGCTGATTTGTGATACACTCATCATGTTCTGAAATGAGGAATACAATTTTGTTACTCATAGTTATATTTCCAAAGACAGTATATTTTAAACTACACCTTCAATTTTGGTTATTGCATGGTAAATTCTTTCAACCACAGACATAACAAATTATAAATTACAGAAGAGCTCAGATTTTGAAGTATTATATACTCTGCTTGATGTACATATAAGTTCACACATTTACAAACATTGAATGCAAAATAATTTGGACAAAAGGCCTACCAACGATTGCAAGAAATAGAGAGGGGAGGCAAAGATGAGGATTATTTCTAGAAGTAGACTCCAAAGTCAGCTGTATACAGTTAATATTTGGGGAGTTACTCTCATGAAATAAATCTGTCACCTAACTCATCCCTGTAGCATGTGAACGATGACAGGGAGGATGTGAAATTGTATTGCTTTGTGAGTCATGACCTGTAGGATAATAAAACTGAAGTTCTAGGAGTTAGGTGCCTGCCATTAACACCTGCAGCCACATTTCGAAGCCTAAAGATACTTATGCAAACTGTCTGGGGAATCTTTGATTTCTTTAGTAAGTTCCCTCACTCTGCAAAGAAAGCATCACAAATCTATTAAAAGACAAACTTGCTTTTGTAATATGTGCAAATACAAACTTTAGAATATGTAATCAATATAGTATCTGCTCTAACATTCTAGCTCAGCATTCAGCAAAGATATAAATGTAAGGAATAAATACAGTGAACATGAGAAAGCAAACAAATCTAACATCAAAATAAAGATGAGGAGGAAATGAAATATGTAAGAAAATGCACACAAATTAGTTCAACCACCTAAAATCCCTACAGTGGCACTACTTAGTACTCAGTCTTTCACATGAATATTATTTAGGCCTAAAACAAAATACATATTTTAATAAATTACATTGATTGAGCCATTAATTTCACATGATATAAATCATGAAAACAATGAAAGATTTGATTTTACTTTAGAACTCTGTATTCCAGACATTATAATGGTAACATATCTGTAACTTGTCTTTGGCATAATAGATCTGTAACTTGTAATACATCTGTAAATTGTCTTTGGCATATATAGTTAAGATCAGACCAAAATCACTTACTTCAACTACTAAAATAAAATGCCCTTCGTTTTCTTTTCTAAAAATAAAAATTAACATTTTGCTATGGCATTTTGTCTCATGCTACATAAGCACAAAGTTATGATAGCTTTAATTATAACCCTGTAATTACATTCATAGAGATTATTCCCAATAATCCTTTAGAGGAAAAAGAGATTTTAATCACCAAGGTTCCAGAACTGCACAAATGGATACATTATTTTCCAAATTCCTGACTGAATAACCAAAAATTTTACAAAATTCCACCCTTATTGTCTAGTATCACAGAACATTTCATAATTTTTATAAATTCATGCTTACTACTGGTAGCTTAGAAAAGAGCTGGATTACACATAGGTCTCCTAATTGAGGCTACCCTTGGACCATCATAAAATTTCAGAAGGGCTAGAATGGGCAGCCTACCTACCTTTGGGTTCTGCTGCCTGAAGCAAAACAAATCTACACTTTGAATGAAGTTTGCACCTGCTGCCAATTTTCTTCCCAGTGCAATTCAAAGTGCCACAGTTAATCTATAAATCTCTATATGGACAGCCGTAGGCCCTTAAAAGACAGCTGCTGATTGATTTGATGCTGTTTTAATCCCTGCCTTGGTTGTCTTTTTAATTAGACCGTACTCACTAGGTAGAGAAAGGACCTAACAAGATTCAGTTTAGCACCTAGCATGATAATGTTCAATAAACACTAAATAATTACACAATCTGGGACCTGGTTTCCTCTGGTGTCATTTACTCTCATGGGTACTGAAATGAGAAAGTGGGCTCCTAGGCAATTCAAAGGCAAATACAGTTCTGAAGTCTTTAAATGCCTCCATGCCTTTATATATACGTATATTGTTCCCTGTGACTGAAGTGTCCTTCCCCACAGATTCTCCTGGAAGACACTTACCATTTTTAAACGTTACAATAAAATGTCACATGCTGTTCGAAGACACCTTAGTCTCCCCCTCCTACAGAGTTAGGGGCTGCTATCTATTTTCCCTAACACAATATACAAGGTTCTGTTATCCTCTTTTATTAGAATTTTATGTCAATTTCTCTTTAGTTCTTCATTCTTAAGTTCCACTCTGGGACTGTGAATTTTTAGACCAGAATTTTGTATTTTTCTTTGTATCTCATTTAAACATTCAAAGAATGTTTCTTAAATAAATGATTCAAAGAATAGATGGGGCGAGATAGGAACTACTACTTCCTTTGCCATAATTCAAGACAATCCCAGTTTGTTCAATTGTGGACTACATGCCAAACACAGAGCTCTTAAAAATCCGAGCTGTTTTTTCACATCAATTTTACTACGGTGCAGTTTTATTTGATTTTGGATATTTCAAATATTAGTTAAGATATTAGAACATCTTTTGAAAACAGAAAATATTAATTCCTTTACACTATCACTTTAAATCTTTTCACACTACTTAAAATAAAGTTGGTTATAGCTACAATATATGAACTAATGTAAACTGTGAGCTTAGGAAAACTCTTTTAAATGACTGTAGTCTCAAAGAAGATTTGATAATCCTTCACAAAAACAGAATATAAATGAAGCAACAAGCAAATATTCTGTAAAGTCATCTCAATAGATAGTTAATTATTGGTGCTCCATTTCCAGTTTTGGTCAAATGTCAATTTCTCATCCTTTCTCTGACTCACACTTCCCTGAGGACTCCATCATCAAATCACTAGTTCACCTCTCCATTTCTAATACTTCCTCCAACACTTCCAATATATAGTAAGTAAAATTCAACAGAATAAGGAGGGAAATTCTAAGGTAAATTTTAAATCAGTATTATGTTCCAGTGTTTAAGAAGAGCATGTCAGGATGTAATCATGAATAAATTTCAAGGTTTATGTCCCATATATTGAAAGGGAGACATTCAGATCTGATGTTTGGAATATCCATCCAATCTATAAGACTCAATGCCATCTTCATATCCTCAGTAAAAATTTCATCGTTTACATGATACGATAATCCAACTAACAGCTGGAAGTGAAATCAAATGTATCGCTTTCTAGCTCCACTTCATCAAAAATATCAGCATATGGTTATTTTAATCAGAATTTAATTATTCGTTGTGTCTATGAATTTGAAATTTAAATGAAATGAAAAATAGAAAAATATATCTAAGGAAAACACCATCACCCAACACTAAAAGGAAGTAATTTGGTTGTCAATCACTATGAAACATTATATATAGAATTTATAATTGTATAGTGATAGCTAGAAAAGATTTTAGGAAAACACCATCACCAACAATACTAAAAGGAAGTAATTTGCTTGTCAATCACTATGAAACATTATATATAGAATTTATAATTGTATAGTGATAGCTAGAAAGTATTTTTTCCTGTGTATCATAATTTGTTTGTTCTGCCTCTCTACACACAATGTAAACCTGATTTCATACTAGTGATGAGGCACAATATAGTAAAGTTCTTCCATGGGAAAAAAAAGTAATAATATACGCACTTGGATGCATCTAAATGCAGATGTTATGTATAACAATAATACTTGGCCTTCACTGATTAACCCCTAAGTCAACCTGGGTATGCTAATGTATCTAAAATAATTTTAAGATTCCTATCCAACAGTGTCATCAGTCATAATAACATGAACTTAAGATGAGGTTTAAATTTGGTATTCATATTGAGCTGTTTGCAGTATGAATGTGCTACCTAGAAACAAACCAGTTGCTCTAAAATTCACATAGCTTTCCTCACTGTGATTTCAAAATAGATGTACAATAGAATACAATCCATGTTCTATTCAAAAATTTCAGTATAATATAAAATGTAAATACTGCAGAAAATAAGAGTGAAAAGTCATCTTTTACATGTATCTACATTTAAATTAAATTTAGCACATTTTTCTTCAATATCTATTTAGTATTGGAATATTTGGGGGTTAAAAATGATTATAAAGTTAACAGCCTTCAAAAAGCTTACAGTTTAGTTGAAGATATAAGAAAAAAACACAAAGCTTTAGTAAATGGTTTCATTATGAGAAGCTGCTAAAGTAGAGAAGTAAACACTGCTTACAGAGGGTTGCAAGAGATCCAGGGAGGATCTGGTTGGGTCAGGCAGGAATCCAAAAATAACTTCTTGGAGAACGAAGAATTTGACATGGATTTATTTTTTTTACATGTGTTAGTGAGGGCAGATGCAGATTCCCAATTAAAAACACCATGCATGTACTTTGTCTCTTTTGTTTTTGGAATCTCGAGGCCCTTATAAATTTGAATCACACTGAATAATTTATAATAATCATAGCTACAATTCATGGCTTACTACATACCACATACTTTGTTACATATACTATCTCATTCAATCCTTATTTAATCATTTATGACCAAAAACATCATTACAGAAAATTAAAACTTGACTTGGAAAAGCTAAACGGCTTGCCCAAGAACACACAGCTAGTAAGTAGCAGAGTTGTGAATTACATCTGACTCCAAAATTCAGGCTATTGATTGCTATGTAATTGATTGGCCAACGTATTTAATACTTGTGTTTTTCCGAATCTATTCCTTTTTTATTCTAGTGTTCTTCTTTATAATTATCCAGAAGTTTTTAATGTTTACACAGTTTAATGTGTTTTTGTTGTATGTGAAGTCTTCCGCTGCTTTACAATTAGGACGGTATCATCTCTTTACTATATTTTATACTTCTTTAAAAACACCGTCTAAAAGGAATCTTAGAATTATAGCACTTCTTAAGACAAAGGACAGCCATCACTTTCTGTTCATACTAAAACCCACGTTTTCACAAGGTAGAAAGAAATTTTTAAAAGAAAAGGATAACAACATGTTCAAGTTCAAATCCCCGCCAAACAAAGTAACCAGCTAACAGAACTTAGACTCTAGCACCAATTGTCTGCACTTAAAAATCTCTTGAAGCTTAACATTAAATTAGTTTGGTAAATAGACACCTCCAATGTCTGAGAGTCTCCTCCTCTAACACCAGTGATCAGGCCCTAGAAACACTGTGCATTGTGCTGGATAATTCTGCTTCATTCTACCAGCAATATCCTACATCCTCTAGCTGACACCTTTATACACTAGATTCTGCTCATCTGGTAACAGAATGTAAATGTCCTTGACCATCTAATGAATCATAACACAATGTTTTCATATGTCAGGCTGTTAAATATCTGTGAAAGGGAAGGAAAGAAGAAGGGAGAAGGAAGGAAGGAGTACCACTTTTTTCTTATAGACCTAAAACCAGAAATTGTGGAGTTGTCATATAGAATATTAATTAAACTCAGCTTGTACTCATTTTGGAAGGATCTGCAGTACAATAATTATCTTGTGAAAGTACTGAGGTGCTGTGGACAAGTTCAGAGAGTTGTTTAGTATACTTGGAGAGAGACAGAGTGTATTTTATCAGGGGATGCAGATGTTGCCATTCTTTTTGGAATAAAGCAAGAAGTCTCAGTATTGCAGATCCATGGGCTGTGTGATTTGGATGCTCTTCACAAACCAGTGCAGGTCACTACACATTTGCTTTGGTGGGGACACTTACAAGTGACGCTTATGGATGGACTTCGGTAAAACCCATTGATATCTTAAGCAATCTAGTCTACAGAAAAATTAGAGGAAAATGACTAAGCAGTCATACATTTTTTAGATAAACCATCCCTCTAAACATGTAGTTTGATACTGTTGTTATAAGCTGCTCGAGAGCAATTCACACCTCTTCTATGGGCTTCTCTGCTCCAAGACTTACTTAGCATTAATTCTAAGGGAGCTTTTTCTCAGGTTTCTAGTAATCGGATGATAGTTGTGACTAGAGGTTAGTTGTCACTATGTTTAGGGCCATAATCTGCTACAATCTAAGAAATAATTTACTTATATGAAATTTATATTCCAGAAAACACTTGGGTTAGAGAAAGTGAAGCAGCTTTCTTTGTGAAACGTACACCGATATGTTACTATAGCTGCTGTTTTTCCAACATTTTAAAATTTGAACAGAATAGTAGAAGATGCAAGATAGGCAATATATTTCCTGTGGCTGGAGAAATACATCAGAGAAGAAAGTTTCTCTGAGGGTAGTGGGCTGACTATGAAGGTATATGATGTGTAGCAGGACCACAACTAAATTTGAAAGATAAAGTAGAAAAAATGAGAAAATTATGTACTATTTTAATGAACAATAACAGGGAGGCAATGTATATAGTACATATTTTAATTTCCAGACAGGCTTAGTTTTAGATGCCATTTTATCCTAGTTCTATGGACATGAGAAAGTTAGCTAAGCTTTCTAAGTTTAAAATGAGGAAATTAGGAACTGTATGAAAGAGCAGTTGTGAAGAATAAATTTAAAGGATGAAAGTTAAATTGCTGGCAATAATAAGGACACTGAAGAAAAATTAGTTGCCTATTATCTACTTCAGTGGGAAAATTCTTTTGCTTTTACTAGATAGATGTCTTCTCTTTTCCATTTCATTTTAATTCTGTGGAGAGAGCCTAAATGTCCCACAGTGTTTGTTCTCCTCACAATCTTTTCTGAAATCAAATCTATTTTGGACATTTTTCTTGTTTCCGAAATGCCACTACTTTCAACGATTACATCAAGGGAAAATTGCCTGCTGACATATTGAGCAACAGCTATTCACTCTGTTTCTTGTGATTACCTTATTTACTCACTTTATATTATAGAAAAATTTTACTTACTACCATGTCATTTTAACAGAAATCTATTTTTAATGCTACTAAAGTGACTGCCAGAAGTCATATTGTAAACTTATTTGATGCCCATATTAGTAGCTAATTCCCTAAAACTCATTTTTAACACCCAGGCATTTTTAATTCACTATTTAAGTTTCTTGTTCACTGACCACACCAATTCAATTCAAGTCAATACTGACTTCTTGTTATTCTTCAGTTTGCTTGGCAACTAGGAATTTGTTCCGATTTTCTTCTCCTGACATGCTTGGTTAATTTTCTTCTAGTCTTTTCACTGGTGTGCTCAGTCTCCCTTCCTAATCCTTATTTGACCAAGAATCTTAACAACCAAAGCACACTCAAATTTCCTCCTTCTCCTTATAGTAATTTCATAAGCTAATCCAACTATCGATTTTATTGCAAAAACATGTTTTATAATATTTTGTGTTTCATCAAATAAGCTTTGTCTGAACACACTATAGGGCAATAAAAATCTTGTAACCAGATAGATTTGTTTTCTCAACACATGATTTTAAGGTTTCTGCTATATCATTCTAGTGCTCTGAAGAGTGCAAAGATGGATAATCTGAGATCTGCGACCCCAAGGAACTTCTTAAATACTCAAGGACTGGTGATACAAATAGATAACTAACTATGATATATAAGAGTTGTTTAGTGCCATAACAGAGAAAATAATAATAGTAACAATAATGACAGCAGCTAAATTCTTAAGTGCTTACTACAGACTGCAAAACACTGTGCTAAGTGTTTTATACGCAGTATCCCCTTTAGTCTTCATAAAAGGCCTGTTCAGGTAGGCATTATTTTTATTTTTATTTTATAAATGAGAATACAGAGCTTGCTTGGCGCAATTAGGTGCTTTGTCCAAAGTCACATAGCTAGAAAGTAACAAGGCCAGACTTCAGTGCTTTAAAATATACAACCTGTAAACAAAAATCTCATGAAGCTTAAGGAGCTCAAAGAGATGAGGACTGACTGAAGGTTCTGGGAAAGCATTACATGGGAAACAGGCCAAAGAGGTGGCTCTTGAAAGACAGAAAGGGGTTTTAACAGAAAAGGGTAAAGATGGGAAAGAACACAG
The DNA here is from genome assembly GCF_008728515.1 of Papio anubis. Classification (NCBI taxonomy): domain Eukaryota; kingdom Metazoa; phylum Chordata; class Mammalia; order Primates; family Cercopithecidae; genus Papio; species Papio anubis. The sequence continues at coordinate 39,434,712 of NC_044984.1, forward strand.
CATCTGGAGAAAACACAGGTGCACAAGATAAAAGCATGGGGTATAACGGGGCCCTCAAGTACTTGAGCTGGCAGATGGTGATGACTAAAAGAGAACAGTAAGGAATAAGTATTGGTAGCGTTCAGACTACAACAGAATTTTATTTGGTAGGCAATAAATAGCTGCTTCCAGCTGTAGAAGAAAATGTGGCATGAAAAATTAGAGTTGATTTTTAGGAAAACTAATCTAACAGTAATGTGTAGATGAAGACAGATGAACTTTCCCTGACAAAATGGGCTTCTCATGTTAGAAAGTTAGCATTCCTCTCTCTTTTTATCTCTCTTTCTTCCTTTTATTCTTCTCCATTTGAATTAGATTATTATTGAGAGTTGAGACAGAAGTCTGTGCAACACTGAGAGAGGGAAGAGGAGAAGAATGAGAAGGTGGAGGAGGATAAGGAGGAAGGGGAGAAGGAGGAGGAGGAGGAAGGGGAGAAGGAGGAGGAGGAGGAAGGGTGTTGACAACAAAGAAAAACAGAAAGAAACTGAGTGCTTATTACCTGCCAAGCACTGTGCTAAGCAACGTATATATTCAGCATAAGGAAATACTAAGGACACAGGAGGAATTACTGGGAAGTTTACAACAAAATCACAAGATTTGAATCCCTTTAAGGCAGGAACCATGTCTTATTCATTTTACGCATCCGAGCTCCTATGATTTTGTGAATTAAACTGTCTTGAATAGAGGGTCTAAAGTATAATGGAGAAAATGATGGAGGAAGAGGGGTAGAGTTATACTCCAATTTTGGGCTCCAAAGTGAATCAATATTTGAGTCAAGAGGAAGAAACACTTTAGATAACTTAGGTTCTTAACCTGGGCAAGTGGGAAGGTGGTGATAAGATTAATCGATTTAAGAGAGCCTCTTACCTGTAGGTATTTTGTTATTCTTGTTTGCCTGGGTTTTGTTTGTTTTTTTATGGCAAAGAAGAAAATAGAAATAAAAAGTCAAAATATAAAGGCAAGGACCATCTTAGGAAACAAAATTTACTCTATTGATGGTGATCATAAACCAAATAAACACTCTTCACCCCAAATCTGTTTAACGACCACAAGATGGTAAACCCTTGAGTCTAATTCATCAATCACCCCCAACATCCAAAACAAAATGACTGGCACAAAATTGGCCTCCAATGAATATCTGTTAAGGAATGGATCATTGATTCTATAGTGTGTCTCAATCTAACATGCAAAACACCTGACAATGCTGAATATTCAAGGTATTCCAGAATGGCAATCCTGCAGTATCTCTTATTGTCTCTTCAAGTGCTTGCCCCATTTCCATCCTCAGCATATTACTCCACGAACAACCTCACAGATAAACATTCAGGTCATCAGGACAGAATGTCCTCAGATTTCCCATCCACAGACAAATATACAGCTAAGTCTATCCTTAAGTCTTTCTTCCTCCCAAACCAGGAAACCAGGAGTCACTATAGACTCCTCTCTCCCTTCTTCTCACTCCCCACATTCATCTGGGGGCCAGGTCACCTGGATTCTTCTTTCTTGAAAGTTCTCATTTCTGTCCTCCCATCTCTATCCCCATTGCTCTGCAGGTGCCCAAAACTGGGCACTAAATAGCTCTTGTTTGGATTAGTGCAATATCCTCATGATGACAACACTGTCTCCAGTTTGGTGCATTTTCAGACCATTATCAGAATAACTTTTTATAAAATCTAATCTCCTTTCCTTCTGCCCCCACCAATCCTCCCCATTCTCTCTTCCTGTCTCTTGATTTTGCTATTGGTGGCACATCATTGTTTTTACTGGCCAGCAAGGCACTAAATCCTCATTAAAGCTTTCGTCATGGCCCACTGCTTTCACCAGATTGTACACTGATGTACCCACTGCAACATCTAGTAGTAATATCACTTGTTGAGACTCTACTTAAGGCCATGTCTTTCACATGTGCTTCTTTGCTGCCACAGGTGCTATTCTCTCCCCAGAAAGCCCCTTCCCACTTTTTTTGCTTAACTGTTCTACTCACCTCCCACTCAGATCACACAAAACTCCTTCAGAAAATTTTCTTTGAGACTCTCAGTCTTATTTAGATGAGCTCTGTAGAGCCTTGTGTTTCATTTCGTTATAACATTGGAAAGGCAGAATGTGAAGTGGTTTGGTGAAAGGACTTTGGAGTCAGGCTGTCTCAGCTCAAATCCTGGCTCTTGCTTTTACTAACTGTGAGGTCTTGGGCAAGTTATTTAATCTCTTCAAACCACAAAATGAATCTAAAAACAGTACAGAAGTAAAATTCCCTGCAGGATCTGGGGCCATACTCAAGTATTTCGGCAGTAAAAATATGATCATTCAAACCAAATAGGATCAATAAAGAAGTAAAATAGCCTCACATCTGAACAAATTTTGCTGCCAAATGAATTTTAAAAAATAAACATTTGAAGTACCTACATCCTTCACGTGGATTTACTCATTGTTATCGTGCTCGAACAGTTTTTTAAAGCGCATCCATACAGTACCTCTTTGAAATAAAAATTAATAAGAAAAAACAAAGAAAATAAAATAAATAAACATTTGATTGTCACAGCTGTCTGGACTTTTTGGAGTTTAGATTTGTAGATAAGGGACTATGGATATATATGCCTTTCATAGAGTTGTGAGGCTCAAATGTGGTAATGTCTGGAAAGCACTGAGAATAATCCTGGTTCTCACAGCGCTTCATGAGTTAGTATTAGACTAGCTGTCCTCATGCTGTCAGGGATTGTTAATTCTTGTACCTGTCCCTCCATAATCAGTATACTTCTTGAGAAAGAAAATGTTAGTATAGATCTTTGAATCCTCACATCTTGCCATAACACCTGCCACTTTTTAGGCACTTGATACATATGGATGAATCAATGATGGGTAGGCTCCAATAGATAAAAAAATCAACATTTTTCAATTTCTCAGAGTATTTTACATCTAGAGTTCATTGTACTCACTCAGAATCCCTGTAACACGCATGAGATTTAATATTTAGAAAAGTATCTACACACTGCTTAAGAGATCATGATGCTTAACTTCACCAATGCAAAAGTTCAAGCTTGTTGCTTGTGTGTTTTCATGTCGGTGCTGCCCCTAAATTTGGCAAGAGGCATGATTTTCCATCTATTGACGTTTATTTCATAAAAAGAAAGGCTTTCACTAAGCTAATGAAAATCTCTGCTGGAGAAAAATATCACCTTCACCTACCTAACCCCATACGATCTATTCGTTTTTTGAAAACTTTTAAGCCCTGCTCTCCTTTAATATCTACAAATAAATAAGATGAGAGAGTATACTCAACAAAGTACACCAGAAAAAAGTACCTCAAAACAAAATGAAATATAAAAGGTAACTTCTGAAATATACAATTTCCTAAGAAAAACAACCATAGCATTCCAACATAGACAGTCTTTCCAATGAATTTTAAGATATTAGATTTCCACAGTTGGATCAGATACTATTTTCCGACCTTTCACCTTCTAACTTATAGAAAAGAGAATGATTCCTCAGATTTTAAAGTGATGAGACTATGGGGCAAAAGAAACCTATCAGTGTTTTCATTCAGGGGCTTAATTTTAAAATGAGCTTCATTAAAAAATTTATCTTTCTTGGAGTATGTTATTTTAATATCTCCTGCAGCAAAATACAAGATAAAAGATAATTTCCTATTCCAAAGGATTACTGCATACATTGTTCTTGATAAAACAGGAAGAAGCATATAAAAGTATCTTTTGTGCACTTTTATTTCATGCTTCTGTGTTTACTGTGTTTCAGACTATTTAGTTATTTCTAACATTTTAGAGCTAATATCTTTAAAGATCCTTTAATATTTTGATTTGCAGTGGTGTGTTTATTGATGTTATAAATATGTGTTAAGGTCTCCTGTGCTTAAATTAGAGTTGTGGTCATTACAAGATGAGTAAGGCAGAATTCTCACCCTCAAGATATCTATAGATGTTGTTCCCTCATAAAATAATAGATACAACTGCATTTCTTTATGTGTGCATATATGTGGGTATGTGTGTGAATATATAGTATATATGTGTGTGTATGTATATAATTTATACACACTAGACATAGCTAGATAGCTAGATAGCTAGCTAGCTAGCTAGATAGATAGACAGATAGATAGATATTAAGTAGCAAGTAATGGCTAATTTATACCTGTGTTTTGTTCTGCTTGAGTGGCAGGAATCAATTTAGAAATATAGTTAAATCTTTTTTTTTTTTTTTTCGTTACTCCAAAAGTCATCTTTTCTAAAATACAAAGGAATGTTCTCTTTTGGTAATGTGGTTAGAGGGTCTCTTCTTTTATATTATATTTTTTTCAAGAATTTAAAATGGATTTTATTCTAAATCTCACTCTGAATCATTCACTTTTACTTGATAAGGTTCCTTAAACTGCAGTAATTCTTCTCTCACTGTGCCTCACAGAGGGGAGCTCTTGCCCTCAGGAATCACTAAAAGTTTTCAGAGGAGTTTAAGAGATACTTTAATGTCAATTCATCATTCTCTTTCCCTGATTGTTTCTCACACCAACAAGCTAACTCTTCCCTTCTCCTGATGTTTTCCATTTTTACTTACTCCCTTGGCCTCTGGGATCCCAATCAGGCTGTTGCTTAGATATGAACAGAAATGTGACCCAAAGACCAGAAAATGCGTAGCTTAAGGAGCAACTGGATGAAGTTGGAAACCATCATTCTCTGCAAACTAACACAAGAACAGAAAAACCAAACACTGCATGTTCTCACTTATGAGAGCTGAACAATGAGAACCCATGGACACAGGGAGGGGAACATCACATCAGGGCTTGACAGGGGGATGGGGGCTAGGGGAGGGATAGCATTAGAAGAAATACCTAATGTAGGTGATGGGTTGATGAGTGCAGCAAATCACCATGGCACGTGTATACCCATGTAACAAAACTGCACGTCCTGCACATGTACCCTAGAACTTAAAGTATAATAATAATAAAAAAGAAGCAACTGAACGATAACAAATGGGGATTGATTCTGATGCCAATTTTCTTTACTTTCCCTTCTCTTTCCACTACTTGCCTTCTTATATCTCTGTTTCTTGCGCTTGCTTCCTTCCCAGTTGCAAGCTTTACTCACATCACTCTCCAATATATGCATTTCAATTTCTTATATTCTTCCACAAAATTAAAAACCTTAAAATAATGTACTCTTCTCCCCAACTGCAAGTGTATATTTTAATTGCAATCAGCAATGTTCTGCTCTAGGAAAAACGCTCACTCTTTGTGAGTGAGCTCTTGGCTCTTATTCTACCCTCCTCTAATTACACCCGGCACCTCCCTCCTCACTACCTTCTTTCCCCAAACCTCTTTTCTCTGGGATCCCAGATCTAGTACAATGGGCAAATAGGTGTATTTAAAGGTTACCCCTTGTAATGTTATTTAAACATGTTCCATATATCTTCCCACGAATGATAAAATCCATTCACTCACTCACAATGTCCCTTTAAGGTAAAGTGAGATAAGAGGAAGGCAGAAAGGCAAAATGAAAAGGATTTGCAGTTATCAAAATATAGCTGGCTCAAGTAGCCTTCACGGCCTCTAGGACAGATTGAGCAAGTTGACTGTGACTCAATAACGCTCCTGCTTCTCTGTCTTCTAACTTGGTCTCTGCATTCTCCATCTTCTGCCCACAATGCAAAATAATAAACTAAATGAAAATGATTACTTTGAAAGTGAGACATGACCATTATGGAAAGTTCCAGAGCAGTGAAAAACAGAATGATGGAATCATAACGTGAAACTCTTGAGGAACATAATTTTCTCAAAGAGAAGATGACAAATATACATATATATTTCTGAATAAGTGAATGTTGGGGAAAGTACACTACAGATTTTAATTATAGATTTATTTGGGGGATAGGGAAGTCCTCTTTTTTAAAATATTTACTCTCTGTCACTACTTCAGGACTTTCATGACCCAGCATATTTGCCTAAACTGTTTCCTTAGACTGTTGTGCGTTCCTTTATCATGGTATTGAACACCCGGCATGGCAGTTTTATATTTGCCTACCAACCTTTGCTTCTAGGTGATGAGGGCCTTCATTATAAAGATATGTTTTGTTTATTTATTTATTTATTTATTTATTTATTTATTTATTATTATTATACTTTAAGTTGTAGGATACATGTGCATAACCTGCAGGTTTGTTACATATGTATACTTGTGCCATGTTGGTTTGCTGCACCCATCAACTCGTCATTTACATCAGGTATAACTCCCAATGCAATCCCTCCCCCCTCCTCCCTCCCCCCTCCCCATGATAGGCCCCGGTGTGTGATGTTCCCCTTCCTGAGTCCAAGTGATCTCATTGTTCAGTTCCCACCTATGAGTGAGAACATGGCGGTGTTTGGTTTTCTGTTCTTGTGATAGTTTGCTAAGAATGATGGTTTCCAGCTGCATCCATGTCCCTACAAAGGATGCAAACTCATCCTTTTTTATGGCTGCATAGTATTCCATGGTGTATATGTGCCACATTTTCTTAATCCAGTCTGTCACTGATGGACGTTTGGGTTGATTCCAAGTCTTTGCTATTGTGAATAGTGCTGCAATAAACATACGTGTGCATGTGTCTTTATAGCAGCATAATTTATAATCCTTTGGGTATATCCCCAGTAATGGGATGGCTGGGTCATATGGTACATCTAGTTCTAGATCCTTGAGGAATCGCCATACTGTTTTCCATAATGGTTGAACTAGTTTACAATCCCACCAACAGTGTAAAAGTGTTCCTATTTCTCCACATCCTCTCCAGCACCTGTTGTTTCCTGACTTTTTAATGATCGCCATTCTAACTGGTGTGAGATGGTATCTCATTGTGGTTTTGATTTGCATTTCTCTGATGGCCAGTGATGATGAGCATTTTTTCATATGTCTGTTGGCTGTATGAATGTCTTCTTTTGAGAAATGTCTGTTTTTACACCCTTATCAACATAACAAAGAGTAGTTAAAAGGGAATTAGCCCCACCATAATGGCGTCAACCAACTCTCCAGCCACCCCTACACATCCAAGTAAAAACAATATATAATTTGATGTGCAAATGCAACTTCAAAAGGAGGCCCCTAGCTCCCCACATCAAATATATTATTTATCACTGCCAAACCTTTGGCAGGTAACTTTGCTGTATCCTGTGTTTGGCAGAGTGTCTGACCAGAAGTTAGTACTTCATCTGTGTTTGTTGATTGAATGTTTTCATGAATTAAAAAAAAAAAAAAAATGGAGCAGGTTGGCATGATACATCAAGAGGAGAAAAAAAATCCATCTAGAATGTTCTAAGAAGTTCCTGACCTGATTGCTGAATGCTTGCAACAGAAGGCTTTTATTTGGATGTCATTAGATTTATACTCCTGGACTCTCCTGTCTCTGTCTCCAGTCAAATATTTCAGAGAAAAACATCTAGAAAAGTATTTATTACACTGTGGTTAATCAAATCTAACACCACATGACCCTATCTCACAATCTTTCCTGAATTGGATTGAAACACTCATGCTTGCCAGCCCAAAAGCAGTTAGTATTTTTACTACTTCTGTGAATATTATGGACAATTCTATATTACCTAAGATAAAATGAAACTCAAAAGGTAATTGGAAAAAAAATCAAAATATATCAGGAGAAGCTCAATTTTAATCATTAGCCTTCTCTAACATCTCTAAAAAATGTTTTCCCTATAAAAGTGCATGATTTAAAAAAATATGTATATCAACATATTTGAATGTAGTCAGTTAATATGCAAACATACTCACCTGTAGCCCTCTTATTTCATTCAACAGGCAGAACAATCATTTCAAAACATAAAACAGATCATGACTTATTTTCCCATTTTGAATAAAATATAAAGTATTTGCCATGACCACAGTGTGCCCTGCAGTCTTCAACTTCTCCCTCTTCCCAATCACACTGGCCGCTCTGTGTTCCTTGAATAGCAAAAGCATTTTGCTGTCCTGTCTTCTTGAGATGCTGTTAATTCACAGGTTTTTGTAGCTCACTCACTTGTTCACTTATTTCAGAACCCTGCTCAGAGGACACCTCCTTAGACACGCTCTGTCTCAGACCACTTCTTTTACCTGGATTTATTTCTTCACAACACTTGTTCCTATCTAACATCATACTATATAAAATTATTTGCTTATATATTTATGGTCTATCTTCCTCATTCAAATAAAAGTTGGATGAGGACAGAGACCCTAATTTATTCACTGACACATCTTCCTCACGTAAGAGAGAATTTGTTTACAGTAGAAACAGAGAATTTTAAGAGAAACTGGACCCTATCGGCTAGATCCCTCATCAGTTTTTTTTGATTGATGATATGAAGAAATTGAGGCTCATTTAGAGTAAATGACATACCCAAGGTCACAGTTAATAAGTGGCAGAATTAATAGATGACAGAATCTTAGTTATCTTTACTTCCAGTCCAGCAGTTTTTGACTGTAAAGAAACAAACAAAACAAATGGATACCCACACTGATTTTCGATTTTATGGAAATTTACATTTTGTTTTTTAGAAAAGCCTCTCTCTAAAAATTGTAATAGTTTTTAATCTTGGATTATTTTTTGTTTTCTTTCCCTTCACTAGCAGTGAGCCCTAGTGTGATTTTGCAAATCCCAGAACAAGAAAGCTAACAGGGTGTGACAGCTGGTATGTCCCATGCTCGTCAAATTCAGTGGTCTGTAACAGGGTAAATGACACAATTACCTGCTGTAATTACTGCTGCTGACAATACAGTCTCCCTAGTGAATGCTTTATGAAATTCAGAACTGCATTTCTTGTCAATCCAATCCAAATCCTGCCTACATATTTGAGGCAGTATTTTGCTAAATAAAGGTTTAAAAATTAGAGCCCAAATCTAAGTAGACATTTATTACTTAGTGTAATTCAAGCATTATGGATGCATTTTGCTTTAATCTAATTTTTTGCATTGACATAGAAATCTTTCTAACACAGTTTTGCTTTAAATCAAGAATCTATTCTCATTGGTTATAAAGATGCACAGAATACTTCATGGAAAAAGCAGATATACCAAAAAAAAAAAAAAAAATCAGAACTGAATAAATAAAGCATCTGCCAAAATCCCTGGTCTAGAGTGGTCTGCTGTACACTGAACTTATTACTTATTTCATTTCAACTATAAAGACACTTGAGAATACACACAGACACAAACAATTGTAATAGTTGACCGCTCTGAGTTTGGCTGCCAGCCAAAATCCTTCACAAGTTATAGGTAGGCCGTCAAAATAAAAAACAAAAATGCACAGGGACATACTTGCCTGCAGATATAACTTGTTTCCCTTTCTTAAAAAAAACAAACAAACAAACAAGTAGAATCACCAAATTCCCATTCTAAGACTGGGATTAGATTAAATAGCTTAGACATAGTAATAACAAAGCAATTCCAACTTATGAAAAAGTAGTACAAGCTCTTTGGCAAGTACATTCAAGGAACACCAATATGTTATCAGAATTATATTAGTAACCAGATGATTTTGACTTTGCAAATAAGTGGTTCCTGGTTATTGATGCAATGTATTCCTGGAAACCACACCAGAAGGCCGATTATCATTAAATGGAACTAATCATATCCTTATTGGATTCACATGTTCTAACATAGTTTGGCACCATCAGCAAAAACCAATGAATAAATGGGTGAAGAGTTCAAAAGTAAAGGACATGTACTTTATAATTAGTGCTGAATGTGCACAGCAGTAAAACAAAAATGAGAGAAGAGGGCTAATATGTAAATTAAGTACATCATATCTTGACACAGAGATCCTCATTCTATAATGACACAAAAGGAGAAAAATTAAATTAAAAAAAGTAACAACATGCAATGTTAATGACTAATACAATGGGTTTTGTAGTCTCATTTTTGGAAGTGAAAGTAATGATAAATCAATAAATCCTTTCTGAATTTCTTAGACTTTGCAGTTATCCAATGGTTGCTGAAGAATTGCAGCATGCTCACCCACATGGTAGAGGGTGGTAGGCCCGCACTGAAACACAACAAACCAAGCTACTGCACTGAAGCACAATCCAAGCCAAAATGTGGTCTCATGCAAGCTGAGATCAAGGTGTTGAAATACATTTGTTCATCTAATCTCCAACCCCCCTGGGTTCTATAAAGCTTTCCCAGCTTTGAGACTTGCCCTTTGCTATTGGTCAGTATTTTTGTTCTAGAGTCTTTGGGTCTGCTCATTTCTCTACCCCATAATGTTCTTCCCCAGGTTCTTCATCCCTCAGGACCCCAGCGAGGCCCTACCTGAAAACATAACCTAAGTAGGTCCCCACGCTGGCCTCTATAGCTTTCCTTCATAGCATTTGATAATACTCACCCACTTGCTTGGTTACTAATCTGCCCACTCACCTCACCCCCTATCTAGGGGTAAAGACAATGAGGGGAAGAATTTTCGTGTGACTAGCACAGTACCCAGGCCATATTAGGTGTGCCCACCTAAATATGAATTAGGTGAATGTACCTTTCAGACTAAAGGACTATTTTCCCTACGTATGCCTTTGTCCATACTTCATAATTCTAAATTTGAAATTTTAGAGGTCTTGAGACTAGTGAATATGCAGGTGATGAATAAGACTAATAGCTTCTCTGTTCAGTGTAGAATAACTGTATAATATCAGGCTTTTATTTGAATGCAATTACATTTCAAGAGACATGATATTATGTAAGGTGTATCTAAATTTGGGTACAAAGGAGTCAACTAATATAATTCTATTCCACTGTATTAATTTGAACTATGGGTGAGAATCATTTCAATTCAAATGGCCTAAATAGTCACTTTCACACTGAAGCATGAAAGGGTATAATTTCAGTTCCAGCATTCTAACAGAGTCCACTAAAAGGCAAAATATCAGGTTAGGAGAGTTTAATGTTAGCTTCAGAAAAATCATTTGAAAATAATCTCAGAATTTAAAAAAATTAAGTTTTACTGAAAACACCTTTTCCTATTGATTGGATTATCTGTCAACAGAATTATCTAAAATCAAATTGATTTTTAAAGGAATTAAAATATGAAGACTCAGGTAAAGAAATATTGTGTTTAGGAGTAGGATGCAGAGTTGTGGTACTCCTGCAGTAATAAATCAGCAGCAAAGCATTACAGAGATGTCACAGGTAAGCTTGCTTGGAAATGTACCGGATGCTACCCTTACAGTCGTATCTATTAACCCAAAGTCTTCATGGATAGACTCCATATTTCAGAGACAGATTGGGTACATATGATGAAATAACTCATTGAAAACTCTCTCTGGTAATTCTGGGTTAAAAGGTTATTTTCTGCATTCATTTTTACAAATATCATGGTAATTGAAACAAAATGCAGAATGGAAATATTTATTAACAAACCATTTTTCCCAGGCATCATCACCAATCACAGAAGCTGGCTTGCATTGTGATACATATTTGCCAGCACTGTCATAAATTTTCAACAACACTGTAATTATTTCCTGACCTAGAACTGTTAGTTCATAAAGGATTTCAGAATATCGTCTTGCTCTAGAAACTTCTTTTCTAATCTGTCTTTGTCCTTTTGAAGACATTCCCATAAATAGCACTGACTCAACAAAGAAAGGGTATATTTTACAGGAACAGACCTGTTGGTTACATATTATAATAAATAGTGAAGCACTATTACTTTGTCTTCTATTACTAATAGCCCTATTAATCATGTTGCGGTGTTTCATTATCCATGCAGAAGCAATACCTATAGGCATATTTTGCATGTTTATGTGAGGATATATAATTTGTACTTGCATAATTAAGAAAACTTGATATGAACAGAAAAATGCCTCATCATTTGGCTGGCATTTGCATTCAAGCTTATGTTTAGCTATTTGTTGAGCACTTATAATGTCCCAAGTACTATAAAATATAATTTACTTTGTCCTTTGATTTAATTTTCACAACAACCTTATGAAATAGGTATTGTTAACCCCGTAGTATACTATAAGGCAAATGAAGCATGAAAAGGGGTAAAAAATTTTCTTCAAAGAATTTTAAGTAGAGGAACTAGAATTCAACTAGATCTGTCAAATTTAGAGACTAAATTCTTAAATGTTAAAATAAGTTAAGAAGCTCTGAATTAAACGAATCGATCTTCTTCATTTGAAAGTTTGTATCTTTCGCAAAGTAAACATGTTACCCCTTAACGGCTCTACAGATCAACCCCAGCCACATGGCCACACTGTGGATCTAATTACCAGAAGGCACTTTCCATATTCAAGGTCTCACAGTTGGTGCTTCTTATGGATTTCACCCTGGGAATTATCCTTTAAGAAGTCCAAGGTCATGTCCCATCATAAGGACCCCACTTTAAGAAGAATGAGGGTTAACTAAAACACATCAAGAGAACAGTCATCATAATGAAGGAATTAAGTAGGAACAATAACTGGTGGAAGTGTGAACTAATTTTAAAAAAGGATACCCCCAGAAAGTGAATTTTTAAAAACATTATTTTGAGCACTGTTAGATGGAATAAAGATTAGTCTCATTTTCCTGTGTTCCAGGGTGTAAAATAAGGATAGCTTAATCACTGACTCAACTCAAGAATATGGTATTCATTCCATGTCAGCTTCATTTGTGTTGGCCTCCTTGCCTGAAATCTTCTTTCTTCTTCTAGTTTACCCAAATTCTATCTCTCCTGAAATGTACTTTACATTCCATCACTGTCAAGAAAATGTTTCCGATTGGAACCATCCTCATTGAATTTCCTACCTTCAGAACTTCTAGGCATTATTATACTAGCTTCTTTTGATTGCTCTTATTTGTTATAGAAATTCTCCAACAGACTAAGTTCTTTCAAAATAGGGTCCATGTCTTTTACTTCTTCTCTACCATATAAAGGTGAGGTGTGGAAATAATGAAAAAAAAAATATATATATATATAAACATTATTTTAGATGATAACATTAATAAAGTAGCAGAATCAAGAGTTCCACATGTTATGGGGAAAAAGCATCCAAAGAACCCATGAGTTAAGAAGGAATCACAATGGATATTTTAAAATACTTAGAATTAAATGCTATAAAGAACACCGATATTATATTTGTGGGATGTAGCTTAAGGAAATATTAGATGGAAATTTATACATTTATATGCACTCATTAGTCACGGACATAAAGATGGCAACAACAGACATTGGGGTCTACTAGGGTGGGGACAGAAGGAGGGGAGTAGGGTTGAACTAACTATTGTGTGCAATGCTCAATACATGGGTAACAGGATCAATCATACCCCAAACCTCAGCATCACACAATATGCCCAGGTAACAAGCCTGTTTATGTACCCCATGAATCTAAAATAAAACTTGAAATTATTTAAAAAGTAGATTCTATGAAGTTTATAATGATGAATAGATTAGTAAACTCTATCAAGCATATAATGAATATCAAAGGTACACAGTCTTCTAAACAGTGGAAGAGGAGAGACCATTTCTCAACTTATTCTGTCAGGGATCTTACCCTGATCCCAAGCCAGATAAAGGCATTACAAAAAAACAAACAAACAAACAAACAAGCAAAAAACTACAGACAGGTATCCTTTATGAATATATGCAAAATTGCTACACAAATTATTAGTCAATCAAATTTAATAGTATATAAAAAGGATCATACATTCTATCTAAGCGGAGTTTATCCCAGGAATGTAACACTGGTATGACACTGGCCAATCAATCCATGAAATTGACCATATTAATGATGTGAAATAGAAAAATTATATGATCATCTCAGTAGACTCAGAAAAAGTCTACAATAAAATTCATTATCCATTCTGATAAAAGTTCTCAGAAAACTAGAAAGAGAAAGAAATCTCAGAAACCTAATAAATGGCGTCAACAAAAACCTAAAGTTAACATGATACTTAATAGTGAAAGCTTCTTGTTTTCCGTTGACATCAGAAAAAAGTCAGGTGTCTAATCTCACTTCTATTCAACACTGCACTGGTGGGTCTAGCCAGTGCAGTAAGGCAAGAAAGGAAACAAAAAGCAATCAGATTAGAAAAAATAAAAATAAATAAATGCATACATTGGAAACACATGGCTTTCAAAACAAGCAGACCTGGGCACCAGTATTTATTAGTAGTGTGATTTTAAACAAGCTATTGAAAATTCCAACGCTTTATGCTCCTCACTTATGTGATGAGGATAATAATATCAAACTTATGATGGTGTTTTGAAGATTGAATTAAATAAATAAAGCATCTGGAACCATGTCTGACACACTCAAGGCACTCTTTTTTAAAAATACTATCACCACCTCCCCTTGGAAGCCAAAAAAAATTAGATTAATTAAATGCTGACCAACATTTAATTAATGGCATTGACATATTTAAAGAAAAAAGAAGAAGACAGTCTACATGAATCCTGGAAAAGAAACACCTTTGTACATTCTTCCTTTATTATCTGGGGAAGAGATACACTGACCAAATACACCAGAATCCCAGTCTCCTTAGACTCTTCTCATTAATTTCTTTGCTCTATTTATAATTCAGTTATCACTATCTTTTTTTTCATGTTTGTTTTCCCAAAGGAGAATGCTATAACTAGGCCATAGAGAGTATTAGAGTCTTCTTGACTACACTAGTGGATAGGACTATGATGAAAATCGTGTATAGAAAAAAATCAAAATAGGGAGAATAGAAAATAGGGAAAGAAAGTAAGAAGAAATATGAGCCCGTACAGGAGCCAAAGGAAACACACACACATGCATACACACACAAACACAAATAACACATTAGGCAAAAGAAAAGTCAGAATTGTCAGGTTAATAAACGCTAAGAGGAAAAGAAGTTTGATTAAGAGGTAAAGGCAACAGTATAAAATGCCAGAGAGACATGAGAAAAGGGACTTCCTGTAGATATTTAGGTCACTGGTGATTTCTATGTGAGTAAATTCAGAAGATGAGAGAAAAAGCCAGTTTACAAGAGGCAAATAAGTGGTAAAGGAGTGCTGGAGAAGCATGGAGTACCAAACCATGCTGTTTTACTTTGTGATAAGATAGGATGGTAGCTAGAGCGGGGTCCTCTTCATACTACAAAATGTTAAATCCATAGCACCCCCTTTACCCAGTATGATTTGCAGCAATGTGACAGAGAAAGAGAGAAATAATAAAAAAGTAATACACACATATGTCAAATACTTAAAATATACAAACAAACATTTGCTTGTCAGTCACTAATGGAGAGCCAAGGCCTTTGGTTTGAGTTCAAAGTCATGCCTTTATAAACCACAGGAAATATGTATTCTGTAGGACTTCCAGCTTTAATTTATTTAAAGTGCAGTGAGAAATTAAAGATGCTTCCAGAGCAATCTGAATAATGAATAGTAGATTCATATGATGTTCTCCAATATTTTACAGTTTTCTTACCCAATGCTAATATGATAACACATTGTTAAGGACTTGACCAAATCAAGTTTTCCTAAATATCCACCTTTTTTTGGTGAAACAACATATTTTGGAAAATGTGTTTGGTTGGCCATCAATGTTGGTTTAAAAGAGCTTCTAATGAAGAGGGAAATTTGCTACCTCTCTTCCTACACTCATAACCATTCCTGTAAAATTCTCTACCCTAAGAGAGAATATATTCAGACATAATAAAAGGTTGACAGCTGAATAGCTCTATCTTAAAATAAAATGTTAATTGACCACATTTTTTATATATAACTGACACTGATCCAATTCCTTCTTCTATTATATAACTTGCAGAACTACTTTAAGAAAATGTACATGAAATAACCTGAAAACTGTAAAGCATTTTACAAAAACAAAGACATCATTTCATGGAAGATATATTTATAACATCTATCATTCATTTCTTTTCTATATATACATATTTTAAGTTCTGGGATGCATGTGCAGAAGGTACAGGTTTATTACATAGGTATACACATGCCATGGTGGTTTGCTGCACCCATCAACCCATTATCTACATTAGGTATTTATCCTAATTCTATCCCTTCCCTAGTCCCCTACTCCATGACAGGCCCCAGTGTGTGATGTTACCCTCCCTGTGTCCATGTGTTCTCATTGTTCAACTCCCACTAATTAGTAAGAATATGCGGTGTTTGGTTTTCTGTTCCTATGTTAGTTTGCTGAGAATGATGGTTTCCAGCTTCATCCATGTCCTTGCAAAGGACATGAACTCATCCTTTTTTATGGCTGCATAGTGTTCCATGGTGTATATGGGCCACATTTTCTTTAACCAGTCTATCCTTGATGGGCATTTGTGTTGGTTCCAAATCTTTGCTATCGTGAATAGTGCTGCCATAAACATGCGTGTGTATGTGTCTTTATAATAGAATGATTAATAATCCTTTGGGTATATACCCAGTAATGGGATTTCTGGGTCAAATTGTATTTCTGGTTCTAGATCCTTGAGGAATCACCATACTGTCTTTTACAATGGTTGAACTAATTTACACTACCACAGTGTAAAAGCATTCCTATTTCTCCACATCCTCTCCAGAATCTGTTGTTTCCTGGGGTACTTATGAGTGAGAACACGCAGTATTTGATTTTCTGTTCTTGTGTTAGTTCGCTGAGAATGATGGTTTCCAGCTTCATCCAGGTCCCTGCAAAAAACATGAACACATCCTTTTTAATGATCACTATTGTATCTGGCATGAGATGGTAACTCATTGTGGTTTTGATTTGCATTTCTCTAATGACCAGTGATGGTGAGCATTTTTTCATATGTTTGTTGGCTTCATAAATGTCTTCTTTTGAGAAATGTCTGTTCATATCCTTTGCCCACTTCTTGATGGAGTTGTTTGTTTCTTTCTTGTAAATTTGTTTGAGTTCTTAGTAGGTTCTGGATATTAGCCCTTCGTCACATGGGTAGATTGCAAAACTTTTCTCCCATTCTGTAGGTTGCCTGTTCACTCTGATGACAGTTTCTTTTGCTGTACAGAAGCTCTTTAATTTAATTAGATCCCATTTGTCAATTGTGGCTTTTGTTGCCATTGCTTTCGGCGTTTTAGTCATGAAGTCTTTGCCCATGCCTATGTCCTGAATGGTATTGCCTAGGTTTTCTTCTAGGGTTTTTACAGCTTTAGGTCTTACATTTAAGTCTTTAATGCATCTTGAGTAATTTTTTGTATAAGGTATAAGGAAGGGGTCCAGTTTCAGTTTTCTGCATATAGCTAGCCAGTTTTACCAACACCATTTATTAAATGGAAATCCTTTCCCCATTGCTTGTTTTTATCAGGTTTGTCAAAGATCAGATTGTTGTAGATGTGTTGTGTTATTTCTGAGGCCTCTCTTCTGTTCCACTGGTCTATATATCTGTTTTGGTACCAGTACCATGCTACTTTGGTTGCAGTAGCCTTGTAGTATAGTTTGAAGTCAGGTAGCATGGTGCCTCTAGCTTTGTTCTCTTTGCTTAGGATTGTCTTGGCTATGCAGGTTGATTTTTGGTTCCATATGAAATTTAAATTAGTTTTTTCTAATTCTGTGAAGAAAGTCAGTGGTAGCTTAATGGAGATAGCATTGAATCTATAAATTACTTTGGGCAGTATGGCCATTTTCATGATATTGACTCTTCCTATCCATGAGCAAGGAATGTTTTTCCATTTGTTTGTGTCCTCTCTTATTACCTTTAGCAGTGGTTTGTGAAGAGCAGTGGACGTGAAGAAGTCTTTCACATCCCTCGTAAGTTGTATTCTTAGGTATTTTATTCTCTTTGTAGCAATTGTGAATGGGAGTTCACTCATGATTTGACTCTCTGTCTATTATTGGTGTATAAGAATGCTTGTGGGTTTTGCACATTGATTTTTTTATCCTGAGACTTTGCTGAAGTTGCTTATCAGCTTAAGGAGATTCTTGCAGAGATAATGGGGTTTTCTAAATACACAATCGTGTCATCTGCAGAGACAATGTGACTTCCTCTCTTCCTACTTGAATACCTTTTATTTATTTTTCTTGCCTGATTGCCCTGGCCAGAACTTCCAATACTGTGTTGAATAGGAGTGATGAGAGAGGGCATCCTTGTACCAGTTTTCAAAGGAATGCTTCCAACTTTTGCCCATTCAGTATGATATCAGCTATAGGTTTGGCATAAATAGTTCTTACTATTTTGAGATATGTTCCATCAATACTTGGTTTATTGAGAGTTTTTAGCATAAAGGGGTGTTAAATTTTATCAAAGGCTTTTTCTGCATCTATTGAGATAATCATGTGGTTTTTGTCGTTGGTTCTGTTTATGTGATGGATTACGTTTATTGATTTGCATATGTCGATCCAGCCTTGCATCCCAGGGATGAAGCTGACTTGATCATGGTGGATAAGCTTTTTGATGTACTGCTGGATTTGGTTTGCCAGTATTTTGTTGAGGATTTTCACATCAATGTTCATCAGGTATATTGGCCTGAAATTTTCTTTTTCATGTTGTTGTGTCTCTGCCAGGTTTTGGTATCAGGATGACGCTGGCCTCATAAAATGAGTTAGGGAGGAGTCCCTCTTTTTCTATTGTTTGGAACAGTTTCAGAAGTAGAATCCCACTGTTAATCCGTCTGGTCCTGTGCTTTTTCTGCTTGGTAGGCTATTATTTACTGCCTCAATTTCAGACCTTGTTATTGGTCTATTCAGGGTTTCGACTTCTTCCTGGTTTAGTGTTGGGAGGGTGTATGTGTCCAAGAATTCATCCATTTCTTCTAGATTTTCTAGTTTATTTGCATAGATAGATGATAGTTTGTATTTCTGTGGGATCAGTGGTGATATCCCCTTTATCATTTTTTATTGTATCTATTTTTCTCTCTTTTCTTCTTTATTAGTCTGGCTAGCAGTCTATTTTGCTAATCTTTTCAAACAAACAGCTCCTGGATTCATTGATGTTTGAAGGGTTTTTTGCGTCTGTATCTCCTTCAGTTCTGCTCTGATCTTAGTTACTTCTTATCTTCTGCTAGCTTTTGAATTTATTTGCTCTTGAACCCTTCTACCTATCCAACAACTATTTATTGACCACCTACCCTATATGAGGCACTATGCTACACGTTGGTTATAGAGTCATGAAAACATACTCACCTTTTCCTGCACTGTGGAACTTAAAATAATGAGGATAAAAGGAAATAAGCTGATACACAAATCACAGTAGGTGTTATGAAAGAAAAAGCGTGGGATATTTTGTGAGTGAATAACAAGGAGACCAATATTAAATTGGGTGGTCCCAGATAACCTTATTATCTAAAGCATGAGTTGCAATTAATCCAGCCAGAACAGGAGAAAAAAACTGTTGCAAACAGAGGGAATATGCATGTAAAGACCTAACTGCAGGAAAAAGCCTCACATCTCTGAGAAATGAAGAAAACATGTGTTTCTCAAATGACGTGAGGCAGAGACCAAATGCATAAACCTCAATTTGGGCAAACTTGATGGCAAACAAGCCTGAAAATTTCAGAAGGAAGTTGGTATAAAGTTGATATGCATCTTAATGAGAAAAAAAGTATGTAGAGCAATGCAATGCATCCTCATAAGACTAGCCTCCTGTGTCTATAATACTAGTCTTGTCCAGCTGATTTTCAAAATTACTACAATAGCAGTTTTTTGTACACATTGGTCCAACCTGTTTTATTGCGACCTTTAGGTTACAGTATGGACCAGGAATTCTTTCTTATTACAAAAGCCCTTTGTCAGGTTCCCTCGTCCTCTGTACTCACTTCATTCCTTTGCTTTTTCCAGTAGCTCTTTCACTCTTACTCCTGAGAATTTTCTTGCTTTACAAATTTACAAAGCATCCATTTCCATGTACACCCTTAATTTGCAAACTCCATTCATTTAAAAACTCCTGAAACATCTCTTCCTTCCTCTTTCTTAACTGAAAAAACAAAGGTGATGTTTAGACTTATTCTATTCTGGCCAGATGCATAATTCCTTTGACTTCTTGTGTACTTAATAGTTACTCACTTGAATCTCATCTAATGTCATTACAGAATCCGCTAACAAACATCATCATATCATAGACAGCACTGAGAGGTAAATGACCTTTTGAGGATTCTACGATGTATACAGGTTACATAAAAGTCCTAAATAAATTAACATTTTCTGTGGTGATTAGCATCAGAACATTACCTAGCTAGTGGCAATAAAATACACAACACACAATTTCAAGTGGGAAGAACTGTTAGGGAAAATACACAGGCAATTTCTATCATACAAACCTTGAGAAAGAGCTGAGTCTTGTAAGTAGAGCCAGGAACAAAATGAGAAGAGAAATCAGCATAGCTACGGGATGCTTTGCAGATATCCCATATTTTGAGTTGTAGAGGCTCTTTTGTGGGTAAAACTAACCTCTAGCTTCACTCTAGGACCCTGGTTAAATGTTTGTTGATAATGCATCCTGTAGCAACTCATCCACACTATCTCACTTGCTTTGTTCAATAGGATCTTTGTCTTGAACACACTATGTACAGGCCAAATGATTGCTCATTCTCCAGCTAGCCCGGAAAATTGGCATGAGTTAGAAGTAGTCTATATCAGCACTGTTCAACAAAAATATAATGTGAGTCATATATATAATTTAATTTTTCTAATACTCTCATTAAAAATTGTACTGAGATTAATTTTAATAGTATATTTTATTCTACCAATACATCTAAAATATTATTTCAACATATAATCAATATAAAAATTATTGAGATATTTTAAATCTCTTTTCACGCCAAGTCTCCAAATTCTGGTGTACATTTTACATTTAAACCACCTATTAATTCAGTTGAGCAAATTTAAAATGCTAAATAGCCATGTTTCCAGTGACTAGCCTATTGAGTGGCACAGGTCTAAAACAGTTTATTCTTGGTATTCTTCTCCCAGTCTTTTTCACCCCACAAAAGTATTATGTATGCCTAGAGGAAAAAGTAGAAGAGAGACTCTACAGACAGCAGATGTGATTGTAAATAACGACACAAACAGATAAGCCACAGACACCCACATATATTTTCTTTATGAACCAAATTCATGAACCCGTGTAAACTAACCCCTTTCCAGCTTTATTATGACCACGACTGTGACACTTCACTCCACCCACAGCACACTCATAAATCATCTTCAGCTAAGCTGGGCCACTTGCCACTTCCTAACAAGACCTTAAGTTCCTTCATTGCCAATTCCTTTTCCTTACCACTCTTGCCATTTTACTCATTTTTCACTACTCAGCAGTTCAATCTAGAAATATGAGACTTAACTTGACTTTTCCTTTTCCCTCATTCCATGTAACAAATAAATCACAAATCCATTTTTTTTTTCCGATTTCCAGGGCTATTCCCCTAATCTGAATTATCACCATTTATTGTCTGGAAGACCCTCCTAAAATGGTCCTCTTAATTCCTTTCTATTTCTAACCAAACCATACTCCACACAGTTCTTACAGCAATGTCTTTAAAACATCAACAGGATCATGTCTCTCCTTTACTTAAAACACTTCAATGGCTTACCATGACATCTAGTGTGAAATGGAAACTCCTTCCATGGTTTAAGACTCTGCATGATCGGACCTGACCCTACACCTTCATTCTCATCCCATGCCACCTTCCCCAATTCACTATGCTTTAAACCTAAGGCCTCTTTCCAGTTCTTCAAACACACCAACCTTTTATCCCAACTCAAAGCCTTAGTATATGCTTGGCTGTCATTATATTTTTTCTCTAATGTATATCTAGCTTTCAAATAAAACTGTGAATTCTTCAAGGATAAGGACTCATTTGTATAGTTTTCATAGTTTACCACTAAAGGCTAATGCTCAGTAAATAGCTGTTGATTGCTTCACAAATATAAATGGGTTAAAAAGTGTGTTTTAAGACCTTTCAAATGATGATGATCATCATCACAATTTAAATTTATTGCACACTTGCTATGCACCAGGAACTATGGGAACACTTTTCACTGAGTTTCTTAGTCTTCACAACAACCCCACAAGGTAGATGCTATTATCCCAACTGTAATAATAATGATAAAACTAAGGCTGAAGGGGTAAATACTTTGCCCCTGTGCCTGTGCAATTAAATAATAGGAACTGAGATTTGAACCCTGAGCTGTCCATCTCTACAAATAATTGTTTTGCCTCCCTGAATTTCTATAAACTTTAAGTAATTTATTTTTATCGTTTTAATAAATCACCATACTAATAACTCAAAAATTGTAAAATCAGTACATATGTGATCAGTTTTTACATTCTATATTGTGTAGATATCTTATGCTGACATTGCACTGTTTCAGTTGCTATTTTTGGAACATGGTTGCATAGCAACAAAGATTATTAGATGGAATTATCTTCCAGATTGTATTTTGTTTTTTAAATAGAGTTACCATATTATTCATACAGAAATAACTGAGGAAAAAGGGGACAAATTTGATACAATCTTTAATATCACATAAACAATAAGATGAATGCTTTTCTGTTCAGTAGTGTTTTGGTTCTAGTTTCCAAATACTTCCTTCAGTCATCAAATATATTTGGAATCCAACATGGTTGGGGAGTAACAACATGTAACTGAAGATGTTAAAACTTTAGAAGTGAACCAGCTAAGAGCAACAGGGTTGGAAAGAACTATGTTTACTTTATAAAGGGGAAAAAACTGCTCCACAGATCCCAGATCCTATCCAGAATTCTCACAGCTACGTTCTCTTGGAACCAGATGTAACTGAGATGGAGCATATGGCTAGCTCCATGCAAAGCCCTCATCACTAGTTAAAAAAAGAGAAGAGAAAATAAAAGAAAGAAGAAGGAAAGAAAACACATCTGAAAAATCATGGCTTAATGCTATCATTTTACATTAAAAATAAAACAGTGGCATCCTGCTAAGGGAAAAATGTGTAAGTACATAATACATATCCAAAGCATGAACCAGGAACAATGCAAAGGGGATCTAAGTTCCTTGTCAGATAAATCATATTTTTCCCTCAGCTTATTATTAAAAGATTGTATTTTTAGGAGTAAGTAATAAAATTAACTGTAAAATTAAATCAAATGTGATTCATGATACAAATGGATTTGGACAAAGTGAAGGATAATCAAATGATTCACTCTTTGCAGAGCACCAGTA
This sequence comes from Papio anubis, assembly GCF_008728515.1. NCBI lineage: Eukaryota > Metazoa > Chordata > Mammalia > Primates > Cercopithecidae > Papio > Papio anubis. The sequence continues at coordinate 39,457,803 of NC_044984.1, forward strand.
ATGCCTGGTGTCTGACATAAAGCCAGTCTTACTTGACAACTTAAGAAAACCACGTGATCAAAATGTCCTTGCTAGTTCTGACATGTTGTTAAAAAGAATAATGAGGAAAATAAATTGTAATGAAGAAGAAAAGAAAAAAAAAAAACCATGAATATGAGTAAGGCTATATGGGAGAAAGACTGCAGGATTTTGGCATCCAAAAACCTAGTCAGTTATAGTCCTGAGTACTGGTATTTAAAATCATGAGGGCTTGTACTAGTTTCTTCTTTTTTTCTTTTTCTTTTTTTTTTTCTTTTTTTTAGAGATGGAGTCCTGCTCTGTCCTCCAGGCTGGAGTGCAGTGGTGGGATCTCGGCTCACTGCAACCTCTGCCTCTCGGGTTCAAGCAATTCTCCTGCCTCAGCCTCCCAAGTAGCTGGGACTACAGGCATACGCTGCCATGACCTGCTAATTTTTTGTATGTTAGTAGAGAAAGGGCTTCACCATTTTGCCCAGGCTGGCCTTGAATTCCCGAGCTCAGGCAATTCGCCCGCCTCGGCCTCCCAAAGTGCTGGGATTACAGGCGAAAGCCACTATGCCCAGCCCAGTTTCCTCATTTTTGGAGTCACAGTTTTCTCCTCTATGAAATGAGGATAATATTTCCTTCTTTGCCTAATTCACAGGCTTTTGTGAAATGAGAAAGGATTGATCCATGCAGTCACTATTGCACTCTTCCGCAGCTTGATTTATGAGTCACCACGGATACATGTGAGCAGGTCCAATGTGCTGCTAGCCTACCATCTAGGCAAGGATTCATAGATGATTCTTAACCTGATAAGCCTTCTATCCAAACTGAAAAAGACGTTGAAAACACTCATTAGGAATCAATAAGAAAAGTATCAACAGCCAAAATAGATTAAAGAGTCAAAGGACATGAATAAGCAATTCACAAAAGGAAAAAAAGTCTATACACACATAATAAAACAATGTTCATAGATTCCACTTATATAAAATATGTAAGATGGTCAAACTCAAAGAAATAGCAGGTAGAATTGTGGATGCTAGGCGTAAGGGAGAAGGAGGAAATGGGAAGTTTCTGTTCAACGGGTATAAAGTTTTAGCCGCCCAAAAAGATAAGTCCTGGAGGTCTACTATACAACAGTGTATCTATAGTTAGAAATATTGTCCCTTAAAATTTGGGAAGAGGTGGCCGCCGGCGGTGGCTCATGCCTGTAATCCCAGCACTTTGGGATGCCGAGGCTGGCGGATCACCTAAGGTCAGGAGTTCAAGACCAGCCTGGCCAACATGATGAAACCCCACCTCTACTAAAAATACAAAAATTAGCTGGGCATGGTGGTGTACACCTGTAATCCCAGCTACTTGGGAGGCTAAGGCAGAAGAACCACTGGAACCCAGGAGGCAGAGGTTGCTGTGATCTGAGATCAAGCCACTGCACTCCAGTCTGGGAGACAGAGCGAGATCCATCTCAAAAACATAACAAAACAAAACAAAATTTGTGAAGAGGTTAGATCTCATGTTATGCGTTCTTACTACAATAAAAAGACATTAAAAGTACCCAGACACATACCCTTCCACACATACACACATTTACACCTATAAAAGGAAAACAGTTTCAATACAAACAAGGATTCAGAGAACCAGCCTTCTCATATACTTCTGATAAAAATGTAAACTCCTACAAACTTTCAGATGAGAATTTTATAATATGTATTAAAGTACTAAAATGTGCACAATTGAGGCCTAATAATACTACAGAAGTGTATCCTAAGAATATTAGCAGGGGGATTACAAAAGTCCTGTACCATATATTATCTAGAAGAGTGAAATTTAGAAAGAGCTGAACATTTCAACCATATATGACTGGCTAAATAAATTACAGTTTATTTTATAGAGCTACAATACCATTTTAAATGATGTTGTGAAATATTGATATGATAAAATATTCATACTAAGTTGATCATTTTAAGATCAAAAATGTTATGAGAGTATAATTCCAATGTGATTTAAAAAGGTACATAGGCATTGCATGAGTAGATAAAAGAATAAAAATTATGGCCAAAATATTAACATGAGATCCGGACCTACCAAAGGAAAAAAAAAAAAAAAAGATAAAATATTAACAGCAGTATCACTAGAAAGTGAGATACTGGGGGATTTTAATTTTCTTCTTTGGCCTCCTCTGTTTTCATTATAACCTGTGTACATATTACATCTTATCTGAAACAAAAATGATACATATACAAAAGAAAACATGTAGCAACATGAAAGTAGCAAATTTAGGGCTCCAGGTATGCAGTATATTTATATTAACCAATGCCAAGCTTTTCAAAATATGTGTATTTGGTTTCCCCTGAATTCCAGTAGAGTTTCTATTGATAAATATTATCCAAATTCATTTTTCTGGAATGGTCCTATTATGTGCATAAGGATGCAGATTTTGGAAAATGAACAACAACAAAAAAGCATGTCTGTACTTTCAACAAATACTTAAAAGATCTTAAAAACGAGTTAGAAACATGGGTAAGAGTTTCTACTCAGAACAATAACAATGATTTCACCAGGAAAAACTATCTAATCAGATAGATGTTTGATAGGACAAGACAAAGTGTAAAGGAATAATAGTCAAAGAACCTTTGGGCTGAAAGTGTCTCAAACTTACATTTACTACTGTTACAAAAGAAGATTCAGCTATTGATAGACTATGAACACAGAGGCCAGTGCAAGATTAACAACCTCATTCTATTCCTCTGTGGAGACAATCTTGGAATAACAAATTCAGGCCATTATGTAGCAGTAGAAGAAAAAATACAGACAAAATAGGCTTCCTTTTGTAAAAAACAATAAATATGAGTAAGGTGCTAGCAGGACTGACAGAGTGAGTTCACGGTGTGGCATGTAATTGAGCTGAATTTTGTATAATAAATCTGAGATAAATCCTAGGCAAAGTAACTAAGAAATGGAAGAGAACCATGGCAACCACCTACTGCTATTTAAAAAGTATACCCTAAACTTCTCCTCTAGAAGAATAAGGTGAGTATTGCAACTGGATATGACAAAAAGAGGGAAAGTCTTCATTTGATGCAGGCTCAGCTTTTGAATGAAGAGCTATTTAACTGTCAATCTTCTGAAGGACCTAATAAATCCTGAAGACATCCTATACCAGACAAAGTAAAGTATATATATGTGTGTGTGTGTGTGTGTGTGTATACCACACACATACACATATACACAACACTGCATACTCACTATACCTTTTTTTAATTCCTTAAAACTCTGACATAATGTGCTTTGATGCTCTTGGTGGTTAATATTTATTGACTAAATTAATGGACCCAAATGTCTGCTGATACTATACCTCCTAGGAACCATTCTGGGTATCCACTAGGAATCATTCTGTATGTCTGCTGATACTATACCTCCTAGGAACCATTCTGAGTATCCACTGATGAACAAAACAGAAACAACAGACATTATCCTTGCTTTGTGGGCGTACAGAAGCAGGAGAAAGACAGTTAAGAAGAAAAAAAAAAGTTGGTGACTGTTAGCTTCTAAAGGAAACATAATAGAATCCCAGTGGATGGGGAAGATACTATTTAGACAGAGCAGGCAGAAAAGGTAATTTTTAGGTAAAAATATAGAGGATGGGTAAGAGCCAACTGTGCAAAAGGAGAGGGAGAAATTATGTTTCAAGTAATAGGACAGAATATAGAAAATTCCTGAAGAAAAAAGAAGATCGAAATTTCTTCTAGGAAATAAGAGGCCAATGAGACTAAATAGGAGAAGCAAGACATCAAGTGGAATGAGACAAGTTAGGAGAGGGAGGGAGGGGACACATGAGAGCTTTGTAATAGGGAGCCACTAAATGGCAATAAGCAAAGGCAGAACATGGGCCAATTTTCTACTTTTAAATTATTACTCTGGCTGCTGTGTGGAGAACATACTGGAGACAGAAAAGCAAATGTAACAAACCAATAAAGAAGTGACAACAATTTGCTGACTTAGACTTCTATAATGGGAGGGAGACAGAGACAAGGTGTGGATTTGAGTTTTTTATTTTGAAAACTAAAACAAAGGACATGTATATAAATTGGGTGTTCAGAGTGAAAGAGGAATCAAGGGTAGCCTCAGTGTCTATGGTGTTAGCAAATGGGTGGTGAATGAAGCAAAAGTGGGTAAGATTGGGAGATAAACATTTTCTTACTCTAAATCCCAATTTGCTCCTTGGGTACAATAATCCTTTTCATAGGTGAGTAACGGAATTTCATATTATCTAATTAACCACATGTTATTTCTCAGCCAATCCTGTAGGCACTTTAAATACCTTTTAATATTTTTAATCCTTAAAATACCTTTAAAAGGTAGGTATAATTTTTCCATTTTACCAAAAGAGAGTGTCAGGGAGGGTTAGTAACTGGTTGAGTTTCCCAGTTAGTATGTGATAGGTCTGTCTATACACCCCTTAATTCCTGACTCCAGCCAACGTTTATCCAGTATATTATAGTATATTATATTGTTTTTATATTGTTTTTACCCTCATCTTGCTTCCATCATTAGAATTTTATATAAGCAAATGACCATAGCACATAGTTTATAACTCTGTTTAGCAATCAATTCACTTTGTCTTTTATTAATTTTAGTTGAATGACTAAATAAAAACATTTCTACATCCCTTCATGGACTATAAAGTCTGCAAGGGTATATGTCTTTTTTTTTAATCCTCCACAGCATCAAGAATATGCCTTCCGAATAGCAGCTAATAAATATGTATTTTTTAAAACCACTTGTTCTAGGCACTACTGAAAATATCTCACATATATATTAACTCATCTAATCCTTACAGCAAGTGTGAGATATTACTTTCCTTCCCATTTCATATAAGGGAAAGGGAAGCACTGAGAGTTAAGCAACTTCCAAAAGGTCACACAGTTAATAAGCTACATAACCAGAATTCAAACACAAGTGGTTGGGCTCTAGAATGATCCTGTGGACAGTACAATAGAGTAGTCTCTGCTTATTGATGGGGGATATTCCAAGACCCGCAGTGAATGCCTGAAACCATGAATAGCACCAAACTCCATATCTGCTATGTTTTTTCTTATAAATACATATTCATGATAAAGTTTAATATCTGAATTCAGCATGGTAAGAAATTAGTGACAATAATGAAATAGAAGACTTATAACAATATACTGTAATCAAAGTTATGTGAGTGTTCTCTCTCTCTCAAAATATTTTATTGTACTGTACTCAGCCATTTTTGGATTATTGCAGATTTTGGTTGACTGCAGATGACTGAAACCATGGAAAGCGAAACTGTACATAAGAGGGGACTACTGTACTGCCTAGTGAATGTGAAGTGAAAAGTTAAACTTAAGGAAAGAAGTCAGAGAAAAACTTGAGTGAATGGAGCTTACAAATCACTCTTAGGCAATGTAATTATTTTGAATGCTAAGTCAAAATACTACTGAGATACTTTAATTTTGCCTCCCTAAGTAGTCCTACTACTTAAAAGCTTACAAATTTGGGATGCTACTTGAACTTCTCTAGCTTCAGTTTCCTCATATGTAAAATGGGGATAACAATAGTACTGAGCTAAAATATGGTTAATAAGATTAAATAAAAAATGCATATAAAGGGTTGTAAGCATTGTGTCCAGCACATAGTAAGCACAGATCCTGAGATGTTCTGCTCAAGACAGGCTTCCAGAGTGCAATAGCACATATGCATTCTAAACACCTAGAATTTGAGGACACCAAAAACCAAGAGCATAGAGGGAAATGCCAAGGAGTGGGTAGCAGGGCGCCTACACAAATCCATCAGGGACTGGCACTGATATACAACCAAAAGAACATGAGTTTGGGGATGATGAGCCTGAGTTAGCCAAAGTTTGCAACCACATGTCTAGTTCACATACATTCTAGGAATGATTTTGTTTTCCCTAAAGTGATGGAAGAAGAGAGCAGACAAATGTTTTTTCCTCTCCCTATTTGAATAATGGTTCCTCCACTTAGAAAACCTTCCTTATACCTTATACAAAAATTAATTCAAGATGGATTAAAGAATTAAACGTTAGACCTAAAACCATAAAAACCCTAGAAGAAAACCTAGGCAATACCATTCAGGACATAGGCATGGGCAAGGACTTCATGACTAAAACACCAAAAGCAATGGCAACAAAAGCCAAAATTGACAAATGGGATCTAATTAAACTAAAGAGCTTCTGCACAGCAAAAGAAACTACCATTAGAGTGAACAGGCAACCTATAGAATGGGAGAAAATTTTTGCAATCTACTCATCTGACAAAGGGCTAATATCCAGAACCTACAAAGAACTCAAACAAACTTACAAGAAAAAAAAAAAAAAAACCATCAAAAAGTGGGCAAAGGATATGAACAGACACTTCTCAAAAGAAGACATTTATGCAGCCAACAGGCACATGAAAAAATGCTCATCATCACTGGCCTTCAAAGAAATGCAAATCACAGCCACAATGAGACACCATCTCACACCAGTTAGAATGATGATCATTAAAATGTCAGGAAACAACAGGTGCTGGAGAGGATGTAGAGAAATAGGAACACTTTTACACTGTTGGTGGGACTGTAAACTAGTTTAACCATTGTGGAAGACAGTGTGGCGATTCCTCAAGGATCTAGAACTAGAAATACCATTTGACCCAACCATCCAATTAGTAGGTATATACCCAAAGGATTGTAAATCATGCTGCTATAAAGACACATGCACACGTATGTTTATTGCGGCACTATTCACAATAGCAAAGACTTGGAACCAACCCAAATGTCTGTCAATGATAGACTGGATAAAGAAAATGTGGCCCATATATGCCATGGAATACTATGCAGCCATAAAAAAGGATGAGTTCATGTCCTTTGTAGGGACATGGATGAAGCTGGAAACCATCATTCTCAGCAAATTATCACAAGGACAAAAAACCAAACACCACATGTTCTCACTCATAGGTGGGAACTGAACAATGAGAACACTTGGACACAGGAAGGGGAACATCACACACCAGGACCTGTCGTGGGGTGGAGGGAGTGGGGAGGGATAGCATTGGGAGATATATCTAATGTAAATGATGAGTTAATGGGTGCAGCATAACAACATGGCACATGTATACATATGTAACAAACCTGCACATTGTGCACATGTACCCTAGAACTTAAAGTATAATAATAATTTAAAAAAAAGAAAATCTGACAACTTAAGCAAGTTATTCAACCTCTCTGAGATTTAGCTTTCTCGACTATGCAACAGGGATATCTGCTGCATAGAGATAAAAAAGACATAAAGCCTGTCTTCAAATAACATATAATTTAATAGGGGAAGATGGATGTGTAAACAACTAATACAAAATCAAACAGATTTAATTAAGAGCTATAGAAATGCAGATGAAAAAATCTATTGCAAATGTCATCCTGTGACTAGGAAAGTGAATACTAAATCCACTTGAGTTTCAATCCATTGGCTGCTAAATTATCCCACTTTCTAATGAGAAGACACAAAGAAACTTATATAAGTGGGAGCTGTTTATTAAGCAACAGAAGGTAAATAGAATTTCAATAAGTGAAGAAAAAAATTAAAAAATAAAGATGGCTGTTCTAGTCAATGAAAAACCACATCAGCTAAGACATTCTTAGACAACGTATAATAAAACTTGCCATAATGGGATAAGTGGGGTCTCAAAATCCAATCTAGTAAAATAAAGGTAGAAATGTTATGAGATTAATGACAAAAAGTATTTTTCAATGGATTGTCCAGTTACTAGGTGATGCATCATGTGGTTGGAAGGTGAGGGTAAAGGTGTCCTTGCTACTCTTGGTTTTAGGCACTGTAGCTATTCAGTTTTCTGACTCAAAGTACAAGAGAGCAGTGGAGATTGCTGCATAGGTCACTATGCTTGGAGGTGGCTCCACTGTGCGGAAGAGGCAGGCAGAAACAGATGGGGAGAGTTATAGGGCTGGACTCTGGGAATGATATGTGTTGGAAGCACTGAAGCTTCCTCCCACTAGAAAGAAGGTTCAGCATATGCCTTCTGTCAAATCCTTGCAATGTTAAATATGTTTCAAATTTAACTGCTAAATCCTCAAATGATCATGAGTCAGTCACTCCCTACTTCCCTTCTTCCTCCCTCAACCCAAAAAAGTTAAGACCTTTAGTTCACCCTGGGTTAAGGGGGCTGGATCCAGCCACATCAGCATTTGAATTATAGTGTGGTACCTTAACAAGTTCTACTATAATAGTTTTGCAAAGCAGAAGCCTATGGTTTAAGGACACAGAAGCTGTAAAAAGACATGAAACTAGAAAGGGAGACTGCTCTGCTAAGGTTTGTGAGTGTTACTCTGTGGGCGATGAGAAGTCAATGAAGTTTCTAGAGAGGGAAACAACTACACTGCATGTAAAGACAAAGTTGGTGACCAAATTGAGGTCATAATGAAGAGGCAAAAAACTTACAGAGAATGAGATAGTATCATATCTAATATTTTCAGGTAAAAAAAAATGAAGCCTTGAACTGAGATTGTGGCAGTGGGAATAACAATGCCATCATATATATATATATATATATTTGCTGTTGTTGTTTTTTTGTTTTTGAGACAGAGTCTGGCTCTGCTTCCCAGGCTGGAGTGCAGTGGCGCGATCTCAGCTCACTGCAACCTCCGCCTCCCAGGTTCAAGTGATTCTCCTGCCTCAGCTTCCTGAGTAGCTGGGATTGCAGGCACATGCCACCATGCCCAGCTAATTTTTTTTTTTTTAATTTTTTTTATTTTTAGTGGAGACAGGGTTTCACCATGTTGGCCAGACTAGTCTCTAACTCCTGACCTCAGGCGATCCGCCCACCTCGGCCTCCCAAAGTGCTGGGATTACAGGCTTGAGCCACTGTGCCCAGACACAATAGCATCTTATATTTTCATAATGCTTTGAACATTCTTTGATGTATAATCTTGTCATAGAACCACACGCCAACCAAGCAGATTAAGGAGAAAGGACAATGTAGATCCTTCCTTATTTTTCTCCTTCTCTCTTCCTCCCTCCCTCCTTGTCTGCCTGCCTGCCTTGGTAATCTAGCATCTGAATCACCTCTCTATTTTGGAAACATCATCCACTGTGTGATTCCAGGTAGGAGGCAGGGTGCCCCTACCACTACAGAAGCCAAAAGAGGCAAGATGCTTTCTGTCCCACCAATCTGCTGCCACTTGGCAAATCCAAATAATTTATGTCTTGCAACATAAATTAATACAACTATAAGCTTCTGCCCAGGAATTCTGAATGTAGAGTGAGTGAGTGGAAGGCAAAGAGATAGTTGGAATTCAACTTCAGTGCTGTGTGTCCCCACATCCTGCAGTGGTCCCCAGTGGCAGGGGTGATACATACTACAATTGCCCCATCCTGAGAAGACTCACAGCACTGAAGGCTTCGGAGATGACTTGGTCTCTGCACATTTTCCAGACTGCTCCTCAAGCTTTGTGTATTCTTTGAGCCCCCATATCCTGCCATGAAATCTCTTTAAGCTTAAGACAGCCAGTTTTTCTTATTATTTGCAACTGAAAGCCTTGCCTACAAACAAAGAAATCATATTTTCCCCGTTTGCTAACAGGACACTGAGATTCAAGAAGGCTGAGAGTTGCCTGTGATCACAGGAGCATTTAGTTGGCAGCTGCACAGGGCTCTTCCCACTAAGATCTATCAGTTGTTTATCACTGGACTCATCAAATTCTGCACAGGAATGTGTAAAGAACTACTGCTAAAGGAAGGGTAATACCACCGATTACAATGTGTGTAAAGGGAAGCTGAATAAAATAAAAAACGTCATTAATATCAGGCAAGCTAAAACCTGCAGCCTCAGGGTGCACTCCTCTGGCAAAGGAGTTGCAAATTGTAACATATTCGCTTTCATTGATTAACTTACAATGAAATCCTGCAAAATGAATCTAGGTGATGTATTCCCTTGGATAATTACATTTTATTTCTTATAATATCTTGTTACCTCCTTACAAGCCATTGACTGCTATTTCCTTTTAAAAGATATTACGTCTATTGAAGAACAGACTGACTGTTATGGACTGAATGTTTTTATCTGCCCCCACGCCCAATTTTTTTGTTTTTTCTGAGACTCCGTCTCAAAAAAAAAAAAAAAAAAAAAAAAAAAAAAAAAAGACTGGAGTGCAGCGGTATGATCTCAGCTCACTGCAACCTCCGCCTCCCAGATTCAAGCAATTCTCTCCTGCCTCAGCTTCTGGAGTAGCTGAGACTACAGGTGCCTGCCACCACACCCAGCTAATTTTTGTATTTTTGGTCGAGATGGGGTTTCACTATGTTGGCCAGGCTGGTCTCAAACCCTTAACCTTAAGTGGTCTGCCTGCCTCGGCTTCCCGAAGTGCTGGGATTATAGGCATGAGCTATTGTGCCCGGCCCCGCCCCCCAATTTATATGTTGAAGCCCTAACCCCAATGTGGCTATATTTGGAGATGGGGCCTTTCAGGAAGTAATTAAGGTTAAATAAGGATATAAGGGTGGGGCGCTGATCCAATAGGTTAATTGTCCTTACAAGAAGAAACACCAGAGAAATCTCTTTCTTTCTTTGCCTGCTCCTAAAGGCCACATGAGGACACAGTGAAAAGGCAACTGTTTGCAAGTCAGGAAGGGAGCCCTCACCAGAAATTAAATTGCCCTGAACCTTGGTATTGGACTTCTAGCCTCCAGAAAAGTGGAAAAGTAAAATAAATTTCTGTTGTTTAAGCTGGGGGTCCCCAAAGCCTGGGCTGTGGACTGGCACCAGTCTGTGGCCTGTTAGGAACTGGGCCACACAGCAGGAGGTGAGCAGCAGGTGAACAGGTATTACTGCAGCAGCATCAGTAGATTCTCATAGGAGCATGAACCCTATTGCGAACTACACATGCAAGGGATCTAGGTTGCACGCTCCTATGAGAATCTAATGCAGAACAGTTTCATCCAGAAACCATCCCTACCCCACCCCACTTGTCCATGGAAAAAATTGTCTTCCATGAAAAAAATTGTATTCCATGAAACCAGTCTCTGGTGCCAAAAAGGTTGGGGATCACTGATTTAAGATACGCAGTCAATGGAATGTTTTTATGGCAACATAAGTAGTCTAAAAATCCAAAGCCATTAAAAGCCAAAACAAAATCCAGTATTCAATAGTTTCACTTCCATAGATATTTTCTACTTTACTGACAAATTTTATGCATTTGTTGATCTACACATTTTTTTTTCTGTTATACACTGTGCAATAAACTAAACTTCTAGATTTTAAATTGGGCAACTGATACTACACTATAATGATATATATATTCTCTCTGTGACTATACTATTTAAGGTTATTATAATTTAAGTTTGAAAGGGAAACTAATGCAGATGATTCAAAATTTATTGAAGTGTCTACTGGTTCTTCTGGGGTTTATTTCAGAGTGACTTGTGCATCTAGTAGGAATATGACTCATAAAGAAGACAAACCTTTGACATTAATTCTTATATTAAAATCCATGGTTTAAGATGATCATATTTATGATCATTTGAACACCATAAATCATGGGTTACAAGCTAAAAATGCTCCAATTTGTGGGTCAGACAGATAAAGCAAATGGGTGAAACAGGCCAGCTATAAGAATTCCTAGTATTTATCTGAACATGTTTTTCTACTGGAACTGAATCTCAGTGACTAGGAGAGGGGAGACCTTCTTCCAAGAGGGCTGTTATTATTTCAGCTGTAATTGATAGGTGAGGTACAGCAAATGCAGATCCAAAATTAATAGGGATTCATCTGAAAATCTGGCTGGAAATCCAGATTTTAATGACAAAATATTTTGAATGTTTAAGTGTTGAATCATTAAAATACCCAAAAGCCAGATAAATCCCCATTGAGAGCTAATGTGGCCCAAAGGTCACCAATGGATGGCTCAGGAGTAGCCTTGCTGGCATACAGTACTCCTGAATTAAAAGGTCATTCTCAACAATCCTGCATTCTGAAGATTATGACAACAATGACACTCCAATAACCATCTAAATCTACATTTTTGATAGTTTCCAAAATTATTGTCTGTGAACTTCCTTCACATTATTAAGTTCAGAATCTCCTTAAAAAAAAGGGCAGATGAGAAATTTGCTATCTATTTATTTTATATATTATATGTTGGGTAAATGTATAGTCTATTTCTGTGAGATTTTGTGTTTGTGTGTTTATGTTCACTGGAAACAGACAATGAAAATGTTTTTAAAATGTTGAGCACCGCTCATTTTTACAGCAAAAACCAAATATGGAAAAATCAACTCAATCATTAAAGTGAGGAATTTAGGCATAAACATGAACTGAATCCTCTTCTCAACAGACTGTCCCTCTAATTCTCTCTACAAACACCAAACTTGCTCCAGAATTATTTATTCTCTTCAATCATTAGGGAAAAAATTGGAACTAAACATCATTTTTAAATATAGTTGTGGACAAGTCAACAGGGCATTAGTTTTCTATTGTTGCCATAACAAATTAAACCTGGCAGCTTGAACTATGTTTATTTATAGTTCCACAGGTCAGAAGTCCAACATACATCTACCAGGCTAAAATCACAATGTCCACAGGCCTGAGGTTCTCCCTGGAGGTTCTAGTGGTGAATCTGTTTCCTTGCCTTTTCCAGCTTCTAACGGATGTCTATGTTCCTGCTCATGACTCCTTATCTATTTTCAAATCCAGTAAGGTTGCATGTCTCTGACCAGTCTTCCATAGTCACATCTCCCTCTTAAGTGTCTTCTAAGGACTCATGTGATTAGACTGAGACCACCTGGATAATCCAGGATAAGCTCCTCATTTCAAGGTCCTTAACCTTAATCGTATCTGAAAAGTCCCTTGTGCCATGTAAGGTAGCATATTATTCACAGATCTGGGGATTAGGATGTGAACATCTTTGGGGGGCTTTTATTCTACCTACCACAAATACCAAAAATAATAACAAGTATTATTTGCTGAGTGCTTATTATGTTGCAGGGATCATACTAACTACTTTGCATGCCTTTTTCTTATTCTATTATAAAAACAACATATAATGTATGTGACATCATTCCATTTTAAAGATGAAGAAACTGAAACTAAAGAGTTAGGCAAATTGTTCATCATCACAAGTAGTGGATAGCTGAAGAAGAATTTAAATCTAAGAAGCATGAGTGAGTTATTATCCATAAGCTAAAATGCCACAAAATGATCCTGGAGAAAAGGGGGCCAGGGAAAGATTACGATTTGATTTGGACAAACTACAGAGATTCTACGAACTTCTTAGCCATTTCCTGTCTTCTGGTTGTTGTTAGTTGTTGTAGTTCACTATATTTTTGCAAATCATCTTTTAAATTCCTCAGATAACAACTTAATGGTAATGAATTTATTCTAGAAAAATTCTAAAATCAGTTCTCACTAGGCCACACTGAAAATTTGCTTTCATGGAGTTCCAAGAACACCAACAAAACCTGCCTTCTTTGAAATGTAATACCATATCACCTTAATACTAGGCCTGCACTGATTATCAGAAGTCTCATCAATTTAGTAAACATTTTTTCAGCAAAAAAGAAAACAACATACAACAAAGACAAAATAAAGCATTAACACTTAAAGTTGCACATCTTAATTAGAATGTCTACAGACTGACAGAAATGTTTCAGAAACCATAAATGTGTCTTAGAATTTTCCGTAAGACTTTCTGGCTTTGCCTCTTACAATTCCATTCACACCAAACTTGCTATTATACAATAACCTCCTCTTCCTGCTTCTTGAAATGTCTTCTCTCACTTCTTTCTCTCTTGAAATGTCTCTTCATCCTTAAAAACCTCAATTTCAATGTCACTTAGTTGGTGATGTGTGGCCATACCCAGGCTTCGGCCAGATGACTCACTGCCTTCTCTGAGCTCCCCATAGCTCTCTGTACATTTCTTTGTTACAAATTGTACCTCATTGTGCTGTAATGATTGATTTACACTATTCCCATCTATTAAATTGGACAATAACTCTACCATGTACCTATATGAAAGCTCTGGTGTAAAGAAAAGTAAAAGAAATGTGTGACAACTTATGAGTTTTTCACAATCACTCACACACAGTTCCTACAGCATGCATTTTTACTACTCTAACTCTCTCTACTCTTATCCTTCAACCTGATACAGTTTATCTGTGCTTGGCTGAAGTGGGTTAATTAACTACATATAGTACTCATCGTTTGTGGTAGTCAGTCTCTAAAATGGTCCCCTATGATATCCATCTCCTGAAAGCTATGCCTTTGTGTAATCCCCTACAGTTTAGTGTGGGCTGGACCTAATGATTTGCTTCTAACCAATAGTTTGCAGCAAAGGTAATAGGATGTCAGTTCCTACTGGAATGCAGCTATTCCACAACCAGATTCCTGTCCCACAGACACAGTAAGGAAACATTCTCCAAGCAGTCAGTGTGGCTGTGTCTCACCCCAGCAGAAGCACACAGGAGAGATAAGGCTTCTGTTTTAGGGGAAGAAACTCAGTCTCAGGGCCCAAAACCATAACTTGTCATGAATGTGACACTGCAGAGGCACCCCGGGCTGGGGAGGAAAGAAGAGCAGCGAGACGAGGCAATGTCACCAGGAGGTTATACACCCACTGCAAGATTAGATCAGCAACAGAATGTGAAGATGAACTCTGCTCCATGGAGCACTCAAAAGGTGGTAAGGCAGAAGGAAGGTCAAAATTTATCCTGGCTAACATGTCAAAGCCAGCAATCAAGAAAGGAAATGAAAGGTATCTGTTGAGCTTCGAATTCAGCAATCCTCTCCTCTACAGGCGTCTGTTGCTAAGACACCGTTATTATCACACTCCTGGCATGTATAATCCTTTTATTCCCCTGGGTGAGTTTTCGGCTCTCTGCTTTTCATATAAAAATCTTGAAGTGAAACAACTAATATATCCGTTTGGGACAAAGGTAAATTAGGGTTTGACTAATAAGTCAAAGTAGATGAGGCTTGCTAATGAGGCGGCTCCCACCATCTCAGTCCTCAGGTGGGCTTCCAGAGAGGCAGGTTCACAGGGAAACCCGCCACTGGTGCTCTAAAGACCAAACTATGGCCAGCTGGGCTCGAGGCTGTACATGGATACGACAGATGCATAAGATTCTACATAAAGGCTCTGACAAGCCTAAAAGCCACTACATTGAAGCTGGTGTGCTTCCCCCACTCACTGACAGATTTAGTGAGCACAGACTCCTCTCCAAGCTTTTCATCTTTAAAAAGGCAATTCAGCTCCCAGAGCCTTTGAGCCTGTTCCATTTTGGGCTGACTGCTAATTGTATGCATGCACATATGTGTTTCAGAAAAGAGATAAGCACATTGCCTTGGCCTCCTCAGTAACTGTGGAGACACGTCTCACTTCTGTTCTCTGTGAGTTTTCTAAATGTGGCCTGAAGTTTTCCAAACATTAACCCTTCCTGGTAGCCAGAGTACACGCTTTTCTAGAGATGCTTCCTGGATTATGTTGGCTTAGAAATAGTTTTTCATCATTAATTCTTTGAGTCCTAGGGCTTGGTATTTTAATTTGCTTTTGTGATCATGTTTATATTTTCAAATTACTTAATAAGTAACATTGTAATAATAGATAATGAACCACAGGAGATGAATGAGGCATCATTTAGCCTTAGGGGGCATACTTTACATTTTAAAACCTAAAGTTATCTGATTTTCATGTTTTATAAAAAGGCTGATATATGCCACAATTTCATTATAGTTTGCAATGCTGATTTCAGGAAAAGAAAATTTGAAATAGTTGTTCACAAAAATGCAAAAGTCATTTCCAATAGTGATGGCAACCAGTGGTCAGATGGTAGGATTGTCTGATTGTTGACTATGACTCTTCTAAAATAAATCCACACAGAAGCAGCCAGGCTCACAAAATCTGTCCTGCTTGAGAATGGCCCAGACCTGCTGATTGTTTAGAGGTGCTATTCTTTACCCTGGGCAGATTAGTATTGTGAAACTCTGAATGTTTGCATTTAGTCCCTGGGTATCACAATCTAACATTCATTCTGGAACTTCTTCCTAGGAAGTACAACAGATCCTCCAAAGGAAGGATTTTCCAAGTTCCAGAGTAACTGTTACTCAGTTACATCAAGGTTTTTAAGCCCCTATTCACAGGTACAGAAGTATAGTTGAATAAATAATAACACATTGAGTCCATTGCTCCAACAAAGCTATCTATTTCATGTAAGTTAACGATTCAGTTTAAAATTAACCAGAGAAAAGTGCCCAGTTGAAAGAGTCCCATTGAGAAATAAGACATTTCCTCAAGATAAGAATTTGTCTAACCATAAGAGTCACAATAATAACAGCTAGTGTTCATTAAACATTTCTTTTGCAGTAAGCATTTTACTAAAGGGAAAGTGTACAAAGCACTTTACAACTAAAACAACTTTGTTTAATGTTTTTGTGAAAGCTGATATGCAATATGCATATTTCCACTTCCAGTTCTTTGTCATCGTCCTCCTGAATCTGTGCTTCTTGTGCCCCTATCTACTTTGTCATTGTCCCCAGTATTCTTACTTCCTTTACCATTTATATACCAGTAATTATTATGGTGCATGCACACACAATAAATTATCTGTTTTGTTCTGTACTTGTGATTTTGATAAATCCATTGAAAGCTATTTTTAAGTAGCTGACATGAAGGTATTGTTTATCCATACAATAACTTTTTGCTTCAATATAAATGTTTGGGGAATAAGTTAGAATAAAAACAGTAGTATTGCTGCCTTTTCAAAATATGATTTCTTTAAATCCATCAAACAAATTAACTTTCTAGCATTATTTGAAATAATTTAAACACACAGAGCAGCGTTTGAGAAAGGGGCATGCATGGGTTACGACTGACTTAAACTCTTTGCTTTAGTTGCAGTAAATTCTTTTCTGCAACCTTTTGCATCCAACAATAGTATTCAAGACTCTTTTAAGGCTAGAAAATCAATAGTGATGAGGAAAAGTGAAGAAAATATCATCATAAAATTCACCACTCTTTCTCCATAATTAGCAAATTAAACAAGACTGACAAACAGGACACTAGTGACAACTTCTTTAAATAAAAATATTTAACTCTTTTAATATTTCACTGGAGAGAGAAAGAAAAGAGAGAGAGAGAGAGAGTGTGTGTGTGTGTGTGTGTGTCATGTGCGTGTGTGTGGGTGTGCATGCATCTATGTAGTATGTGAAGTATGAGTCAAAACTGAATTTTTCCTCAAATTACCAGCCATTTATTCCACTATAATTAACTGAGGCTTCTTCACACATTGTCTTATGACACCACATTTAAAAGATTATTTGAAATTCTCTTTTTTTTCTTCAGACGGAGTCTCACTCTGTCACCCAAGCTGGAGTGCAGTGGGGTGATCGCTCATTGCAACCTCTGCCTCCCGGGTTCGCGCCACTCTCCTGCCTCAACCTCCTGAGGAGCTGAGCTAATTTTCTGTATTTTTAGTAGAGATGTGGTTTCACTGTGTTAGCAAGGATAGTCTCAATCTCTTGACCTCATGATCTGCCCACCTCGGCCTCCCAAAGTACTGGGATTACAGATGTGAGCCACCATGCCCAGCTGAAATTCTTTATTTTAAAATTATACTTCAAGTTCTGGGATACATGTGCAGAATGTGCAGGTTGTTATATAGGTATACATGTGCCACGGTGGTTTGCTGCACCCATCAACCCGTCATCTACATTAAGTATTTCTCCTAATGCTATCCCTCCCCTATCCCGCCACCCCCAACAGGCCCTGGTGTGTGATGTTCCCCTCCATGTGTCTGTGTTTTCTCATTGTTCAACATCCACTTATGAATGAGAATATGCAGAGTTTGGTTTTTTGTTCCTGTGTTAGTTTGCTGCAAATGATGGTTTCCAGCTTCATCCATGTCCTTGCAAAGGACAGGAACTCATCCTTTTTTATGGCTGCATAGTATTCCATGGTGTATATGGGCCACATTTTCTTTATCCAGTCTATCATTGATGGGTATTTGGGTTCGTTCCAAGTCTTCGCTATTGTGAATAGTGCTGCAATAAACATACGTGTGCATGTGTCTTTATAGTAGAATGATTTATAATCCTTTGGGTATATACCCAGTAATGGGATTTCTGGGTCAAATTGTATTTCTGGTTCTAGATCCTTGAAGAATCGCCGCACTGTCTTCCACAATGGATGAACTAATTTATACTCCCACCAACAGTGTAAAAGCATTCCTATTTCTCCAGATCCTCTCCAGCATCTATTGTTTCATGACTTTTTAGTGATCACCATTCTAACTGGTGTGAGATGGTATTTCATCATTGTCTCAGCCCAACATCTCTTTTAAGCTAATAAGAAACTTCAGCAAAGTCTCAGGATACAAAATCAATGTGCAAAAATCAAAAGCATTCCTGTATACCAAAAATAGACAAACAGAGAGCCAAATCATGAGTGAATTCCCATTTACAATAGCTACAAAGAGAATAAAATACCTAGGAATACAACTTACAAGGGATGTGAAGGATCTCTTCAAGGAAAACTATAAACCACTGCTTAAGGAAATAAGAGAGGACACAACAAATGGAAAAACATTCCTTGCTCATGGATAGGAAGAATCAATATCATGAAAATGGCCATACTGTCCAAAGTAATTTATAGATTCAATGCTATCTCCATCAAGTTACCTTTGACTTTCTTCACAGAATTAGAAAAAACTAGTTTAAATTTCATATGGAACCAAAAAAAGAGCCCACATAGCCAAGACAATTCTAAGCAAAAAGAACAAAGTTGGAGGCATCACACTACCTGATTTCAAACTACACTACAAGGCTACAGTAACCAAAACAGCATGATACTGGTACCAAAACAGATATATAGACCAATGGAACAGAACAGAGGCCTCAGAAGTAACACCACATATCTATAACCATCTGGTCTTTGACAAACCTGACAAAAACAAGCAATGGGGAAAGGATTCCTTATTTAATAAATGGTTTTGGGAAAACTGGCTAGCCATATGCAGAAAACTAAAACTGGATCCCTTCCTTATACCTGATACAAAAAATAAGATGGATTAAAGACTTAAACATAAGACCTAAAATCATAAAAACCCTAGAAGAAAATCTAGGTAATACCATTCAGGACATAGGCATGGGCAAAGGCTTCATGACTAAAACACCAAAAGCAATGGCAACAAAAGCCAAAATTGACAAATGGGATCTAACTAAACTAAAGAGCTTCTGCACAGTAAAAGAAACTATCCTCAAAGTGAACAGGCAACCTACAGAATGGGAGAAAATTTATGCAATCTATCCATCTGACAAAGGGCTAATATCTAGAATCTACAAGGAACTTAAACAAATTTACAGTTAAAAAAAAAAAAACAACTCCATCAAAAAGTGGGCGAAGGATATGAACAGATACTTCTCAACAGAAGACATTCATGTGGCCAACAAACATCTGAAAAAAAGCTCAGCATCACTGGTCATCAGTGATAACTTTTTAAAAAAAATTCAACATCAACCATGTTAGAGAAAAAGAATTGACCACAAAAAGATAATAAAATATAAGCACTAGGCACACTCAATGCTATAAAAAATTAAGTACTTTCAGAAGTGAAACTCCTTGAGGAACACCAGAGGAGTCTCTCTCTTTTTTTGTTTTCTTTTTTTCAACAAAAACTCAAGTATCTAGTAGAACTCCTTTTGCTTAGACACTTTATAAACCTCCTATGATATGTGACATGGACAAAAGTCAGCATCAAAAGGCCCTGGGATAATAGAAGCAGTCAAAATCAGTAGAAAGTATATGGAGCATGCATCAGGATAGTGTCATTTGAGGGACCTAAGGAATTTTCTCTGCTGCCTCTGCTGAGGCCTGTAATTTTATCATTGGAGAATCATTCACCTAGGTTAAGTTAAAATCTGGGTTTTGATAGAAGAAAGGAGACAGAAGAACTTAGTGGTGAGTGGGACTTAAAACGGGGTCCTTTTTGTGGCCAAATGACCATGAAAGGACATTGGGGAACACAAGAAGTAAGAGAAGGTATCCCTATACAGGGCCTAAAGGAAATTCAAAGGGGAACAGGGAAAGTTAAAAGGAAAATATGCATCTTACAATTTTAATTGGGTGACTCTAAAGCAGGATTTCCCAACCTTGGGACTATGGACATTTTGGGCCATGTAAATCTTTTTTGTAGGGTGGGGACCTAGCTGTCCTGTGCCAGATATCTTGTAAAGGATGAAGATTAATCAGTCATCTGAAAGGTAACCAGAGAAAAATTCCCATTGAAGGGGTCCCAAGGAAATAAAACATTTCCTTAAGCAGATAGCTAGCCTAATAATATTACAGGATGCTTAGCTGCATCCCTAGCATCTACCTACCAGATCCCAGTAGTAACCCCTTCCCACATAGTTGTGATAACTAAAAATATCTCCAGATATTTTCAAGTATCCTTTGTCAGGTGGGAATGCACAATTGACAACCACTACCCTAAAGGATCAATTTAATCCCTAGGCTGGGACAAGAGAATTTTCCATCCCTTCTACCCATCCATCCTTCCCATTCTCCTATTCCCACTCTAAAGAACTACACAACATAGAGCTCATCAACACAAAAGAAGAATCGGAATTCCTTTTTCATTGCAGTAGAGAGCAGAGAGAAATGTGAGGAAGATCTGAAATGAGTGCCTCTTCATTC
The DNA here is from genome assembly GCF_008728515.1 of Papio anubis. Lineage (NCBI taxonomy): Eukaryota > Metazoa > Chordata > Mammalia > Primates > Cercopithecidae > Papio > Papio anubis. The sequence continues at coordinate 39,478,519 of NC_044984.1, forward strand.
AGATCTTTACCCCAAATTCTTGATTCTCTTACAGGTAGTTAGACAGGCATGAGTGGGGCAGGAGAGGGTTCTCCTCCACTCACCGGGAATGTCAGGTGATGGTTTGGCAATTATCACATTGCTCTGTAAAAGTGATGAATTGGCAGCCAGCACCAGGGAAAGGCCATTTCCTGAGGGTCCACATGTGTCTCACTAAAGGGTTAACTGAATGCAGATGCCAGGGAGAAGCAACTTCCCTGGCATGTACATTAAGAGACAAAATGAAACCCACAGCAAATATCATACTGAATGGGCAAAAGCTGGAAGCATTTCCTTTGAAAACTGGCACAAGACAGGGATGCCCTCTCTCACCACTCCTATTCAACATAGTATTGGAAGTTCTGGCCAGGGCAATCAGGCAAGAGAAAGAAATAAAGGGTATTCAATTAGGAAAAGAGGAAGTCAAATTGTCCCTGTTTGCAGATGACATGATTGTATATTTAGAAAACCCCATCGTCTCAGCCCAAAATCTCCTTCAGCTGATAAGCAACTTCAGCAAACTCGCAGGATACAAAATCAATGTAGAAAAGTCACTAGCATTCTTATACAACAATAACAGACAAACAGAGAGCCAAATCATGAGTGAACTCCCATTCACAATAGCTTCAAGGAGAATAAAGTACCTAGGAATCCAGCTTACAAGGGATGTGAAGGAACCTCTTCAAGGAGAACTAAAAACCACTGCTCAATGAAATGAAAGAGGACACAAACAAATGGAAGAGCATTCCATGCTCATGGACAGGAAGAATCAATATTGTGAAAATGGCCATACTGCCCAAGGTAATTTATAGATTCAATGCCATCCCTATTAAGTTACTGTGTGACTTTCTTCACAGAGGTGGAAAAACTACTTTAAAGTTCATATGGAACCAAAAAGAGCCCACATTGCCAAGAGAGTCTAAGCCAAAAAAACAAAGCTGGAGCATCATATACCTGACTTCAAACTATACTACAAGGCTACAGTAACGAAGCAGCATGATACCGTTACCACAACAGAGATATAGACCAATGGAACAGAACAGAGCCCTCAGGAATAACACCACACATCTACAACCAACTGATCTTTGACCAGACCTGATAAAAACAGAAATGGGAAAGGATTCCCTATTTAATAAATGGTGCTGGGGAAAACTGGCTTGCCATATGTAGAAAGCTGAGAACAGGATCCCTTCCCTTACATCTTATACAAGAAGAAGTGAATTCAAGATGGATTAGAAACTGGAAATGTTAGACCCTAAAACAATAAAACCCTAGAAAGAAACCCTAGAGCAATACCATTCAAGGACACAGGCATGGGCAAAGGACTTCATGTCTAAAAAACACCAAAAACAGCGGCAACAAAAGCCAAAATTGACAAATGGGATCTAATTAAACTAAAGAGCTTCTGCACAACAAAGAAACTACCATCAGGTGACAGGCAGCCTACAGAATGGGAGAAAATTTTTGAGAAATCTACTCATCTGACAATGAGTAATATCCAGAACCTACAAAGAACTCAAACAAATTTACAGAAAAACAAGCAACCCATCAAAAAGTGGGCCAAAGGGATGAAGACAGACACTTCTCAAAGAGAGACATTTATGCAGCCAACAGACACAGGAAAAATGCTCTACATCATCACTGGCCATCAGAGAAATGCAAATCAAACCACAATGAGATACCATCACACCAGTTAAACGTGATTATTAAAATGTCAGGAAACAACAGGTGCTGGAAGGGATGTGGAGAAATAGGAACACTTTTACACTGTTGGTGGGATTGTAAACTGGATTCAATCATTGTGGAGAAGACGAGGTGTGGCAATTCCTCAAGGATATGGGGAACTAGAAATACCATTTGACGGCAATCCCATTACTGGGTATATACAGATTATAAATCATGATGCTATAAAGATACATGCACGCGTATGTTTGTGCATATTCACAATAAAGACTTGGAACAATCCAAATGTCCATCAATGACAGACTGGATTAAAAGAAAGTAGCTTTTGTATACACCATGGAATACTATGCAGCCATAAAAAGGGGATGAGTTCCTGTCCTTTGTAGGGACATGGATGCAGCTGGAAACCATCATTTTCAGCAAACTATCACAAGAACAGAAAACCAAACACTGCATGTTCTCCCTCGCAGGTGGGAATTGAACAATGAGAACACTTGGACACAGGAGGGAACATCACAATGGGGCCTGTTGTGGGGTGGGGGAGGGGAGGGAGGGGAGGGGGAGGGAGGGAGGGAGGGGGAGGGATAGCATTAGAAGATATACCTAGTGTAAATGACAAGTTAATGGGTGCAGCCCACCAACTTATGCTTTTATATATACATATGTAACAAACCATGTTATTACATGTACTCTAGAACTTAAAGTATAATTAAAAAAAAGAGACAAAATGTCATAGTATGACTTTCCAGGGGCATTGCACTGGAAAAAGGAAGAAAGCCTCAGATGAGCATGCACACAACTTCCTAAACACACTGTGCATGCTCACTGCCCAAGCACAAGGAGGGCACTGCACAAGTGCAAGGAGGGCACTGCACATGCAGGCAGCCCATCCTATGGGAAAGGGGTGCAACACATTGGAGGTGGGCCAGCCTATAAAGTCCTAGGATCAAGGTTAAACACAACACTTGTCCTTTGGGTCACCCATCTGGGACTCTTCTTTCAAGTGTATTTTCTTTCTTGCTGTAACACTTTTTAATAAACTTTCATTCCTGCTCTGAAATTTGCCTCAGTCTCTTTTTCTGCCTTATGCCCCTCAATCCTCAGTTGAATTCTTTCTTCTGAGAAAGCAAGCAGTGAGGTTGTTGCAGAACTGTAGGAATTCACCACCAGTAACTCGAGTATCTTCCACCAGTAACATAGTGACGTGTGACTCAGATATTCGCCACTGGTAACAATTCCATCTTTATTTCTAGAGATGTTTCATGCTTTTTCCATTAGTCAAGGCCAGTTCCAAGAAGAGATTACCAGTAAAACTCAAGAAGATCTACCCAATTTAATGAATGCTTATGTGAGTGAACCAAAAAGCCATTAGTCCACATAAGTAATCAAGAAACTTTGTTATGAATAAACAAAATAGGTTACTTTTGCAGATATCCTGAAGAATGGGCCTCAAGCATCTTGGCTCATGTTTTCCCTTCCATTCCCTTCCCTTTTCCATTTCTTTTCCTCTTTTCCCTTCCATTTTTTTCTCTTCTCTATTTCCCTCTCTCTGTTCTCCCTTCCCTTCTTCTTCCCCCTTCCTTTCCTTTATCTCTTCTCTCTCCCTCCTGCTCCTCTTCCTCTCTCTCTCTCTCTCTCTCTCTCTCTTCCCTTGTGATACCCAGTATTTTTTCTATAGGAACAGGAAAGGATGTAAAGAGAGAAATTATGAAGCATTAATTAGAAAAACTAATAACACCTTCACTGGAAGGAAAATTATATTAATGAGTTTAGAAGAGCAAAAACAAATGCATCATTTGTGCAAATGGTGCAACTGAGTCATTTCCACAATTTTGGAATAGAGTCAGAGGCCCAGAAAATGGTGATTCATATTTATTCCACTAACTTCTGATTTAGGGTCATTATTATATGATCTGTAGTGTAAAAATTTCTCTTGGAATTGAAGCCGATTAACTTAAATAACCTATAAAGACAGCAGTTTAAATACTGAACATAATGTATTGAATAGTGTGTTTCTACATAAAATATGAATCACTTCCCTTTATTTTTGTATGGCTGCAAATTAGACAAACAGTGAATAGTATAAGAGTTACAATAAAAAGGTTCATATTCTAGCCCCCTTTGCTTCTCACTATATGTTTAACTATGGATAAAGCAATCTCTCTGAGCCTTGGTTTCTTCATTTGTGAAACTTAGGGGATTTAACCTGATTATCTTTAATAATTCTTCCATCTCCAAAATTTTATGAACATGAGGAAAATCTAACTCAAATCATCTGAAACTGAAAGAAAAAAATACGCAATTTGACCAACTTGCATATGTAATATGTATGCCAGAGCTACTAGGTTAAAAAAATAAAGCAGGAAAGGGCTTCCTTATTGATCAAAGCTCTTCATTATTAAGTAATGTGTATTGCTCTTGGAATCTTCTTTAAATTAGAATGTCTATGATTAATTTCCACATGGGATAAGCAACTTTGAGAGTCTTCTGGAAGTATCTGTTGTTCTGTTAGCAAGGGGCTCATTAACAGGAAAGAGGGGCAGGGATACAGAAGCAAAACAAACATGGAATTCCAAGAGCTTGGTCACAAACATCAGGGACCGGCTCTGCAGTGATGGCTTGACATTCATTCTGGAAAGTCTTCTACTACAAGTATGTGGGTGTCTATTACTAAAATTTAGAAAAAAATAAATCTCAATCTTTTATAAGATAAATAAAGTGGAAGGCGTGGCGGTGGCTCACGCTGCATCCCAGCACTTTGGAAGGCGGCCGGGCGGATCCCTGGGTCAGGGAATCCCGAGACCATGCTTGAGGCCCAGTGGGCGAGGCGCCTGTAGTCCCAACTACTGGGGAGAGCTGAGGCGAGGAGAATGGCGTGAACCCGGGAGGGGCCCGAGGAGGCTTACCCAGTGTGAGCGAGATTAGCCCTGCACTCCAGCCTGGGCGACAGGCCGAGACTCGATCTCAAAAAAGATAAATAAAGTCCTACTCTGATCTAATGGGAGCTCTCAAAAAGGAACAGGCTAGAAGCCTTTGGCCACAAGGCAAAGTCCCATTAGGGGAGTAATTTCTTTAAGACTTTTGTACAGACCCTAATATCAAAGTGTGGGGGAACCAATCTCAGGACATAAAATGTAAACATGTATTTCCTTTACAGAAATCTGGAATATGTGTTAGTCCTCTATGACCTAACATTAAAAAAAGTTTTGGCAATATTCACCTGACTCTGGACTAAAAATAAAATCGACTTATATTCTCTCTAAAAAAAAATCCAAGTTTTGTGTTCATAGACCTAGTCATAATAGAGTGGAAATTTAAGGGCAAGAAAGTTTCTCCTCTTTAAGTGACAGCATAGAAATAGTGGTGTTAGTTGAAAATGCTAGTGCCTCATTAAAGAAATACATTTTATCATCTGCCAGATCCTGAGCTTTGTGGCTTTTGTTCCTTAGGCACAAAAAAATCACAGTCTGAATAGCATTTCTTAAAATGATTTTCTACTCCCTTCACATTCCTACAAAGGAATAGTTCATTTATATCATTAGATACTTGGAAATGGTAAGGGAAAATTCCTCCCAAGTAGTCAAAAACAAACATTAATTTGTAGGATTTTATTTGGAAGGAAAGTGCACTGGGAGAGGTGAAACCAAAGGCAGAAGATTCTCTGTAAATATATGAAACCTAACCTATTCCTTGGATTTATATCCAATAGACTCAGAACGGAAATGAATCTCTTAAAAATATCCTGCCCTGCAGAAACACTCCTTACTCAACAGTAGGCCAAACTATGTCCCATGTCCTTTCACTTAAAACTTCTAACACTACTTTAAGAATATAAGAAAAACAAAAAGAATCATTAGGAAATATAAAAATGCACAAAGCTTTTCAAGTCTATAATATCCAAGAATCAGTGGACTCCCCTGAAATTGCTAGCACTAATTTTTAATAAGCACACCTTGAAATATATGCATTCTAAGATGCAGTGGTTTTATCTTAGTTTCTTGTTAAAGATTAAGTGGAAATTCAGATTTATTGGTATTATCAGTAGTATAGTAAATGATATTTTCCATTTATTTATTATAAGTTGTTCTTTTATATTCTTTTTATGCTGAAAAGCATCTCTGTGGTCCTACTTCAAGACACTCTTCCACTCAATGTACTTAAATTTTGTCTAAAAAATGGAGAATTGTTTCCATAATTTGGAAATGTTTAGGATGAACTGATAAAAAAGATAGGAATTTGTAAATCCATCAGCATTTTTATATTAAATATCTTCTACCTTCAGGATATCTTCAGTTATTTTCCATAAATTGGGAAGTCACTTCTCATTATTTTTGAATGGCATCATTTTGTTTTTATAAATACTACATTTGAATTTAGAGGAAGATCCTTCCCTGTGATAAGGTTATCAATTAGCAGACAGTATGGACACTATAATGAAGACTTAGCAGCGGACAACTGAATAAAAGACAAAATGATACTTCTATTATAGATTCATATTTTCACTAGGGAGGATTATGGAGTCTCCCTGAAAACATCTAGGTTTTGTTTATACCTGCATCTGATAAAGATCATAAAATTGGAGGTAGAGAAATAGGTGACAAGAATAACATTTTTGGGTGCTCTCCAGTTTTATGGTTCTACCTGTCTTTCTAAAATATGTTATTTTGTTTCTTCTATTTAAAAATATAGAGATGGAAAGAAATGTTCTGTTTCACACCAACATTTCCTCAAATCCTATAGTATTCAAGCTACTCTTCTAGCACCATGTTTTGTTTTGTTTTTGCATATTCTACAGGTAGAAAGCTATAGAATAAAAGGAATACACTGTATTACCTCAAGCCAGGACCAACTTCAGACACTACTAACACAATATCCCTAACAAGACTTTGGATGATACTGAATGAGTGGTATTTCATACAATAAAAAATATAGAAAACTTATTTGATGTAGTTCTCAATTGTATTTCTCAGACGTGTGAAGAAACTCAATTATCCTTAATAGTCCCATATCCTAGAACTCTAAAAATCTCTAAACTCTAAAAATGTGGAAAAAAATCACATTATTTATGCTATTATTTTTCTATTCAAAAATCTATCATCATATATCCTTTAGGGCTTGTTTCTCAGATTGACCATAGTATTTCACACAAGTTTTGAGCATAAATACTAAGTATAAATGTAGCATATACTGATTTTCTAGGGCTTTTATCTTCCAAATTGGAGTATATGTTTATCCAGAGCAAGCAGGTGGTTTTGTTTTCTTTAGAATAGATAAAGAAATAACTGCCAAATCAAGATATGATTTTGCTTATTTTTTGTTGTATTTATGGTACACTTATCAAAAAAAATGAGAGTCAAAGAAATTTTTAAAAGTAAACTTAAGATATAAAAAGATTTTATTTCACGAATAGCCACCATTTACCTGTACATGAATAATCATCAATTCTGATGTATCCAGTTTTGCAGATGCACATAAAAGAACCCGGGGTGTTGACACACATAGTATTTTCACGACAGTAATGGCGCCCTTCAGCACACTCATCGATGTCTGCGAAGAAAAACAGGACAAAGAGGTCAACAGTGGGTAATATTCCGGAGCTCCTATATTATTTTCTTTGGTAGGGAGAGGGAAATATTTACTAAATGAATAGCATTTCAAAAAAGCATTCATGATATCTCCTTTGCTAGGAGTGTTTAATGTTCCAATGACAAAAATTAAGAGTTTTTTTTTTCCAACAGCTCTTCTTGGAGTTATGAAGAAGTCTGTCTGTTTTAACTTGCATCATCTAAATATCTTTTGAAATTTTCAGCACATTCATCTGCCTATGCTTGATAAAATGAATCAGAATGCAAAGATTGGGCTGCCTTAGTGTCTAGCAATCTTCAATCACAGAGCCTGCCACATATTATTGTTTGATTCACCAGCTATTTGGTACAGTAGAGCAGACCCTGAAAGAGGTAAATAAAGTGTTCGATATAAACCAGAATTGTAACAATTTCACTTAAAGACATGAAGTCAATTGCATGAGCTTATTAGAGATAAAAGTAGACATACAGCTATCCCAATAAGTATACAAACACAGATAAAGTTACAATAGAGACCTGATATAGATGAGAAGTTACAAAATAGTAAAATCAGATATTATATTGAAGATCTTACATGGTAATTCACACACCAAGTTATGAGTATGTATAACGACTTCTGGATGCTAACCCGTAAGAAGCACTGCTACTAATTGTGAAGAATGTGAATTTTCACAATGAAACTGTCTTCATTTAACAGCATCTCTCTGTATAGAATACAAATCATTTTACAAGTATTTAAGGGCCTTAATGCATTGGTCAGACAAGGAATTTCCCATCCAGAAGTCTGCATTCTCAAATCCTTCTGATGATTCCACAAAGTAGCACTGAATTCATTTATACTGTTAACAGAAATGGATCAACTATAAGAGATAGATAGGTGACACACCACTACAGGGGCCATGTCATTTGTGTAAGCCCAACTATGTTCCCAGTCCTGAGAATGTCAAAAGAAATAATTGGCAGAATCTAGGAATCTATATTTTAGAACTGTAGGGTTCTTATCATTCATCTGAGTTAACTATTTATTTTACAGAGGGAAAAACCTGAGTCCTAGAGAAATTCAATTTTCTATTCAATTCCATGGACAACATAATAAATTCTAAACTTCTTATCTGAACCTACAAAACGTTTCCTGGTTTGGTCTTTACTTTTCCAATTTCACATCTGATGATCTCACTCCCTTCTCCCCTCTCAGTGTTCTGGCCACATAGTTTCTAACCTACCTGCTCTTTCTTATCTGTCGTCCTTTATATATGCTGTTCTCTCTACTTATAACTGCTACTCCTTCTCTCCCTGACACCATCCCAGTGGATCTTGTTTACTGGTAGATTCATCCTTCAAGAATCTATTTAAATGTCCTTCCTACAAAAACTTCCCTAATGAACTAAAATACTCCCAATGCAGTGCTCCCTCAGGACTTTGTAAATGTTTCCATTATAGATGCATCAATTGTATTTTTATTAATTTTTATGAGTTTCTTTCTCCTGAACAAACCACATATTCCTCAAGGGTATAAATTATCTATTAGTGTTTCTTAACTTTGCCCATCATATTCATCTGGGATGTTAAAAACGAAAACAAAAAAAGACTGGTTCTTGGGCCAACTTCCAAAACCCCACTCCAAGTTCTAATTTAATTGTTCATGGTGGAACACATGCAATGATTTTTTAAAAAAATCTTCTCCATGATGAGTGTAATACAGGGGTCAGAAAAAAAAAACCTCAGTAAAGGGACAGATAGTAAATTTTCTAGACTTTGGAAGTCATGGGCAACACATAAATTTAATGAACTTGGCAGTGTTGGAATAAAAGTTCATTGACAAAAATTGATGGTGAGCCAGCCATATTTGGCTCACAGGTCTAAAGTTGATGACTTCTGACCTAATGCATAGCCAAGGTTAGCAATCACCACTGAGCAGGGTGAGGATTCAAAATACTTACTAGAGGAGCCTGGTACTCATCTCTTTGACAGACAAGGATCATAACAGTGAGTAGATAGCCACATGTCAAATTGAGTTTCTAACAGATAACTCTGAAATTCAGCAGGGAAGTGTCAGAGAACCTTTCAGGCATGGGAGAGAGAAGTGAAGCAGTTGGCCCAGGCAAGATCAGCTCAAAGCCAGGAGGAACTATCTATTGTGGGGAAAAGGTAAGTGAAAGATCTGCAGGGGTCCACATTCCTATCACAGTCTCATATAATCCTAGCCACAAAAGACACCCTGTGCCCTCACAGGCCCTGAGCCTAGTATAGAAAGTTGCCTAGAATACGTAGGATGGCATTGTTCCATGTAGGGACCTATAAACCCCCCTGAGACCCAAGCAACTACAGCAATGGTGCCATTTTGAGAGTCTATCTCTCAAAAGATGATATCCTACCCTGGGGCCCAAAAACCCCTGCTTTTCTACATCCCTGGAGCACCACTGGCACCCCTTCATGTCCATCCAGAGGGCTATGCTGCCATAATACCAACTGGACCCAGCAACGCAACCAGGTCCCCAGCACTTTAGTCCACACAATGTCCTATACACTGGGGAATAGATGATACAGCACACTAAGGAAGCTGCCCCTGGGACAAAGGAAGCCAAAGCCTACCCTCCCCAGAAACTGAGAGCTGACTGCCCAGGGTCACTGCTAATGACAACAATCCTACCCTCTCCAGCAGCAGGGCTACCATGTACCTGTACTTGCCTTCAGGAGACCTCAAGACTGGCCATGTGCCCTCCTGGGGGCTGAGGATAGGCTTGTCCCACCCACTGCCCCTGCCATTAGCACCCAAATGCTTTATCCAGGGACCTGAGGATTGACCCATCCTACCCAGCACAGCCAGGGCCTAGGTGCACCATCATGGTGCTTGAGAGACCTGTCTTGCCTCCTGCCACCAATGCTGGTGCCCACGTGCACTATCACGAATCTGGAGATCATCCCACACTGCCCACTTGTGCTGGCCAGGAGCCTGGGTATGGGCTCGCCATGCCTGCTGCCACTGGAACATATACACACTATCCAGGGGCATTAAGGAGAGGCCTACCCTACCCACCATCAGTACTCACATGTACCTCTTAGGGAACCCAGAAACCAGCATGCCCAACCCACTGCCATCACCGTTAGTGCATGGGCATGTGGTTCAGAGACCTGAGGGTTGGAAAACTGCCACTAGTGCCACCATCCATGTCAGAAATGCTGTCTGAGTGATCAAGGACCCACTCAGTTGGCCCACCACTGCAACTACCAGAACCTGAGCATACTGCCCAGAGGCCCAAGAACAGGCCCACCCATATCTGCCACTGCTGGTGCTCATGTATGCCACTGAGGGCCCAAGGACTAGCCACACCCAGCCCACCAATGCACCACTGGTACCCAGGGACCAGCACACCTAGAATTCCCATTCCCAGCAAAGCATCACCAAAACCTCCACTAACAATCACAGCTTAAGTCACTGAGGAACTCATAGGCACCAATGACACTAATTATAGCATGATAAATCATACAGAGACTACAATATTGTGCCTACCCAGAATCAAATCAACAGCATCTTACTAAACCGATAATACAGACATATCTATAGAAAAAAGTCTTTCCCCACTAAAGCCAGCCCATAAAATTGGAAGGAGAGACTATTTCACCACATGCACAGACATCAACATAAAGACACAAGAAACACGAAAAAACAAAGAAACATGACATCTCCAAAGGAACATCATAATTATCAAGTAACAGATCCCAACATAAAGAAAATCTATAAAATGTCTAAAAAGGAATTCAAAAGAATGACATTAGAGAAACTCAGTGAAATACAAGAGAACACAGATAAACAACACAAAGAAATCAGGGAAACAAGTCATCATCTGAATAAGAAATTCAACAGAGATAGACGCCATAAAAAGAAAAAACCAGAAATCCTAGATGGGAATAATTGAATGAATAAAATAAAAACTATAATAGCTTCAACAACAGACTAGATCAAGGAGAAGAAGAAAGAATTTCTGAACTTAAAGACAGGGCTTTTGAAATAACTCAGACCAAAATCAAAAGAAATAAAACAGAATAAAAAGAATAAAATGAAATAAAGAAAGCCTAGGTGGCATACAGGAAACTATACAGTAACTAAAATTTGAATTTTGGGAGTTCCAGAAGGAGAAGAGATGAACAAATGCATCAAAAACTTATTTAACAAAACAACAGCTGAAAGATTCCCAACTCTTGCAAGTTATAAACATCCAGGCACATGAAGCTCAAATATTCCCAAATAGCTGCAATTCAACAAGGTCTTATTCAAGGCACATTGTAGTAAAACTGTCAAAAGTCAAACAGCAAGAACAAAGCATGAAGTCATATATAAGAGCATCCCTATCAGAGAGGCCTGGAGAGAATGGAGTGATGTATTCAAAGTGCTGAAAGAGAAAAACAACAACTGGCAGCCAAGAATACTTTACCCAGAAAAGCTGTTCTTTAAAAATGAAGGGGAAAGAAATTCTTTCTCAGATGAGAAAATAATGAAAGAATTAATCATCATTATACCAGCCCTACAAAAAAATGTTTAAGGTAATCCTATATCTGGAAGTGAGAGAAAGATATCTACCATCATGAAAACACATGACAGTATAAAACTCGCTGGTAAAGCAGATATACAAATGAGAAAGAGAAAGGAGTCAAATATTATCACTATTAAAAAAACCCATCAAATTGTAAACAGCAAAAGAGGAAGAGGAAAGCATATATAAGACAATCAGAAAATAATTAACAATATGACAGAAGTCCCCACCTATTAATAAAAACCTTGAAAGTAAATGGCTTAAATTCATCAATTAAAAGATATAAAACAGCTGAATGTATTAAAAAATAAGATGCAAGTACAAGAAACCAATTTCATCTATAAAGACACACATAGACTAAAAGAGAAGGGATGAAAAAAAAAATCCATCCAAATGAAAACCAAAAGTGTGAAGGATGCTTATATCAAAAATTGACTTCAAGTTAAAAAACATAAAAGGGGCAAAGTAGGTCAATATAGATGACAAAGGAATCAATTCAGTAGAAAGATATAACATTGTAATTGTATATGCACCCAACACAAGAGCACCCAGTTATATAAAGAAAATATTATTATAGCAAAAGAGAGAGACCCCAATATAATAATAGCTGTGAACTTCAACACCCTCGTTTTAGCACTGGGCAGACCATCTAGACAGAAAATCAACAAAGAAAGATCAGACTTAATCTGCTCTACATACTACATGGAGTTAACATTTACAGAAAATTTCACCCAATGGTGGCAGAATAAACATTCCTCTCGCTAACACAACGAAAGTTCTCCAGGATAGAACACAAGTTAGGCCACAAAACAGGTCTCAAAAATTTTCAAAAATTGAAACCATATCAAGTATCTTCTCAGAACACAATGGAATAAAACTAGAAATCAATAACAACAGAAATTCTGGAAATTGTACAAATACAGGGAAATTAAGCAACATGTTTCTGAGCAACCACTGGGCCAATATAGAAATTATGAAGAAAATAAAAAGCTTTCTTTAAACAAATGAAAATGAAAGCACAACACAGCAAAACCTATGGGATACTGTAAAAACAGTGCTAAGAGGGAAATTTATAGTAGTAAATGCCTACATCAAAAAGTAGAAATATTTCAAATAAACAATATAGCAATGCACCTCAAGGAACTGGAAAAGTGAGAACAAACCAAACACAAATTAGTAGAAGAAAAGAAATGACAAAGATCGGAGCAGAAACAAAACAGACTATTAGACAATACAAAGAATTAACAAAATGAAATGTAGGCTTTTTGAAAAGATAAAATAAATTGTTATATAGAATAACAAAGAATAAAAGAGAGAAGACCAAATAAGCAAAAACGGGGACCATGTAACTGATACCACAGAAATACAAAGGATCACAAAAGACTACTATTAATGGCTGCATGTTAATACATTTAAAAACTTAGAGGAAATGGATAAATTCCTGGACACATACAACCTACCAAGACTGAACCAGAAAGAAATAAAAAACCTGAACAGATCAATAGCAAGTAACAAGACTGGATCAGGAATAAAAAGTCTCCCAACAAAGAAAAGCCAAAGACCAAATGACTTTATTGCTCAATTATACCTAGCCCTTCTGAAAGCTGTAGCAGGAGTCCTCTGGGCTTAAGCTTGTGAGCTAGAGAGGGTCCCATCAACAAGTCCATGTGTACAAAGACATGAACAATTTACCTGTGTGGATGAAAGAGCCAATTATAAGAAACAATTCAGTGGAAACACCCTGGTTATCAGAGAGAGGAATTACTTTGATCACACTGTTGCATTTCCTCAAACAAGAGTGGTTCCTGGTAAGAGATGATAGTTCCAGGTACAGATAGGAAAGCAGCTTCAGTGTCTAGAGCAGGACAGTGAGTTCCAGCTGGAGCAAACGTTAATTACATCAGGCACCACAACTCCCTCCAAAGACAAAACAATATCCCATAGAACAGGGGTCCCCAACCCCGGGATGGCCAAACAGTAGTAGTCCCTGATCTGCTAGGAAGTGGGTCACGCAGCAGGAAGTGAGCGGCAGGTGACCATTACTGCCTGAGCTCCTTCTCCTATCAGATTAGAGGTGGCATTAAATTCTCATAGGAGTGCAACCCCTATTGTGAACTGTGCATGAGAGGGATCTAGGTTGTGTGCTCCTTATAAGAATCTGACTAATGCCTGATGATCTGAGGCATAACAGTTTCAACCCAAAATCATTCTCAGAGCCCCCGCCCCTGGTTCCGTGGAAAAATTGTCTTCCATGAAACCAGTCCCTGGAGGCAAAAAGGTTGGGGACTACTACCATAGAAGTAGCCTACCCCAGCAGGAGTAGCTACCAAACCTGGTTAATTGAGCTCATAAGTATGTGTGAAACACCTCAGATCTCTCCCAAGAATACTTAAGAGATGGGAACTTTGATGGTACTAAAGTTCTGTGAGAGGAGATGGAGAAAAGAGCCAGTGAATTAGGATTATTTCTGTTAATGTGACCCTATTTACAGCCACAATGGTGGAAAATTTGATTTATAAACAAAAATGGAGATAATTGTGCAAGAGTAAATAGGCCTTCTAAAAACTGTCTCTCACTGTTCAGTGTTGGGTCTACATCCCAGAGGTTTAGGAGACAGTGACTTGTCCAATCTTCTATTATAGATGTTTCCCTTTTAAGCTATCATAGAGTCAGAGAAAACTCCATGTAGGATCATAAAGCAAAAACAAAAAGACTATTGAATATGAAACCTTTTAGGAACTCAATGATTTGGATCTCATAGACATATACGATTCATGACCAAGAGATCTAAAGTATCAGCCTATTAATTGGAGTGTTGTGAGACAGAGCGAAGTAAAAATAGCAAAAAATACCACCATAACACTGTAGATCTAATTGTCACTTGCTGTTTTTTGATTTCTCACACCCTGTCTTCAGAGGAAGAACTCCCCGAAGAGTTGCATTTATGTACTGAAATTGCAAAGTTACATAAATGTCATTTCCATTTACATGTACAGATATTCACAGGCATAAAAATGGCATGACTAAAAGGTAATCTGGTGGAAAATCACGTCAAATTTAGTTCAGGGTGTATTTTAGTTCCAAATCCCAATTCAAAAACCTAATATAAGTCAAATTCTCACAGTTCAGTTTCAATTCTCTACACATTCATTGAGTATATTCTATGTACAAAGGCATTTTATTGGATTTTCTGATGGCCCTATGGGGTAGAACCACAGTGACGACTGGATAGTATCGGGGTAGGATTTGACTCATTATGACTCTCTACTAACAAGAAAGAACTGCACAGGTTTTGATTAGGCTGCCAAGTAGAAATATTCTGACATGAGCTGGTTATGCTGTAGAGAATTAAAGAGTGACCCATTGGACCACATGGCCCTTCACATCCCATCCAAAATTTATTACAGAGTTAAGGGATAGACCCTGCCTTAAAAGGGCTTACAATCCAGGAAATGGGTGATGATCATCATCACTGTCATCCAGTTAGCTGCCTTCTATATTTGAAGCCAGCATTTCACAAGCAGCATTGCTTAAAGAGCAATATCTCTAATAGAGGTTCATGGTTCCTTGAAAACAAAATATTACATGGTCAAGTAAGTTTCAAGACGACTATATTACTATAGTTCTTCCTAGTTGCCTCCTAAACACTCATAATATACATAAGCTAATTATAAGCTCTGAGACACTTAAAAAAAAAAACTTCATTCATTTATTTAACAAGTATATAACGGGCATGCACTATGTTCCAAGTACTGCATTAGGTGACAAAGATAAATTCTAGCTGGAGAAAATAACATATATAAGATAACATTATAAAGTGATGCATACTATGTAACAGAAACATATACATTGTGCATTGAATAAGGAGCAACAGACTTTTTTAAAAACACAGTGCTTGTTTGTTCTGAGAACCCATTAATGCAGAACACATTTGGGAATTTATATCTGGTGATATAAATAATTTTCTGACTCTGCCCCCTCCTATCAACTTGAGAAACTGATAGTGAAATTAAAAATCCAAGATATATTTACATGAATAACAACATGAGTTCCTACATTGTAAGGGCCAAAAAACCCACACACATACACACACAAATCCTACAGGGACTGATATTCAGAGAAAGGTTAATGACTAACAGTAGAGATATCCAGGGAAAATATAATGGTGCGGCAGGGCTTGAAGCGGATTTTGAAGAAATCCACTCCACTTATAATGTAAGACCTCTTGTTATTTTGCTGCAGAAGGAGCAAAAACGAAATGTTCAGGAACAATAAGTAATCCATTTAATTAGAGTTTATTCAGGAAAATAATGAAAATACAATTATGGGAAAGGAGACATAACGTGAATGTATTTAAATGACCAACAAATATGAGGATGGCACCTTCTCTGTAGTGATATGAAGACATTAAAGCATTTGCAAGAAGCGGGTAGGGAGGAGTTATAGATACATCTTATGGGAGTCGGTAAAATGGCATAACTGAAGAGTTGGTAAGAAGTGCATTCAAGTTAAGAAGATCTTTTATTAATTAATAAAAGTCCGAGTCTTAAGTGGTTACTACATCTTAAGTAATCTACCCAGTCCTAATTTCTTCATATGATATCTTCACTGGTATCTGAAAGTCTTCTATTAAGTTTTTGTTAATATATCTGCTAGCTATGTCCATTGGAATATAAAATTCAAGAGGGTAGAGAGCTTGTCCACAACAAAGGCTGGCCCTGAATAAATGTCTATTGAATGAATCAATGAATCTTTTTATGTCTTTGCCTTTAAAAGGACAAAGGGGAAAGTGTCTTCATTCACAACGGTCTGATGTGAAGCTCAACGTGGCAGAGTGAATTCATTGTCTTCTGAGCACACTGCCTGGGCATTTACTTAGACATGGGCTTTTGTATGAATAGCAAATACAAGCCATCCTAGTGAAACAGTCTTGCATAGTAAAGGAAAAATGGGGTGGGAATAAAGAAGCCTGAACTCTGGACCTGCATTTATTACAAATCTGACAAGCATTTAGTCCCTTCAGACCTTAATTTCATCATTAAAGGATAATTTTCAAGTCACTACTAGCTGTAAAATTTTGCAATTCCAACAAAGGGAATGCGATCTATGCGGTTGCAGTGGTTTCTGATTCTCCAGGATTTTGTAAGCTATACAGTCATATTCTAGCAAATTTAAAAAGCAAAAGTAAACTGTGTTTCTTATACTTGAACAGCTCCTCTTGCCCCAGGATAATTTAAGCCGGTCTATTTTAGAAACTAGAATTTATAAATTTATAAATTCCCTTTTATCCTATTCGAAAGATGAGGCCAACTTTGTAATTATTCAGAATCATAGATCTTTAGATTTGACAGGAACTTTAGAAATCATCTAACCCCAGTAATTTACAATTGAAGAAACAGAGGCACAGAGAAGCCAGAAACAAATTAAAGAGGAGGCAGGGATGGGATCACAAAGCTTTTGTGAGCCATATTAAAGAATCTGAACTTCATCCTACGTAAAATGGGAAAGGTTTTAAGAAGTGATTAATTGAATCACATCTGGGTTTTTGGAAGATTCCTCTAGCACAGGCTTAATTAATTAATTAATTAATTTATTTATTATTATTATACTTTAAGTTCTAGGGTACATGTGCAAAACGTGCAGGTTTGTTACATATGTATACTTGTGCCATGTTGCTGTGCTGCACCCATCAACTCGTCAGCACCCATCAACTCGTCATTTACATCAGGTATAACTCCCAATGCAATCCCTCCCCCTCCCCCTTCCCCATGATAGGCCCCGGTGTGTGATGTTCCCCTTCCCGAGTCCAAGTGATCTCATTGTTCAGTTCCCACCTATGAGTGAGAACATGCGGTGTTTGGTTTTCTGTTCTTGTGATAGTTTGCTAAGAATGATGGTTTCCAGCTGCATCCATGTCCCTACAAAGGACACAGACTCATCCTTTTTTATGGCTGCATAGTATTCCATGGTGTAGATGTGCCACATTTTCTTAATCCAGTCTGTCACTGATGGACATTTGGGTTGATTCCAAGTCTTTGCTATTGTGAATAGTGCCACAATAAACATACGTGTGCATGTGTCTTTATAGCAGCATGATTTATAATCCTTTGGGTATATACCCAGTAATGGGATGGCTGGGTCATATGGTACATCTAGTTCTAGATCCTTGAGGAATCGCCATACTGTTTTCCATAATGGTTGAACTAGTTTACAATCCCACCAACAGTGTAAAAGTATTCCTATTTCTCCACATCCTCTCCAGCACCTGTTGTTTCCTGACTTTTTAATGATCGCCAAAGACGACATTCATACAGCCAACAGACACATGAAAAAATGCTCATCATCACTGGCCATCAGAGAAATGCAAATCAAAACCAAAATGAGATACCATCTCACACCAGTTAGCACAGGCTTATATAGTTAATGAGTGGCAGCCATAACAAGAGCAACATTTCTAGACCCCAGGTTTAAAATTAGTTTCTTTTGGTCTGTGGACTCATCTCCAGACTAGGCTCAGAGGCAATGAGCACTCAGGCATGATGCTCCCTTTCCTGCCACATTATACCTTGGATGTCACTGATAACTGTTTTGTTTTTTAAAGTGTCGTGTATTTCTAAAGCTACAACATTTATCTTGATTATATACTGTAAAAACATTATATTGGTATGTTAATGAACACTAATGCCTTCTTGATCAGCCAATAAAATCTTGAAGTCATGCAGCTCAACTGCAAAGACTCCATATACTGAAAAATAATACAGATCAATATGGGTTATTGCTAAGTCTTGGCTCACCAGCTGTGAAATACTGGCTGGGCAAAGTTGGCAAAGATATCAATAAAATAATTCACAAACTAGGATAAAGACTAAGTTCTAAGAAATGTAATTCTGGAAAGAGATTTGAGAGTAACATTTGGAAAGATAAGAATTTTTTTAAATATAAAATTTCTAAGTTTAAGTAGGCTGCTCAGTGAAATACCAGTAAAGAATAAATTAAAATATCATTTACAAATAAGCTAACACTGAAAGGAATTGCCAGCAATCATATGTTTTAAAGTCAGTGGCATTAATGAGTTTGTTTACCATATATTAATTTCTATGTATTAAAAACTATATTCATCTGAATGTATGATTGAAGGATAAGATTGAAACATATGATTTTCTTGACATCTCAAAATAATGGCCACAAATTTGCTTCATTCATTTTGTAATTTCATTCATTGTAAATTGTATGGTACATTCCTCAAAAAGAGTGAAAGCTCTGGCATTATATCAGCTTTCTTGCTACTCTTGATAGAATATATTATTCTTAGCTTTGGGATTCCTGAATTTAAAAAAAAAAAAAATAGAGATATGCACTAGGAAAATCTCAGACAGGTTTGAGAGTGTATCATAAATAATATCCATGGAGAAAAATGAGAGAATGTGGAATATTAAGGAGTGGGGGAACAAAGGCATGTGTAGGTTTGTCCATATAATAGTTTCTGACTTCCTACTATATCCAAGGTACTATAATAACTTAGACACCAACAGCATAGCCTGAATGAAATAGATGCAGTACCTGCCTTTGCAGAACTTAGGATCTGACAAAAGAGACAACTAGTAATTTTTAAAAATGTAATGGGAGTTTGAGAAGGACAGTGCCATCTGGAAACCAAAGTGAGGGCTCCAAACCCAGTCTTACAAACAAAGAGAAACTGACATCTAAGCATAGGACTAAAGGAGAAGTAGTTAGCCAGGTGAGATGCGATGAAAGAGCATTTCAAACAAGGAGACTACATGCGAGTGTTGGAAATTAAGAGAATTTGATATGTTTGAAGGATAACAAAGTACTCAATGCACCTAAAGAAGTACGCAGGAGCTGCGTTTGTGTGCAGGTCTTACACACTATATGAGAGTTTGACATTATCCTATAATCAATGGTAATCACTGGAGTTTTTAAAATTATTCTAAAACATGTTATATGTACACATGCTGTAAAATTTAAAAGCTGCAGTAGAGTGTATCATGAAAGTAAATCTGAGTCATAGTCACTCAGTTCTCCCACTCCTAATCCCTGAGACAACCTCTGGTATCAATTTCTTCCACAATTTCCAGACATATTCTATGCCTACTTAAGCACACACATAGGGGAATATGTGTTTGTGCTTTTCCTCTGAAGGGTGTTCAGCAGAGACATGAAATGTTGTTATTGCTAAACAATATCTTTGTAAATGCAGGGTAGAGGATAAATTAGAGAAGAGTAAAACTGGAAGCTAGGAGGAAGCTCACTTGATATTACACAGTTTCAGTTCTTGTGACTATGACTGCAGAAGATGAAAGGAGTGAGGCAGATTAAAAAAAAAAATACATGGGATCGAATATTGCTTGCACTCTGGGACTGACTGGATGCCTGATGATTAGCGAGGGATGCTCTCAAAGATAATATCCTTCTTTTTTAACTAAACAACTGGGTGGGTCCATAGTGTAGGGAACTGGAGGACTGCAACTGAGCTACAGAGAAGCAGTTGTAAATAGGTTGAATTTGAGGTGCTTATGACACATCCAGATAAAAATATCCAAGAGGCAGTGAGATACGTGGGTCTAGAGCTTACTCCAGAGAGAGCACTGGGCTAAAGATCAACATTTGAGAGTCATAGGCACACAGAATGTAATTAAAGCCAGGGTGTTAGCATCACATAGGTAGGGGATGTAGAATGAGGAGAAAACAATTAAAATGGAGACCTGGGGGACTTGGACATTTAAGTGGCAAGTAAAGAAAGCAGATGGAGAAAAATTGCTCAGAGAGATAGCAGCAAAACTAGAGGAGTGGTGGAGAAAGACAAATGTCAAAACGCCAGGCAGTCATCACCTTTTGAAGTCACCTATATTTGGAAAAATATTTGTTTCTTCAAGAAGGGAAACTCAAATTTTCAGTGTCCTTAGAAACTAGTGACCTAGTACTACCAAATGGGAGCACTCATGCAAAAATTCAATCCAGAAGAGAACTTTACAACTTTGCAGGTTGCAAAATTTAGCAAGCATAATAGAGAAGGCATATCCGCATTTAGCATGGTCGCCATGGCATTCACTTCTAGAATCCAGTCCTGGATGTCATCAGTGAACATTCACAACATTTATGTAAGTTGTGGTGTTGCCACCAAAAGGTAGAGGTAGTGATTTTGTATCAAGATGTAATAGGTATTTTCTTGGCTGAACATCATCTTAACCTGTCTTCCAGTCCTCCCACATACATTGTGAGCTACCTAACATCCTTCAACCTATTCCTTTTCTGCTTAAATCGTCAGAGTGAATTCCGTTGTTTGCAATTCAAAACCCCGATCAATACAGTGTAGTATCATGACGCAAGGTAAATAAGCATAGGAAGAAGGGAAAGATCGATAGAATTACTTGCTGCCTAGAAGTCAAGCAAAATACAGATGGAAAGTTGTCTGATTTAACAATACAGAAGTTATCAGTGACCTTGGTGAGAGTAGTACGGAGAGGATATGGGATGAAAAGTCTAGTTTGAAGTTGGTTAAGGAGAAAGTCTGAGATGAAGAAGTGAAGACAGTGAGAAAAAAGCATTACATTAAGAGATTCAGCTATAAAGGGGAAACGGTAATAATACAAAAACTAGACGGGATATAGAGTTAAGGGAGAGATTAAGCATAAGTAAATGCTGATGGGAAGGAGCAAACAGAGAGAACGAAATTGAAAACTGAGTTTGAAGATATAATAGATGAAGCAAATTTCCTCTGAAGACAGGAAGAGATGAGATTTAGTACCCATATGTACCTATTACTCCCAGGAGGAGAGTTTTCTATTCCACTGATACTAGGGAGAAGGAAGAAAGGGTGGAAGTAAGGCATGCTGGCTTATGAAATTGGAGCAGGAGGATGCAGAAGTTGCTGTCTGTTTCATTGGTAAAGAAGTTATCTGTCAGGAATAAGAGAACTGGTAGAGTCAAAGGCTTCAGAGAATGGTGAAGGTTTACAATGATTATTGTAGGAAATGAGCAAAAACTCTGCTGGGATGCACAGTATTGGCCTCAGTTGGAGTCAGTAAGCATGAACATGCAGCTGTGGGAATCCACCACTTGACATTTTTATAACACTTGGCTTTGTACAGTGCATGTTCATATACATTGTATGTTCATTCTCACAACCATCCTGTGACCTGGGGAGAACAGGCAATAGCCCCTTTTCACAGCCATGGAACCTTTGTGAAGCTGAGAAGTTTTCCAAAGTCTGTTACAAGTTAGTGACTGGTAAATCTAGCATAGAATCACTAATTATTAGCCACTGTCCTTCCACAATCTGGTCCCTATCTTTGCAGTTTAATCTACTAACACTCCTGGATATAAGCCTCGTGTTGTAGAAAAGTTCCAGAACATCTCTTGCCCTTTCCCTTTGCTTACTCTTCTCTGCCAATCTAAATTGGATTTACATCTCAAGGCCCAGATGAAATCTCAATTCCTACACGGTATCTTCCCTAACCTCTTTGGTCACAGGGATTCATTCTATCTGTCTCTACTTCCGCACTTTTTGTCTGTGCTTATTCATGGGCAGTTAGTAGGTATCTTGGCTGAATCCAACTTGCTTGAAATTACAGAACAGACAGGCTCATTTAAATGATTGTCTTGTCACGCTGGATTTGAAAATTCATCAAGTTGAATAGCAGTGTTCTTTCCAAGAAGGTAGATTATTATTTTTAAAATTAGAAACTAATTTAGTAAATATATATTTATTTTGCCAGAAAGCATGAATTACAGTCATAAAATTTTCCAAATTGTTACCCATCCAGAGCTGCTTGATTAACCTAAACATAACATCAGTGTTTTCATGAAAGATATGGAGCCACTCCAATTTCCAATTGCTTGCTTGTACATAAATCACTGACTGGACTGCATTGTTATTAGCTTTGATAATCTTAATCAATGTTTAATGTTGATTAGGAAGTAGGACCTTACAACAACTCAGTATACACAAACATATATGTTCTACAATTTAAGTCCCATTTCTCCACCACCTCATTTCCATTTGAAGATATGAACAATTTTTAAAAATCTATTTGGGAATACATTCTACATATTAAAGAAAAATTACCTGAAGTACATTTAACAATGTAATTAAAGCTGTTTTTGAATTTAAAGTAAAAATGAAAATTGAATGTATTATTAAAATCCTAGGGATCTATTTTTATATCATACCAATGAACAAGACACGCAATACAGAACCATTATGCCTGCTGCTTCACCAGTGCTTCACATTCATTAAAGCCAGCACCAATTTCCTGTCTCTTGTGTCAAAACACATGGGGCTCTGTTTTCTGTGGAATAATAATTGACTCAAAGAAGCTAGTTCTTTCTCCATCACATAACTCAAATATCTCCCTGTTCTCTCTCATGTTCATTTACCTTGTACCTACCTGCTTCCCCCAATTCACAGTTATTGTTGTCCCCTAAAAACTTATTCTTATTTCTATTCATTATATTAATAATGAAGCTAACATTTACTACAATGTATGTTGCTCTGACAATGTCATTTCATTGTTTTTCCCACAGCATCACGTTTTCACGACAGATCTCAAATATAATGTCAGCACTATTTAATCAAAGTTAAACTTATTTTCTTTGTGCAATTCTTATATATTTCTAGCTATAAGGTTTTCCTGTCATTAACCAGGTCCAAGCTTCCACTTCCTATCTACAAGCCTTTTTTTCAGATGTCTTTGGTGTTAGTGATAATCTTATTTTATATTGGAGTTAGTTCTTGTTTTTGAAAGCTAATGGACAGAGGAAGAGAATGTAAAAGCAATGCTAACAGTTGTGTTTCACTCCAAGCAAGCAATTGTTAATTGACTTCAGCACTTTCAACAAATATAACCAGAACATGTGACTTGGATTTCTTAAAAGAAAAGATAAAGCTGGTATTTATAATTTAATCTCTATGCATACCTGACCTTAAACTTAATGAAGTTGCAAGAAGACTTTTTATATCAATTAGATTTTTTAAAGCTGTTAATCATGTGGTGTCTTATATGTCACTTCAAATGGATTCCTTTCCAGGGAAGCAATTTATTATTTTTAATAATTTGCATTTCTCTAATGAAAAAATGATAATAAATGGCTGCATCACATAAGATACCTGCAACTAATTTGTTTAAAATGAGTTGCTTAAATCTAAGCGACAGTTTCTCTCTAATATTAGTAAACAACTTCATGCAATGTAATTATCAAGTATTTTAACCTGCTATTTATTTACAGAAAACTAACATGAATCCTCATAAATTTAAAGACTTGCCAAATAATTTTGAAAATGAGAACAAATTATACATACTCTATATTGAAGAACTGGTTAGAATATTATTCAGACCAGAAAGGAATTTGGCATAAAGCAGTTTGGTTCTGGAAATAACCCATGGTAACTTAGTTACTGAAGTAGCTACAGATTTCATTATAATTGGCTTCAAATGTAAGACAATATCATTATACAGACTCTAAGAGTCCTGTTGTCTCTAGTTTCCAGTAAATTAATAATATTTTAGTTCCAAAAATAAAATAATGTTGCATGAATTAACTGATATACTGACAGTAACAAATATATGTGAAATATATAAGCTTAATGACAAACTTTTACTGACTTATTTTTCTGGAAGACATTTTCACATTTTTAATCTTATTTAATCTCTGCTTCCTTAACAACCTCATGAGACAAATTTTTCCCATTTTAATACATGAGGAGGCTAAGGCTCTGAGAGGTTAAACGATTTGCACAAGTTCCCACAGTTAGTAAATAGCAGAGGTAAGAATTCAAGTCTTCTTGGGCAATGATCTTCCCACACATCAGCACTGCGCTTGTTTGTCACAGATAGACAGGTTTTGATTTGATCCATACAAATGCTTTATATTCATCTGTGTATTAAATCTCCAAATTTTGTCTGGCATTTTAAGAAAATAATTATAGTTGGCTGCACACATAAATCTGCAAACTGTGTATTCACATAATGACTATGTAAAATGAATGTGTCCAAAATAAGTTATTTGTTCTGATTTAATTTTCAGTATCCACACAACTGACTAGTAAAAGAGTAACAATTATAAATACTTGTTTAACATTGGCGGCTAGTAAATGTTTCCATCATACTAGGAAGAAATGCAAAGGTAAGCAATCTGTTAAGAATAGTGGGCCAAACAAAACTCAGTCATACCACAAATTCAATAATGTTACAGGCTATGGATACAAATTTTCCTGGCTGCTAATAAATCTGAGGTTACCCTTCAAAGTCTCCCCAATTACTTCTGAGACTCTGGTGTTCCTATGAGTTCAGGAATAAATCAACACTTACATACTACCACTCCCCTCTACCCTGCCCCTGGCCATCCTCTGGCCCTTTTTCATGTATTCTGAGTCTCTACCAAAGCTAGTACATATTCCTATGTCCCTATTTTTTCCCTTTGAAAGGAGATCCCATCTGCAAAGCTATTATATAAAACTCTTTAGCTACTACACAGCATCTTCAGTTCTTCAGAAGCATATTCAGACAGACTCAAAAATGAAAAAATAAAAGTTTTTATACCTAATTTTGTTTCATTCTTTAGCCCATAGGTCCTTCAGTAGCCTTGTTTCCATATTAAATGTAAGAGTTTTTACTCTTGCCCATCAACATATTATATCTCTCTCACCACAGAGTATTGAAACCAACTCACAGGTCCAGGCAGCCCTTATGTCCTCATACATAAATCGCTCTTCACCCTTGGCCTAAGCCCTCAAGAGAACCAAATAGTAATAGTAGATACTTGGGGTGGGAGTCATATTCATATACAACCATGCTCCTTTTATTTATTTAGTTTCAACCAACATTCTCAACTGAGAGCAATTTTGCTCTTCAGAGGAAATTTGATAAATGCAAACATTTTTGGTTGTCACAACTAGGAATGCAGGCAGGCACAGGTGTACTACTGGCATCTGGTGGGTAGAGATCAGAGATGCTGCTAAACATCCTACAATGCACAGAACAGCCCCACACAACAAAGAATTATCAAGTAAAAATGTCAACAGTGTGAGGTTGAGAAACCCTGGTTAAAACAAAAAACACTCTGATACACAGAAATATATGACCGGAGATCAAATAATTCATCTTTCTAGGCAGGAGCATAAAAACTAAAGACTCGAAAATAATTTTTTAAAAATCCATCCTTAGAAAGACATCAATGTAGGGGGGCGGAGCAAGATGGCCGAATAGGAACAGCTCCAGTCTCCAACTCCCAGCGCCAGCGACACAGAAGACCGGTGATTTCTGCATTTTCAACTGAGGTACTGGGTTCATCTCACTAGGGAGTGCTGGACAATCGGTGCTGGTCAGCTGCTGCAGCCCGACCAGCGAGAGCTGAAGCAGGGCGAGGCATCGCCTCACCTGGGAAGCGTAAGGGGAAAGGGAATCCCTTTTCCTAGCCAGGGGAACTGAGACACACAACACCTGGAAAATCGGGTAACTCCCACCCCAATACTGCGCTTTAAGCAAACAGGCACATTAGGAGATTATATCCCACACCTGGCCGGGAGGGTCCCACGCCCACGGAGCCTCCCTCATTGCTAGCACAGCAGTCTGCGATCTAACTGCAAGGCAGCAGCGAGGCTGGGGGAGGGGCGCCCGCCATTGCTGAGGCTTAAGTATGTAAACAAAGCCTCTGGGAAGCTCGAACTGGGTGGAGCTCACAGCAGCTCAAGGAAACCTGCCTGTCTCTGTAGACTCCACCTCTGGGGACAGGGCACAGCTAAACAACAACAACAAAAAGCAGCAGAAACCTCTGCAGATGCAAACGACTCTGTCTGACAGCTTTGAAGAGAGCAGTGGATCTCCCAACATGGAGGTTGAGATCTGAGAAGGGACAGACTGCCTACTCAAGTGGGTCCCTGACTCCTGAGTAGCCTAACTGGGAGACATACCCCACTAGGGGCAGTCTGACACCCCACACCTCACAGGGTGGAGTACACCCCTGAGAGGAAGACTCCAAAGCAAGAACCAGACAGGTACACTCGCTGTTCAGCAATATTCTATCTTCTGCAGCCTCTGATGTTGACACCCAGACAAAAAGGGTCTGGAGTGGACCTCAAGCAATCTCCAACAGACCTACAGCTGAGGGTCCTGACTGTTAGAAGGAAAACTATCAAACAGGAAGGACACCTACACCAAAACCCCATCAGTACGTCACCATCATCATCAAAGACCAGAGGCAGATAAAACCACAAAGATGGGGAAAAAGCAGGGCAGAAAAGCTGGAAATTCAAAAAATAAGAACGCATCTCCCCCGGCAAAGGAGCGCAGCTCATTGCCAGCAATGGATCAAAGCTTGACGGAGAATGACTTTGACGAGATGAGAGAAGAAGGCTTCAGTCCATCAAACTTCTCAGAGCTAAAGGAGGAATTACTTACCCAGCGCAAAGAAACTAAAAATCTTGAAAAAAAAGTGGAAGAATTGATGGCTAGAGTAATTAATGCAGAGAAGGTCATAAACGAAATGAAAGAGATGAAAACCATGACACGAGAAATACGTGACAAATGCACAAGCTTCAGTAACCAACTCGATCAACTGGAAGAAAGAGAATCAGTGATTGAGGATCAAATGAACGAAATGAAGTGAGAAGAGAAACCAAAAGAAAAAAGAAGAAAAAGAAATGAACAAAGCCTGCAAGAAGTATGGGATTATGTAAAAAGACCAAATCTACGTCTGATTGGGGTGCCTGAAAGTGAGGGGGAAAATGGAACCAAGTTGGAAAACACTCTTCAGGATATCATCCAGGAGAACTTCCCCAACCTAGTAGGGCAGGCCAACATTCAAATCCAGGAAATACAGAGAACGCCACAAAGATACTCCTCGAGAAGAGCAACTCCAAGACACATAATTGCCAGATTCACCAAAGTTGAAATGAAGGAAAAAATCTTAAGGGCAGCCAGAGAGAAAGGTCGGGTTACCCACAAAGGGAAGCCCATCAGACTAACAGCAGATCTCTCGGCAGAAACTCTACAAGCCAGAAGAGAGTGGGGGCCAATATTCAACATTCTTAAAGAAAAGAATTTTAAACCCAGAATTTCATATCCAGCCAAACTAAGTTTCATAAGTGAAGGAGAAATAAAATCCTTTACAGATAAGCAAAT